>NC_064632.1:297097437-297423937 GCF_023864275.1 Schistocerca cancellata
CCAAGTCCTGCTGTGTGGTGCTCAGGGTAAAGTTCAGACTGTTGCAGAACATGTCCAAAATGGTACATGCTGTGTGATGCTGATGTGTGACTTCATCTAGGAAGTTGCAAGCTGATAAATTCAAGAATGTATTCAATAAACAAAAAATCACAGTTGTATCCAAATGGAAATCCAAGTCCAAAGCTCAATAGAATTGAAATATTTCTGTCACTACTTGATGAAGGTGCAATACTCCTTTCCCTCTTAATTTAACAATGAAAATAATCAATTATTGATAATATAATGTAGATGGATAGATAAAAAAACCTACTCACGAAGCAGTGGCAGGGGAACACACTCATGAAAGGGATAACTTTTACAAGTTATCTGAGCCAGTGGCTCCTTCTTCTGTCGAAAGAGTTGAAGGGGAAGGAAGAGGAGTGAAGGAAAAGGACTGGAGAGGTTTAGGGAAAAGGGATACAGTTCAGAAAAGTCACCCAGAAGCCCAGTCAGGGGAGACTTACTGGACAGGATGAGAAGGAAAGAGTGATTGTTGGGGGCTGCAGTGGACAAAATTTGAAAACGTGAGAGCTTAAAGGTAGAAGACAGGGTAATATGCAAGACAGAGATTACTGATTAAACACCTTACATGAAGTAATAAGAGTGAAAAGCTAAGTGCATTCTACCTAACAGAGGGAAGGAGGGGTGCAGTGAAAAATAGACAGGTAAGACAACAAAAGGTGTACAAAACTCAAATGGATGGAAGAAAAGAGTAGTTACTGTGAAGAAATGCTGAGATAGAGGAAATTAATGTGAATTAAGGCCAGGTGGTTCGCGAGAACCAAGGACGTGTGTTGTAGTGCTAGTTCCAATGTGGAGTTCTGAAAAATGGTTGTCTGGGGGAAGAATTCAGATAGCGCATTTGGCGAAACAGGCACTGAGATCACTATTGTCACATTGTCCACAGGTGGCTCTCCCTGGGATAGTATATGTTTTGCCAATTACAGAACTGGAATAGGTGATGGTAGGAGGGTGCATAGGGCAAGTCTTGCAGCAAAAATGGTCACAGGGGTTGGAGTTAACAAGGTAGGGAGATGGGTGCACAAGGAGCATAGGGTCTGACAATGATACTGCGGAGATTGGGAGGACGATGAAAAGCTTTCTAGGTATGGTGGCCAAAATCTCCCTTTTAATTGACGCATTGATTCAGAAATGGTCCAAAAAATAATGGGATTGACAATGGAGGGGAGCAGGAGGTGCAGATATCCCGACTAAGGGATTGGCCAGCATACTAGGTGACAATGAGATCATGACATCTGTTTCATTCACCATTGGCTACAGAGGGAGGGGGTGTCAGTGGAGTGGCTTACTGAAAAGTGTGCTGTGCTGGTGCCAGTTGTTGGGACTATAGGAGCTAAAAGCTCTGAAACTGGCTCTGTCTCTATGTGCTGCTCTCTGTTTCTGTCAGGACTTTGTTGTTGCCACTGAAACACTTGGCGTGGGTGGAACTTTTAACAGGGCAGAGGTGGCTGATCAATAGCGATCACAGGGAAGGAACACTCTGTTGATGCTGCAGTGTACTGGTTGGTATGGGCACAAAACCAGTAATGCTTGGTCCTGCACATTCTGCATAGCTGGAAACATGACAATCTGCTGATGTTCCAGGCCAAACTAATTTGTATGATGCTTCAGCTGGTTTTGTCCTGCCATGACATCAAACATTTGATGATCAATATAGCCAAAAATGCCCGGCATCCTGTCCAGCTTGTCATAAAATGTGTGAACCTAGATGACGGTGACTGAGTGGGAATAAGGGTGCATTTGGTGACGCTGGGCTCCCAGACACTGGGTGCAATAGGTCAAGTAATGTTTGTGGTTATCATTGCTTTATCGTTAATGAAAACTTAAGGCATACCTCTGCTGACTTTGCAGTCGCGGACTGTGATGTCACAAGGGAAATACGCAGGGTGTTTTTCCTATTCAGCAAGATTGGGTGGTACAGCAAAAATGGTGCAAATACGTTTCCCAGTGCCATTGTGTCCTGTCAAAACTAGCGAAAGCTGGGAGTGATGGAGCTTGTTGGCTGGCAAGCTGCTGCTGCTGCTCTTGCTGCTTCAAGTGCAGTTGATGTAATTGCAACTACTACTTCATTAATTCCATAAACTCTTCCATCGGAAGGATAATTACTACTACTACTTCAGTAATTCCATAAACGCTTCCAACGGAAGGATGCACATTTGAACTCCCTTGTCACCACTTTTGTATCATGGACCAACACAAATTGTTATTTACATGCACAATAGTTGAGTCCCTCAATCAGTGTTTGGAGTAAAATTCAAACTCTTGCAGATCACATTCACAAACCGTACAAGCTGGGAACTGACAATGCACAACTTCACCCACGAAGTTGCAAGCTGTTAAATTCCAGAATGGATACCAAGGCCATTGTAAACAATAAACAAACTGTCGCAGTTACAGACAAATCAGAATCAAAGTCGAAAGTAAAATATTCAAAATATTACTTTAATGATGCTTAAAGGAGTGCTTTATTATGGTGGGGTGTGAACTTCTTTAAAGCAGCCAAGATATACTGCAAACTATGAATGAAGGGCAATAGGCAGACTCCATATTTGTAGATATTTGGAAAGTGTTTGATACAGTGCCCCTTTGCAGGCTGTTAAACAAGGTACAAGTATATGGAATAGGTTCACAGATATGTGTGTAGCTCGAAGACAGGACCCACTACATTGACCTCGATGCAGGTGTTCATCAGAGACAGGTATCTGTCAGGAGTGCCCCAGGCAAGTGTGATGGTGATTTTCTATACACATAATGAGTTGACAGGCAGTCTGCAGTTGTTTACTGATGATGCTGTGGTGCATGGTAAGGTGTTGAAATTGAGTGACTGTAGGAGGATACAAGATGACTTAGACCAGATTTCTACTCTGTGTGGTGAATGGCATTTAGCTCTTAATGTAGAAAAATGTAAGTTAATGTGGATGAGTAGGAAAAACAAAACCCATAACATCTGGATACAGCATTAGTAGTTTTATATTAAAAATGAAAAAGAAATTCCTCCAGCTGTATTTAAGGTGTCTATTTTATTTTGGCAACTAGTTTCAATGTTGTAACAATGCCATCTTCAGGCCCAACACTTGTTGAAGTCAACTGTGTGCGCCTGATACTAGAAGTCAATGGTGAGATATGGATGTGCTCAATGTGGAAGGTGGGAAGTGAGTTACAACCCACCTTCCACATGGAGCACGTCCATATCTCACCACTGACTTCTAGTATCAGCCACACACAGTTGACGCCAACAAGTGTTGGGCCTGAAGATGACATTGTTACAACGTTGAAACTAGTTTCCAAAATAAAATCGACACCTTAAATACAGCTGGAGGAATTTCTTCATTTTTAATATAAATTTATACCAGCTGACATCCCACTGTCCTCCATTTCAACTATGGATGTACGAAGCATTAGTAGTGTCCTGCTTCATACAGAAACATCATTTAAATATCTGGTCACAACATTGCAAAGCAGTATGAAAACATATGAGCATGTGAGGATTGTGGTAGGGAAGGCAAGTGGTCAACACTGATACATTGGGAGAATTGAAGGAAACTATTCTTGAGTGCTACTTGAATGTTTGGAATCTGTACCATGTCAGATTAAAGGAAGACATTGAAGCAATTCAGAGGTGTGCTGGTAGATTAGTTACTGGTAGGTTCGAACAACACACAGTTTTTATGGACATGCTTCAGCAACTGAAATGGGGATCCCTGGAGGAAAGGTGACATTATATTTGAGGAACACTGTTGAGAAAATTTAAAGAAATGGTGTATGATGCCGACTACAGAACAATTCTACTGCCTCCCAACATATATCACGTGTAAGGATCACAGAGATAAGGTATAAGATATTAGGACTCATATGGAAGCTTTTAGACAGACATTTTTCCTTAAATATCTTCAACATTTCGCGGCCCTGTCAGCAACTGTATAAATATTAATTTTAATAATTGACAGCATCAGTTGCACCGTTTACCTAGAATTTACCTAGGTTTCAGTTGGGATAACCCAACCTTCTTCAGAATAACAGTAACTACCGTTTGTTCATAGTGGACATCGTCAAGCTAAAACTACAAATCCTTAAATTATCGCCAGACTGTAAAATTTATCTGAATCTGCCTTGGCCTGTTGATTATTAAAATTAAAATCAAGACATTTTTCCCTCGCTCTATTTGCGAGTGGAACAGGAAAGGAAATGGCTAGCAGTGGCTCGGGGTACCCTCCACCATGTGCTGTGTGGTGGTTTGTGGAGTATGTATATGTAGAAGAATTGAACGGATTGTCCATCTAAGCTGCTCCTTCTGATGGCCTCTACCACTGTGCAGCTCAGTGACTACTCTCTGCCCCCAGTCGAGGGGACTAATCTAGTCCACCTCCATATCACTGGCCACTGGTGGAATATCGTCACTGCTTGATGGAAATACAATATACTTCACCACTCAGGAACCACTATGACTGATAACTTTGCCATAGACTTGAAGCAGCGTGGAATGATGTACCCACATCTGTCATCTGACCTCAGTTCAGTTTGATGACCAGCCAAATTAAAGCCAACATTGCTGCCAGAGGTGGCAACTCTGTGTACTAAATTTCACATCCTGAATATTTCCAGATTACCTACCAATTTAACCATGTATTCTTCCTACTATACTGCACATGCACAACAATTAAAATATCATTAATTAGTAACCTTCCTGGCACTGTAACTGCAATGGCTAGCAGTGTATATCTAACCAGTTTCATAACTGGATCAAAAAAATGTAGATGTTGTATGGGCTTATTGAGGGTTATTTCATTGGGTGGAGTCACCTGCCTGTTGTGGGAAGGGGTGTTCTTCCTCCATCCACGTTGGCCCCTTTCCCCATTGATTATGAGAATTGTGTCAGATGTGTATTTTGTAGAGTGTAGGTGAGTGTAATGGATGCACGTATAGTGTATTGGTATTTTTGTGTTGTATGGTGGTGATGATGATGATTATGATGATAGACGGAAAAGGGTGAATCCTGGTGCTGGCAAATAGCCCATTCTTCTCAAACAGCACCATGGGGTTTGCCGAGTCTAAAATCCCAATCCAATGGATGGATCACCATCAACCATGTCACATGCCTACACTTCATGACATACTATGTTGTTGTTGTTGTGGTCTTCAGTCCAGAGACTGGTTTGATGCAGCTCTCCATGCTACTCTATCCTGTGCAAGCTTCTTCATCTCCCAGTACCTACTGCAACCTACATCCTTCTGAATCTGCTTAGTGTATTCATCTCTTGGTCTCCCCCTACGATTTTTACCTTCCACGCTGCCCTCCAATACTAAATTGGTGATCCCTTGATGCCTCAGAACATGTCCTACCAACCGATCCCTTCTTCTGGTCAAGTTGTGCCACAAACTTCTCTTCTCCCCAATCCTATTCAATACCTCCTCATTAGTTACGTGATCTACCCATCTAATCTTCAGCATTCTTCTGTAGCACCACATTTCAAAAGCTTCTATTCTCTTCTTGTCCAAACTATTTACCGTCCATGTTTCACTTCCATACATGGCTACACTCCATACAAATACTTTCAGAAATGACTTCCTGACACTTAAATCTATACTCGATGTTAACAAATTTCTCTTCCTCAGAAACGCTTTCCTTCCCATTGCCAGTCTACATTTTATATCCTCTCTACTTCGACCATCATCAGTTATTTTGCTCCCCAAATAGCAAAACTCCTTTACTACTTTAAGTGTCTCATTTCCTAATCTAATACCCTCAACATCACCCGACTTAATTCGACTACATTCCATTATCCTCGTTTTGCTTCTGTTGATGTTCATCTTATATCCTCCCTTCAAGACACCATCCATTCCGTTCAACTGCTCTTCCAAGTCCTTTGCTGTCTCTGACAGAATTACAATGTCATCGGCGAACCTCAAAGTTTTTATTTCTTCTCCATGGATTTTAATTCCTACTCCAAATTTTTCTTTTGTTTCCTTCACTGCTTGCTCAATATACAGGTCATAACCAATAGATTGTGGTCAGAGTCCACATCTGCCCCTGGAAATGTCTTACAATTTAAAACCTGGTTCCTAAATCTCTGTCTTACCATTATATAATCTATCTGATACCTTTTAGTATCTCCAGGGTTCTTCCATGTATACAACCTTCTATCGTGATTCTTAAACCAAGTGTTAGCTATGATTAAGTTGTGCTCTGTGCAAAATTCTACCAGGCGGCTTCCTCTTTCATTTCTTAGCCCCAATCCATATTCACCTACTACGTTTCCTTCTCTCCCTTTTCCTACACTCGAATTCCAGTCACCCATGACTATTAAATTTTCATCTCCCTTCACTATCTGAATAATTTCTTTTATTTCATCATACATTTCTTCAATTTCTTTGTCATCTGCAGAGCTAGTTGGCATATAAACTTGTACTACTGTAGTAGGTGTGGGCTTCGTATCTACCTTGGCCACAATAATGCGTTCACTATGCTGTTTGTAGTAGCTTACCCGCATTCGTATTTTCCTATTCATTATTAAACCTACTCCTGCATTACCCCTATTTGACTTTGTATTTATAACCCTGTATTCGCCTGACCAAAAGTCTTGTTCCTCCTGCCACCGAACTTCACTAATTCCCACTATATCTAACTTTAACCTATCCATTTCCCTTTTTAAATTTTCTAACCTACCTACCCGATTAAGGGTTCTGACATTCCACGCTCCGATCCGTAGAAAGCCAGTTTTCTTTCTCCTGATAACGACATCCTCTTGAGTAGTCCCCGCCCGGAGATCCAAATGGGGGACTATTTTACCTCCAGAATATTTTACCCAAGAGGGCGCCATCATCATTTAATCATACAGTAAAGCTGCATGCCCTCGGGAAAAATTATGGCCGTAGTTTCCCCTTGCTTTCAGCCGTTCGCAGTACCAGCACAGCAAGGCCGTTTTGGTTATTGTTACAAGGCCAGGTCAGTCAATCATCCAGACTGTTGCCCTTGCAACTACTGAAAAGGCTGCTGCCCCTCTTCAGGAACCACACGTTTGTCTGGCCTCTCAACAGATACCCCTCCGTTGTGGTTGTACCTACAGTACGGCTATCTGTATCGCTGAGGCACGCAAGCCTCCCCACCAACGGCAAGGTCCATGGTTCATGGGGGGGGGGGGGGGGGGGGGGGGGGGGGTGTTTAAAATTTCATCCAGGTCATTAGTGCAAAAACTGGTGATCATGAACTGTACCACCCCTCCGCCCCTTGCCAGCCAACTATTGGCGGTGAAAATCAAATTTCATCCACCATTAAAATTCGAACCACCTTGACTCTGAGCCAAGCACCATTGCACAAGCATTTATTAGTGACCTGCTACAAGGTAGGTATTGGATCAAAAATCTTGTGACAACTGAGACATTGCACATTTCCTGGATGGAGAATCACCTACAGGCATTGAAGTGATTCCTGGTATTCCCCTCATTTATTTATTTATTTACTCATGTCAGAAACATCACAAAGTTGCATATTATAATCTGTGGAACATTCACATATAAAATATATATACAAAGAAACATAATGTATAATTGTAGATATAAAACTATGTAAAGATTACAGTACATCAAATATGAAAATAGGAAATACCTATCATGATTTTAAGCTAAAGCTAAACTCTTCTTGCCCAGAAACGGGTGGCATCAACTGCAGCTTTGCTGCCATGAGATCCTCTATAGCGCATTTGGTTGGGCACATTAGACAGGTGTACATATGAAACGTGGTTTGTAGTACTTCAAATTTGCAGAGGTTAGAGTCAGTCGAGTAGCTCCATTTATTGAGACTCTCTCTCCACCTTGTGGTGCCCGTATGTAGTCTGTTTCATGCCTTCGAGGGCCCCCCATTTTCATCACATACTGTTGCTAGTTCCTCTTTCTGCTCCATACAGTGTTGATTTGAGGTCTTCCTCCAAAGGTCTATTCTGATTTTAGGCTCTTCATAATCTTCCATCAATCTCAGGAAGCTTCATCTTAATTTTAATCACTGGTAAGCCGGTTGAAGACTGAAGAGGAGGTTGCGTTCTGATTCTGCTGATTTAAATCATCATTTAAATGCTGTTGCCTCTCTTCAGTAGCTGAAGGGGCAATACCAGGTGATGGATATTGTCCAAAGGTGTGGGCTTCACATGTACGTTAGTGATTCTGCTTGTCTCATTGAGGGCAACTTGCTTTGTGTGTGCTGATCTATACTAAACTGGGAATACGTACTTCCCAATAGAGTGACCATGGGCAAATGCTGAGGTTTTGAGAATCCTGGGTTTGGCTCCCCATTTAGAGTTATCAGCTGTGAATGATATTATTTCTTCTGCTAAATTTTAGTTTGATGTTAAGGCAGTGCTGTTTGTATGTTACACCCAGGTATTTGGGGTTGGAACAATGTTCTAATAGCAGTCCCTTCCTTTTGGTCTGTAGTTTTCTGTCAGCTTGCCTGTTCTGAAGGTGGTGAAAGGCACACACTTGTGTTTTTGTTGGATTTGGTTTCAACTGGTTATTTTGATAATACAGGCATTGTTCTACCTCTTCAAACGTTTTCCCTTGTCCTGTAATTGACCTGTCATCTATGTATATAAAGCTACTTGTACCTGCAGGGAGGGGTTGATCATTGGTGTAGGTTGAAGAGTAGTGGTGCCAACACACTTTCCTGTGGCAGGCCTTTCCTCTGGTTTCTCCCTCTGCTTTATTTTCCCTAAAACTCCACTAAGAACCTCAGATTGTGGAGCAGGTTTCTGGTGATGTTTTTAAGATTAATGTCTTTAGTTGCAGCACATACACCCTGCATGAGGAGTCAGAGATTGATGGTTGTAGTAGCCACCAGAAAGATCGCGGGAGGCGCACATTGGCACGGCACGTCACGTCACGGACGGTAGTTGCCGCCAGTAGAGTCCCGTCCACCAGAGGGCACGCGAGAATTCGGACGCGACCTCTGCCGGCGTAACAACAAGAACAACAACAACAACTCCGGCAGGACAGGCCGTGCGCAGTCAGTCAACATCGGGCATGCCTAGGACACAGTCCCGGTCTACGCTAAGTGAAGTGCGACGTAACGTGAACAGTGTTACTACAATGGTGTCATATGCAGCCATAAGGTCAATGAAAATGGCAGCCATTACTTAGCCCTCTCGGAAACCGTCCTCAATGTGCCGAGTTTGATTGAGCACCTGTGTATGGTAAATCTTTATTCAGGACAGAATCCAGCCTGCTGTGGTGTGAGGATAGGTTCCGTGGGCAGTGTGAAGTAGTTTTGTATAAGTTTTTCAAAAATTCTACAGGTTTTCCCCTATGGAAATGTAATATGACTAATGCTGCTCACTGCAGATGGTATTAGTTGCAATTTTAGACTTTTCAGTTATGTATTGAGAACCTGCTTAGAAAACTCTATGAACCAGGCCTCAGGACAGAAACTACTAATATTCTTCAGTCCTCTACGCAGTGATCAACCAGATAAAATTAGTCAAACGACACTTCACATAGAGAACTACAAGCCAGCTACGAGTCTGGGTGATCTGGGGAAGGGAAATACTACTATAAAAGGACAAATGAGAGAAGTTCATAACAAACTGAAATCTTGTGTTTAACAGTGAGGATTGCTTGGGTTGGTAGTTGCACTTATCACAGGAAGTCAAAACCCTGAGCTCCAGCGTCAGTGTGGCACAATTTTTTAAGCTTTTCACTCCCATTAATAGAATAGTTTTCAGTCTCAACGGTGTCTTGGCTTATTACTCATCAAATGAATAGTAATTTGAAACTAAGCTAGTGGCTTGAAGAGCATACAGATATAAACGCACAATGGAACAAACGAGTGTTTGATGGCTTCTTGAAACATTCACAAAGAATACTCAGAGGTCTAGTTTTATAGCTATAGGTGTTATAAAGATGTGAACTTCAGTGCAATTGAACTTTCAGTCTGTAGAGCCATATTGAAGAGATCTTCAACAGTGTAGAAAATATCAAAATAAAACTCTCAAATAGCAATTTTTTATGGCAAAGTAACAGAAGTATGGAGAACATGGTGCAGAGGTGCAGAAGTAACACAAGAAGGCAAACAATTAGTGATAACTTGTGCTGTGCCCGACCATTAATTAGAAAGCTTAAAAACCTCCTGCTTTTTCATACTGCCGGCAAACTTCCCTTCTTCCATTTATAATGGGACAGATATATCTGCTACTTATTGTAAATTTGAAGTCCAGAATATGTTACCTGTTGGAGATGCTGTTATTTTCTCAAAGCTGGATGTACCTTCTATCAGTAACTGATCTATTTTGTGTTCAGTTTTTCTATTAAGCTGAACCATAATCTTTTGCACTTTACTTTGAAATGTATTGTCCTACTCATTGGAGGTGATCATTTACACACAGAAAACACTCACACCAAGTAAATCTTGTTTAGTCGGAGCGTACATTTGGATGGTATTCATATATGAATGAATTAAGAGAGAAACATGACAGTTTGGCACTCCAGTGGTGTGGACACTAACATGCATAACTTTGGAATAAAACTGAATGTACTATAATATGACAGTACCTCTGAGTTTAATTTATTTGTAATAATTATGAATGCATCAACATTTTGACCATGTTGCAACAGCTTTCCTCAACACATAGACTATTTTTCCCAGAGAAAGGTCACTGTGATACGGACAAAAACTTGGATATTTAAACATTTTAAGTATTTTATAAGATAACACGGCAGTACATTTAGAAGAATTTTTAAGATAAAATATATAACTTTTTAAAAACTTTCTCATGATTAATGGTTTTATCTTAAACATTCTTCTGTACTACCCATTCTGTCTCTCATATTGAACTATTTCACTGTCCAACTGATTTTTACTTACGGTCTTCTGAAGGAAGTGGCTCGATGCTCTCTTCACTCTTTTCTCGACCAAGCTCACTAGACTCAATGGCCACCAGTGAGTCCATGTGTTCAACTTTGTCTGTTGGCCGACGAATACAATCTAACTTACTGTACAACATTTGTAGTGACATTCTGATTGTAATGAACATTTTTCCTTTCTCCTTTATGTCTTCATTGCATTGATCGACTAGCTGTTGTTGTGTTTGTGTTTCATCCAATACACCAGACTTCTCAGCCTCATATCTGTAAATACAAATCTGAGCTTGATTATAATTGTTATTAGAGAACTCCAGAAAAATACATTTGTAAAAGAAGAATATATCCTTTAAAGTCCTCATTATAGTCAAGGGTGAAGAAAAATACTCAGTAGCATTATAAATGTCAAAAATTGTATGTAAGCCACGTAGGAGAATAAGAAACACTCTTAGTATACCTGAAGACTTGACATGAAATGACAGTGTATATGAAAACTGCATCATTGAACTCCTTCATGCAGGGTCTTTTTTGGGGAAGGGATGAGGGGGAGGGTTTGGGTAAGGTAGGGAAGAGCTGTCATCTACCACATATATATTATTTTATTGCAAGTTATGTAAGCTGCAGACTTTTATTAAATGGCTTGTGATATATAGGCATCACACACAATTCCATCTCCGTATTGATGTAAATAATATTTTTCTTTCATTTTTCTTCTTAAGCTCCTGTTGAAAAACTTAAAGAAGCGAAAATCACTTTTAAAAGCACCTCTCACTAACGACATAAGTGGCACACAAGTCTTGAAATTAGTATGCTCTCATGTTCTTTAAAATTGAGTCTTCATTTATTGAGCCCTTTAGAAAGAAATTTACTTCAGTCTGTCATTTGAACCACAGCATAACTAGCATTATCTGCAATGCATTGCCAGTTGTCAATTTTAAGCCCAGGAATTCGTTTTTAATATATAATCATGTTGATAGTTGGTTTACACTAGCGTGCTTCTTCAACAGACAGCCCTGTTGCATGTTTTCTGTTGTTTTCCAATCATTCCACATAAATGCCAGGATCAATTGATGACAAATCCACTGTCTCCCCATCTAGAATTGAACCACCACTGTGCTTTCCTCTCTTTCACTTAGCTAATTGTTGGTAAGCAACAAAAAGAAAATAAGGAGCCACCATGTACCATCAGGCTTACAGAATTTCTTGAAAGTATCTCACGATTTCCAGCCGCACAAGTTGAATATTTTTTGATTATATCATGAAGGAATTTTAAGATGCTTATAGCACCAGATTGATTCAGCATCCACCAATTTGTTTGACTATTTCATTTAAGTGCACCCTTGACGTTCCGTGCACGTCTTCTTGACTGTATTTTCTATCTCATTCTCAACCAGTGTCAGTTGCTGGTTGTTCTACCCTGCCACAAGCCCCCTAGTACTCTACAGCATAAAATTTGAAGAGTTTGCAGTGAAAAATGTGGTTAAAGACTACTTTACGCTTGGTTCTTTTTCGGTGATACATCGCTGCTTACTCCACGTGTGAGTACAGTATAGAGGGAATAGAAGTTAATTTTATTTGAGCGCGCTGCGTGACAGCGCAACGTAAAGGTAATCTGCAGCTCAGTCATGATCACTTCGAGCAGGTAGAAGCACTTTCTCACATTAGCGACATTGTTGTACTTACTGCTGGAAGAAATTGAGGAAGAACTAGCAGTTAGCCGTACATAAAGGAAAAGCTGAAACACATCTCATATTTAGGACAGAGGTTGACAAAAGTATCTTCGCAACACGTATGAATCGTCATTTATTAAACGAATATGATTCATATTACGTAACGTGTTAGAGTGAACTTATAGACGTGGGCCTAATTTGTATAAATTAAATTTTAATGCAGTCCAATGTCTTCTCTTAAAGCAATACCCATGTTAATTCGAAATTAAGTCGCTGACTGTGAATGTCGTGGCATCAGCTGTGTTAGATAGCATTGTAGATATGCTACCTACTAGCGACATGTGGAAATTTATGCCAGATAGGGATTCGAACCCGGATTACCCGCTGCGAACGATCGCCGTAACCACTGAGGGTGCTCGTGCACGCCAACAACAAAGTAATTTCGGACGGCTGTCAGTCGTCATTAATGACTGGCAATCAGAAATGCAAATAAATAACACGTGTGTGCTACTTTCAGGCTGGAAACACAAATGATAATTCCAACTCTGATACACACACAGAAACTCCTGCAGTTTACCGTGGCAGCTGTTTCATTGAAAGTAAAGTTGATTTATCAACTCAAAGTCCCAGAAAAGAAAATTTAAGAAGCAAAATAAAACTGCTTTAAGGGAAACATCTATATGTCCACATGTCAACAGCAATGAAGTTAAAAGTTTGTGTGATTAATTTTTAACTACAGAGTCATCACAACTTGTTTCATTAGCGTTTCCTATGTAAAAGTTTTCATTCAGCCGCTTAGATCACTTCCGTCTCATAAGAATGCCTATTTCGAGCCTTATTAGTAACCAGGTGTCGTTTCGTATTTGCTTGCTTTCAATATGGCGTCGAGCGCAACGCTTGACTACATACAAATCCATCGTATACTTTCCTTTCTGTATGCTGTCTATTCGGTGGTGGCGAGTTGCGTCAAACCAGTCTTCGGACTGAAGTCAACAAAAACGTAATGTAATAAAGTTGAGCTGGTCAAATCAGGTCCGTGGGTAAAATCGCGGCGAATTAAGGGACAGTTTCCACGTAGGGTACCATGTTGAGAATGAGCTCCGACTGTGTCATGAAGCATGGGATCGTGGCTGAACCCGTCCTGTTCACTTTACACAGGCGTCAAGTACTTCGTTTCCACATAGCCTGTTGTGTCGCTGCTGTAGGCCATCCGTCGGGAGATCGATTCCACGAAAAATGAAAGATGCGCAGGGGGAACACAGTACGTCATTTGGAAACTGCACGAACACCATCAGTGCACCGGTACGTCCCCTGTTGGCAGTCGCTTGTGATCGTCTTTGCCCGAACTGTTTGCTTTTCGTAAGCGTGGACGAGGAGTTGGTAATACGTGTTCAACAGCATCCAGAACTCTACTATTTGTTGATAGACATTACGACAGTATCCTTTCTAAGACAATATATGGAAGGACACCACCGAGGAGTTTAACAAATCCAGTCAGTATAAGTTGAAATGGCCCTAAGCACTATGGGACTTAACATCTGAGGTCATCAGTCTCCTAGACTTAGAACTACTTAAACCTAACTAACCTAAGGACATCACACACATCCATGCCCAAGGCAGGATTCAAACCTGCGACCATAGCAGCAGCGCGGTTCCGGACTGAAGCGCCTATAACCGCTCGGCCACAGCGGCCGGCTAAGTATAAGTTTTGTTTTCCTGTTCGTGTTACCTTTTGTGGTACTTGCTGAAGGTAACAGTGATAAATACTCTTCACATTCAGCTATAATTTTGCGTCCTTGTAGCTGATGAATGCAGAAGCAAATGGGCGCCACTGACGTATTTTATTCGCGCTCGTGCTAGACGCAAAACCACATCTGGCCAGGCTGCAAAGAGGATAAAGAAATGGAGACTGGAGGATGAAATGAAGTTGTTAATTACGTTTCTCCGTAACCGCCAGACTTTTACCAACGTTCAACTTTCCCTAGATGATGTTAACGGAGAAGAAAACGGTCCATCCTCTGGGCCGCCGTACTTCCTCTCTGCAAGTTCTACAACATTAACACGTAACGTCCTAGGTGCTGTTTCACAGGCCGCTAGCATTTATTGTTACTCTGTCGCTATTGGTGGGGTGGGAGATTACAGCGCTGTCTAGTTCTTTCCCGAAGCTGCCGTGGTTACGTTTGCCAGTAGCTACTGGAATGTGATGTGGATCTGAACCAGAGATGGGCAAACTGAAACACGTAACTGTTTCGAAACAAATGAAACAGTACAATGTAATGTTTCGATACGCTGTTTCGAAACCGTGAAGCAGTATGTGTTTTGTAATCTAATAAACCTACACATTTTATCATCTTGACTGTCTACTTTTAACATTTTTAAATGTTAAGGATAATAAGTTGCCGTCCCTTCATCTAAGAATAGATGAATGCAGCTAGCCGCTAACTTTGTGTAATGTCTTGTCTGTATAGGCGTGTATCTGTTGCCTTTAAGATCCCTTCACCTTCACACAAATCTATACAGTAAAGTAAGGGCCTCCCATTTCTTGGCTGATCCGTGATAAGACAGGCGAAAAGTTAGACTAATGGAGGATTATTAGTATTATCTCTATTTCCATTCGCTCTCTCTCTCCTTTATCTATGTACAGTTTTTAATATAATATTTTTACGTGAAATCAGCCAAATAGGATCTTTGGTGGAGTCCTTCGTCTTGGTAATCAGCGGCTGGCTTTCTGTAAGAGATCTTTACATTTATTATTACTGTTAAACACTGCATTCAGTCGGGAGAATCAATCGTGTGGACAATTTGTTCCTTTTACGAAAGATTGCGAATTCCAGATGTGTACGAAGCCTTTTTGGACGATTTAACACAGACTCAGTGATTGCAGGCTCTCTTCGACACAGCTGAAACTTCCCCACTAATTACAGGGCCAACGTGATCATCAAATGATTCAGAAAAAAACTCATTCGTTCATTCACTCCCGAACAAAAAAGTCACAAACCTTATTTATGAAGGAAATTGTGTATTAAATCCATCTCCATTACATCTCCAGATCTCCGGTGATTCCACGTCTTAATTATTTTCCGTTTACAGTCTCTTTCTCTTCAAACAAACCGCTAGCGGCACAAATGTTAATTGGCTCGCTTTGGCGAGAAGAAAAGCAGAATATGTATCTCTCAGAAACACGTCAATCCCTCAACAGATACTCCAGAAGCTGTTCTAGTTACCACTCTAACAACCATGGAGAATGCATATATGCATCTCTGTTATTTCAAAGAATAAACGCACTAGAAAATACTTTGGCGTCGTCGAGCTGTCGCCGCATATGTTACGAGAAAATCAGATCAGATACTTTTCCAAAGTGAATGAATGTGGATGGTTTGATTGACAATGATTAATTGGTGCTTGGTAGAGGGTATTTTCTGTGGGGACATTACATACTGTATAAGTATGTCCACATAAACACAAATGAGGTGCGAAAGCGCTAATCATATCGCAGAAAGTATGAAATTATCACTTGGGCGTCTTGGCAGTTTCGTATTTCCTGCAGCAAATGCGCTGCTTTCGTGTCGTGTGACTTTCATACTTTTCAATTGGCTGAGGACAGCCATAGCTGAAGACAGAAGAGCCACCACGAACGGGAGGTGGGAGCAAACTGCTGAAACAACGGATATGCTACTGGGATTCCCACATTCCGTTAATATGGGTAATGTACCCATCCTGGTAATTTCCGTGCACACAAAGGGAATCATTGAGGATAATAGGCACAGTGTTGAGGATAATAGGCACAGTGACTATAGACTCACAAATAACGCCAAATAATTCGAATATATAACAAAATATAACAGAAAAAAATTTTGTCTTTCAAGGTGTTTCGAACCGTTACTATACATTCACCATGCTTTTTAGTCCTTCTCGTTCACTATTAGACTATCAGTGATATGTCAAACAGATTGCTTGCAATTATACCTACATCAAATTTATGTATATGTCTAATAACTGTCACTCTACGCCTTTTTTTTTAATTCAGAATGTTGTAGACTTACTTACGTTTCTTAATATGATTACTGTACATGAACAGAGAAGCGTATGTTATCAAAAAGTGTAATTTAACTGAATGATTTCACATATTTATTATTTTGAATGTGAATAGTATGCGTTGTTTTATTGTTTGGTTAGTGTTTATAAAGCAGATGTTAACGCCATTTGGAATATGACAGTCAGCTAGAAACGAAGCTTTATTTTCGGATATCTTAAGCTTGATACTATTGCTTGTCAAAAAGATTTCGACACTCTTGAAAGTGTTTCATGAAGTGGTATGTTAAATGTGTTTCAGTACCTGTGCTGAGCCCGAATCTCGTCCGACACAGAGGAGAATGAAACATCACTGTTTCGATACAATTAGTCCGTTCCAAGCACAGGTGGACTGAAACAGCCTTATTTTGAAACAACGATACAGTTTCTGTGTCTGGCTCGAGATCGAATCTGGTCCAGTTATCCGAGACAGGGACGGAATGAAACACCACTGTTTCGAAACAATAAGCCCCCCCCCCCTGTTTCGAAACAATGAGCCCCCCCCCCCCCCCTGTTTCGAAACAATGAACCGTAGCCGTTCCGAAACACTGAAACAGTTCCACGTATCGATACACTGTATCGAAACATAGAAACAGTGGCCAGATCTAATCTGAACTATTACTGCTTCTTCCGTGCTAGCGGTCACTGTGACCGTACCTGAGACTTAGCGTTCAGATTCAGTAGCCAGGTCTACTGTTCGTGTTACAGACACTGGCTTTGAGGATACAGCTTGAAAATGGTTTGAGGACGGTTTAGGAAATGACATTGGATCAGATAGAGACAACGAAATTGAAACTGAACATAATACAGCATTGTAATAGCATGACAGAATTTGTTTTTCTATCTGTGAATTCCTTGAATGAAACAAGTGATTAAAGACATGAAAACAGAAGTGTGGAGACTGAATCTTTAGCTGAAGGCTCAGCTGGAAATGCGTTAGGTCAAAACAAATATCGCTAGTCGCCCAAGACTCTTCAAAACGATGGCTAATGGCATTATTTTTCCGCATGTTGGACATAAATGGGGTAAACGCGTTTGCCGTTCACAATTCCTACAAAGACAATACTCAGGTGAACCGCCTTAATTGTTGAAGAAGCTTGTAAACTCGTTGGTGACACCAAGATAAAAATCGAGATAACTGGTATCACAATCCCGTTAACTTAGTGCATCCTTCACCGTGTTTTGGGTGTAGCAGAGCCAAGAATACAAGTTGTTGTAGAACGACTGGAAAGACGCAAAATATGTTCCACCTGTGACCCAAAGAAGAAAAGAAAGGCACATCTGCCATTATTGCACGAAGCCAATCTGATCTGAAATCTGTGGAAGAATTTCCAGCTAGTGCAAAGAAAAGCTGTGAGAAGGAAGTTAAACAATTAAAAAGTACTGGTGTAATTTTTATTTTTTATGTTTTGTGGGAATTTTTTTATGTTACAAGAATAATAAACAATAAAAACATAGCAAAAAGTAACATCCGGAATGCAATGTACGGTATTCGAGTTTTCATGGCATTAACGTTATCATGTAATATTGTGTTCATTTTGTACAGTTTTCTGTTTACATGCATTTTTTCGTAAAAATTAACTTTAGAATCCGATTGAGTATTTTTTGTGTGGTATTAATGCAACCTTTTACATAAAATCTGAATTGTTCCACTGAAATTGCTGAATGAAATATCTATGACTATTTAAACGTAGCGAGTACTCAGGCGTACAAGGGACAG
This sequence comes from Schistocerca cancellata, assembly GCF_023864275.1. Lineage (NCBI taxonomy): Eukaryota > Metazoa > Arthropoda > Insecta > Orthoptera > Acrididae > Schistocerca > Schistocerca cancellata. The sequence continues at coordinate 297,115,801 of NC_064632.1, forward strand.
TGTGGGGGAAAAAACTGGGAAGCTAAGGTTAAAACGTGCTGGCCAAATAAACAGAAGCCAAAGGTCTTCGATCTCGCATGGAAGCGCTGATAACAACCTGGAAACCGCATGGACTGATTTTGTAAGAGCCATGAGCGGGCTCCAGCAAACTTACCCAAGTGCCAGAGAAGAAAGGAATATTAATGATATTTTTCGGAGATATAGCAGATACAATGATGTTGTTTTCTGACTCGACACTGCGGAAATAAAAAAAAGAGATATTCCGCATTCTTAACGCAAAAGAAATTGAAATGTTGAAGAACCGAGGACAGGAAATGAAAATAATCATTTGTCCCAAAGTTTTCTGTTTTCATTGAATTATTCAAATGAAGAAGGTTCAGCAGGCTCCGGAGCTACACTGCCACAGCAAAATCACACCTATTTCTGGGAAATCAGCCAGTCTCCTCAGTCCTCAACGAAACTAAACAAGTCCCAAGAAACACCCAACATCCCCGCTTATTGGGACAGCAACAATGATGTGGGTGTTTGCTAAGCAGTGCATCCTACCGCCTTTTCGTTGGAGTCGGCGTTTTCCAACGCGCTGTCACTTGCTGCGTGTTCTTGATGAAGCGGGTGTAATCCGTAGAGTTTTCATTGAAAATTTTAGTGTCTTTCCGTCTGTTAGATTGTGTTCACACAAATTATGCGGAAGAAACATCATTAACATATCGAAGTTACCTTTAAATGTGAAAGCAGAATCTTGTCTATTTGCAATATATAGGATGTTTGTTTCAACTTGAAGTAACTTAGTATCTCGGAAGCGACGCACCGCACGAAAAAAAATTTCCAGGCGAAAAGTCACTATTAGTAAAGTGGACTGTGCTACAACTGGCCACCACCCCTCCTGCGTCTGAGTTGTCAACTTTGTATTTTCAAATGGAAACCCCGCATTTTTATTGCATATTCGGCGGATCCACGGGAAAAAAATAAATAAACGTACGGGTTACTCAAGCCATTGTTTTCCATTCGCAGCAGGTGGCATTGAAGTCGACAAATACTGAGTGTTCCTGTTTTTGCAATTACGAACCGACGCATTTGATTCTACCTTTCCTTTACAATATGAACCTTTCTGTTCAATGTTTATATTTATGTTCGAAATTTACTTTAGTCGTGCAAATTTGATTTAAAATGCAGTATTGTTAGTCACGTCAGTATCTGGTTAGAAACTACGTTCAGCGTGATTCAGGAACGACGCGGATGTAATAGTGTTCTGTTCCCAACTGGCCTACCCCCATGAACCATGGACCTTGCCGTTGGTGGGGAGGCTTGCGTGCCTCAGCGATACAGATGGCCATACCGTAGGTGCAACCACAACGGAGGGGTATCTGTTGAGAGGCCAGACAAACGTGTGGTTCCTGAAGAGGGGCAGCAGCAGCCTTTTCAGTAGTTGCAGGGGCAACAGTCTGGATGATTGACTGATCTGGCCTTGCAACACTAACCAAAACAGCCTTGCTGTGCTGGTACTGCGAACTGCTGAAAGCAAGGGGAAACTACAGCCGTAATTTCTCCCGAGGGCATGCAGCTTTACTGTATGGTTAAATGATGATGGCGTCCTCTTGGGTAAAATATTCCGGAGGTAAAATAGTCCCCCATTCGGATCTCCGGGCGGGGACTACTCAAGAGGACGTCGTTAACAGGAGAAAGAAAACTGGCGTTCTACGAATCGGAGCGTGGAATGTCAGATCCCTTAATCGGGCAGGTAAGTTAGAAAATTTAAAAGGGAAATCGATAGGTTGCAGTTAGATATAGTGGGAATTAGTGAAGTTCGGTGGCAGGAGGAACAAGACTTTTGATCAGGTGAATGCAGGGTTATAAATACAAAATCAAATAGGGGTAATGCAGGAGTAGGTTTAATAATGAATAAAAAAAATAGGAGTGCGGGTAAGCTACTACCAACAGCATAGTGAACGCATTATTGTGGCCAAGATAGACACGAAGCCCATGCCTACTGCAGTAGTGCAAGTTTATATGCCAACTAGCTCTGCAGATGATGAAGAAATTGACGAAATGTATGATGAGATAAAAGAAATTATTCAGGTAGTGAAGGGAGACGAAAATTTAATAGTCATGGGTGACTGGAATTCGAGAGTAGGAAAAGGGAGAGAAGGAAACATAGTGGTAGAATATGAATTGGGGGAGAGAAATGAAAGAGGAAGCCGTCTGGTAAAATTTTGCACAGAGCATAACTTAATCATAGCTAACACTTGGGTCAAGAATCATAAAAGAAGGTTGTATACATGGAAGAATCCTGGAGATACTAGAAGGTATCAGATAGATTATATAATGGTAAGACAGAGATTTAGGAACCAGGTTTTAAATTGTAAGACATTTCCAGGGGCAGATGTGGACTCTGACCACAATCTATTTGTTATGAACTGTAGATAAAAACTGAAGAAACTGCAAAAAGGTGGGAATTTAAGGAGATGGGACCTGGATAAACTGACTAAACAAGAGGTTGTACAGAGTTTCAGGGAGAACATAAGGGAACAATTGACAGGAATGGGGGAAATAAATACAGTAGAAGAAGAATTGGCAGCTCTGAGGGATGAAAAAATATAAAAATGCAGTAAATGAAGTAGGCAAAAAGGAATACAAACGTCTCAATAATGAGATCGACAGGAAGTGCAAAATGGCTAAGCAGGGATGGCTAGAGGACAAATGTAAGGATGCGGAGACTTATCTCACTAGGGGTAAGATAAATACTGCCTACAGGAAAATTAAGGAGACCCATGGAGAAAAGAGAACCACTTGTATGAATATCAAGAGCTCAGATGGAAACCCAGTTCTAAGCAAAGAAGGGAAAGCAGGAAGGTGGAAGGAGTATATAGACGGTCTATACAAGTGCGATGTACTTGAGGACAATATTATGGAAATGGAAGAGGATTTAGATGAAGATGAAATGGGAGATATGATACTGCGTGAAGAGTCTGACAGAGCACTGAAAGACCTGAGTCGAAACAAGGCGCCGGGAATAGATAACATTCCATTAGAACTACTGACAGCCTTGGAAGAGCCAGTCCTGGCAAAACTCTACCACCTGGTGAGCAAGATATACGAGACAGGCGAAATACACTCCGACTTCAAGAAGAATATAATAATTCCAATCCCAAAGAAAGCAGGTGTTGACAGATGAGAAAATTATCAAACTACCAGTTTAATAATTCACGACTGCAAAATACTAACGCGAATTCTTTACAGACGAATGGAAAAACTAGTAGAAGCCGACCTCGGGGAAGATCAGTTTGTTGGATTCCATAGAAATATTGGAACACGTGAGGCAATACTGACCCTACGACTTATCTTAGAAGCTAGATTAAGGAAAGGCAAACCTACATTTCTAGCGTTTGTAGACTTAGAGAAAGCTTTTGACATGTTGACTGGAATACTCTCTTTCAAATTCTAAAAGTGGCAGGGGTAAAATACAGTGCGCGAAATGCCATTTACAATTTGTACAGAAACCAGATGGCAGTTATAAGAGTCGAGGGGCATGAAAGGGAAGCAGCGGTTGGGAAGGGAGTGAGACAGGGTTGTAGCATCTCCCCCGATGTTACTGTATATTGAGCAAGCGGCAAAGGAAACAAAAGAAAAAATCGGAGTAGGTATTAGGGTTGTAGCCTGTCCCCGATGTTATTCAATCTGTATATTGAGCAAGCAGTAAAGGAAACAAAAGAAAAATTCGGAGTAGGTATTAAAGTCCATGGAGAAGAAATAAAAACGTTGAGGTTCGCCGATGACATTGTAATTCTGTCAGAGACAGCAAAGGACTTGGAAGAGCAGTTGAACGGAATGGACAGTGTCTTGAAAGGAGGATATAAGATGAACATCATCAAAAGCAAAGCGAGGATAATGGAATGTAATCGAATTACATCATACGATTCTGAGGGAATTAGGTTAGGAAATGAGACACTTAAAGTAGTAAAGGAGTTTTGCTATTTGGGGAGCAAAATAACTGATGATAGTCGAAGTAGAGAGGATATAAAATGTAGACTGGCAATGGCAAGGAAAGCGTTTCTGAAGAAGAGAAATTTGTTAACATCGAGTATAGATTTAAGTGTCAGGAAGTCGTTTCTGAAAGTATTTGTATGGAGTGTAGCCATGTATGGAAGTGAATCATGGACGATAAATAGTTTGGACAAGAAAAGAATAGAGGCTTTCGAAATGTGGTGCTACAGAAGAATGCTGAAGATTAGATGGGTAGATCACATAACTAATGAGGAGGTACTGAATAGAATTGGGGAGGAGTTTGTGGCACAACTTGACAAGAAGAAGGGACCGGTTGGTAGGACATGTTCTGAGGCATAAAGGGATCACAAATTTAGCATTGGAGGGCAGCGTGGAGGGTAAAAGTCGTAGAGGGAGACCAAGAGATGAATACTCTAAGCAGATTCAGAAGGATGTAGGTTGCAGTAAGTACTGGGAGATGAAGAAGCTTGCACAGGACAGATTAGATTGGAGGGCTGCATCATACCAGTCTCAGGACTGAAGACAACAACAACAACAACAACACATCCCACCTGGATGCTTGATGTCGGTGAATCCTCTTGCCTACCACCATTGAGGTGCTTGATTTCGGTGAGTCGTCCTGCCTCTGAACCATTGGAGTGCCTGACTTCGGTGAACGTGTGAGTCTTTACACGATATGCGTGTATCCATGGCAGGTGCACCTGTCACTTCATGGACATGGTTGTGGTTTGTACTCCGCCGGTAGCGGTGTAGCAGCCAGCGCGAGAGTTGCATGGAAACACACACCGAAGTCAGTCACCCTGACGACGAGGTTCGAGGGCGGCTCCCAAATCAAGAATTCCGACGGTTTGGGGCTCACCACAATCAACTCCGCAGGAAACAGAAAACTACATTACCATACAAGTGATCTATTTGCTACATAAATGTTAGTGTTTAGCCATGTATAAAATCGAATTTGCAACACTCAGGTAACGCTTGTAAATCATACAACCGCTTGAACACAATGATTTACATTTATGTCGTAAATGAAAAGTAGAATCAAATGCGTCGCTTCTTAATTGCAAAAACAGGCACACTTGACGTTTGTGGATTACAGCTCCATCTACCACGAACGGAAAACAGTGGTTTGAGTAAACCGCACCAATTTTTTGGCATAGAGTTTGAATAAGCAATAAAGATGTGGAATTCTCATTTGAGAATACAGAGTTGACAACGCCAATTCGAGAGGGATGGTGACCAGTTGTAGCAAAGACAGATGTCCAGTTTACTAACATTAACTTCTCACATAGAACTTTATTTTCGTGCGATGTGCTGTTTTCGAGATATTATGTTGGCTCATGTTAAAACAAACACCCTGTGAGCCGCTGGTACCTAATAGATTTGAAATAGCAGAGGTACACAGCAGACAAATTATTTCATATCCGGTGGCAAATGTATGCTATACAGGTATTCCATGGTGTCTGCAGTGTGAAAGCTTTATTTACAAAACAACATCCAGTATTTGTCACTGTTATCGCCCAATTAAAGAAAGAGGGTACAGGCGAGTTAATACATCGATAGCTAAATCTGAGAGAACAAGAGGTATATTAAAAAAGTTCCCATGGGATTAAAATTACATAGCTAAAGCATGAATAAGAAAAACTTTGATGACAGTTAATACACCGAGGAGACAAAAGCCATGGGATAGTGATATGTACATATACAGATGGCTGTAGCGTATAACGCACACGGAAATATGAAAGGGCAGTCCATGGGTCTGTGAAATATGATATTATTACATATTTACAACACACACTAGGTCAAAATAGCCCTGATAAAGTAGGTAGCCCACTTACCATATGCGATAACAGCGAAAAATGGAACGAGAAAAGTTGTATCTCTTAGCCTAGCAAGCACTTTTGCAGCTTTATACGTTTTAAAGCATATAACCCAGTAACAGCGCAACGCTGCCAACTTCGTATGTACTGCGGACGATCAGATCAGTAAGGAAATGCTATTAATTTTACACACAGGAGTATGAAATTATTACTGTAGAGTGAAATATACTGCATTCATCGTAAGAATAAACTGATGTAAACATTACACCATGTATTCTTCCGCGTTTTTTGGAATCTCATTGGATTTAGTTTCACGTGGAGGCGAGGACAATCGCGTTTTTTGAAATCTCATTGGATTTTGTTTCATGTGGAAGCGAGGACAATCTTTCCGGAGTACAGTCAGGTGCGATAATAAGTATACGTTTTATGTTGTGCGTTACGCGCACATCCTCTCAGCGATAAAATGGGACGACAGCTTTAGCACAGCATTTAACTCGTGCAGCAGTGGCCAGCTAGCTGCTCGAACTAACCTGCAGTGATGTGAACAGTTTAGACGTGAAAAAGTGACAAGCAGAGAAATAATATTGCCTTGAATGTCAGTTAATTTACAATTGGAATAATATATAACGAAACTCCTTTAATAACATTCTTCGGGAACCAAACGAAAAACATGTTCTCGTTCTTAGCTAACATACTATAGTACATAAAAACGAGTTACGAAAATTCCTAACCTAAATACAGGGTAAGTTTTCTAATGAGCCACATGTGAGGTAAAAGCATATTGCAGGAATTTCACCGTATAGTTAAATACTGAAGCCACTGAAGGAATTCATTCAGGCGTCCGATAATCTCGGAACTCCTTTCATAACCGATTCCGAAGAATGCGTTTCACAATTGGAACTGTTATTTGCCATGTTAATATCGAGGCGATCAGCAACAGAATCTACGAAGCGTCACATTTTCTCGTCTTATTTTATGGCATGCTATTCTGTACCGAGCCAGAATTCATCAGTGACCTGTCACGAAGTTCCAGTACATCTGGCAACTTAAATGCCTTTTTACTTCTCGTGCAAGTCCTTTAACAGATTGCAGTGGTTCGGTAGCAACTGTAAAAATCCACCATCTGTCCGGTAAGCTCGATGCAGTGAAAATTACTGTTTCCCGTGTTTCTACGACGCGTATTATTCTAGCTCGTGTGACACACATCCAACGACCATACCACCTTGCACACATCTGTGGTATAAAACAATGGACGTAGTCCAAATAAAGAGTATTTTGCCACAAAAATTTAATTTGTAGTGCTTTTAAATTGAAACAGTTCACATTAACAATGTTTTGTATAATATAGTTGCTTAAGAATTTATATTCGGAATGAAAACTGGAAATTTGCTTGTAGTATGTAATTAGAAACAAGAGGACGTCCATTCTTCATAAAATTATGATTAATTAGCGTGTATTTGATGAATTTTGTATTTAAAAGACGTAGGTATTCGAACTGAACGAAAAAAGAACAATGTGACGAGCGAATCAACGACTCTATTACCGTGTTACCATCCTCTAACGGTAGCGATTAGGAACAACTTTTTTCTTGCCATTTTTAACGGTGCTCCACGCGCGTGTTTCACAACGGAGCAAGAAGCAGCGTCAGCCATTTTCACAGCGTGTGTTAAATAACGGCACGACAGTCATAGCATAACTAGCGTTTCCAAAGATTGCGACTGTACACGATTTTTTAAATGAAAATTACATAGCTAAAGTATGAATAAGAAAACGGTAATGACTCATAATACACTGAGGTGATAGCATATGCACACATGCAGATGGCGGTAGGATACGGTGGCCGGTCACTCACTCGTTTGCCAGCTTTCGGCCGGCCAGCGATGACAGAATCGACGCGCACTCTCTGCAGTCTTTCTCAAACGATTTTACAGAAACTATTTGCTAAAAAAATGATTTTTACTTTACTTGTAGCTTTTTATACCAGGTTCTTTATGATGCGCTCATCATTTCGTTAATGGTCATAGTTCTTGTAATATTTACGTGAAAGTCAGACACTGCACGAAATTAGAAAAAGTTTGCAATGAAGAACAGGGCTCGCTATGATTTTGCGTTTGATGCATATTACATAAGATGCTGCTGCGTACGAAATTTAGCTAACATACTGAATTTTTCTTTAGACTAGGGTGAAGGTCTCTATCTGTCACCAGTCAAGAGAAAACTGATTTGATGTAGCACACTCGTTTGCGATAGCACTGTGCCAGCAATAAAGCCAGAGTGAAATATCCGCAGCATTCCTCATATTTCATAAACGGTTTGAGATTTCGAAATGAGATTTTGTCAAATGATAGCATACATGGAGGAGAGTATTTTGCCATATGGTTATTATCCAAAACTTCATTATCTAACGTGTTATTCCACTAACTACAGATTTTCCGATGAAAGAATGTAATTTTTAAGGGCCAACGGTAGCTGGTGAAAGGGGAAATGCTATGGCTTTTGGGACAACATAAGTGAAGTAATTACACATTTATGTTGTACTGACAATGTGCTTTTTCATGAGATGCTGACCTTAGTTTCCTCAGTTCCTCACTTAATAAACTTCTGTTTCATAATTCTCTCGCAATTGCACTGGCACAACACGTTACTGAATTGAAGTGAGACTGTGTAAACTCCGCTGAGTTTTGTCAAAAGAAGCAAATTTTAATATGGCAACAAGAGAAATGTGTAAGTTTTACTCAAAATTCTCAACTCGTGATACTTCTCGGTAAGTTACAGATGGCCAACAAAACAGGCGAAAATAAATCGGTGCATTTTTGGCAGGATTCTTTCTAGATACTAACCAAAGAGGTTGTGACAGAACTTTATGAATGGCCACCACGCTAATGTGGGCGTGAAGGGGCTCGGATTAATATTTACAAAAAATTTGAATGTAGTCTTTAGTTTAGAACTGAATTACCCCTCCAGTGCTCGGCATTTCCCCTACAGCACCTGCCAGCAGCCCCCACCACTACTCAATGCTCTCCTCACGTGTGCCTTGGCGTCTGCCGGCCACGGTATTCGGCGTCCAGTATATCGCGTACGCAAGGTATAGAAAGCAAATGAATAGGTGTTGTCATTTTTACTCAGATGATTCGTATGAAAAGGTTTGCGACGTGATTATGTCCACACGACAGGGATTAACATCCTTAGAACATGGAATGGTAGCTGGGGCTAGACACATGGGACATCCCATTTCTAGAGTTAAGAGTTTTTAATTGTGCCTGCAATTTAATTTTTGGGTGTTCTTGTTTTCCTTGCATATTTAGTTGTTGTTTCTCTTCTACCTTTTATTTTTTCCCCTTTCTTGCTGACAACTCACTCATAATGTAACAGGTATGGCTGTCTACTGGTATTTGACCATTGTGCTCTTCATCCCAGAGTGCAAATATGTCTATTATTGACTGCTTCTTCTGTGCGTACAATTGCTGCTCAGCCTGGCAAAAGTTCTTTCGGACTGGAGACACCACTGTGACCTTGGAGAGGTCGGCTGAAGGAATGTCTTACAGAAGGTAAATTATGAAACAAAAAGCCCTGTTTTGGAGGTGCTGCAGACAGCGTCACACGCTTCTTGGAGTCGACGTTGAAGATGCTCAGAGTTGATGCCATTGGAAAAGAGCACAGTCTTGTATGCATTGTGAGATACTTGTACTCAATTCTTTGAATGTCTGCTGTGCAAAGAGTTTACAACTATGGGCTGAGCACAGAAGCTTCAGGCACTTCTGCATGGATGCAAAGATTTGTAGATAGTCCTTCTGCCTTGACAAGGGAGCTTCTTCCTTCAAGGCATGATTTCAGTAGGTATACATGTGTCAGAGGCATCCCCATATCCAGGGGTTTATACAGTAGTTCCACGTGCCACAAAGAGTCAAAAGCTGTAGAAACACCTAAGAATACCACCCCAAAGTATTCCTGATGTTCGAGGGCATCGAGTGCTTCTTTGTAAGATGGAGGATTGCTCTTCCAGGAGCAGGTCTTAGGCTGTATGTTTTGCCGAAGATGGAATGGATGGATGCACTCAGATATCTTGCTCAATACTTGAAGCAAATTTTTCGAATGAAAACTCATCGATGGACGTGAGTTCTTCCCAGTTTGTGTATTGGATTCTTCTCTGAGCAAAGGATTTTGTTGGAGATACTTGCTAGATATTCTGTTGCAGCTGGTGTCATCTGATGTAGCTGTTCATTTGTGGGCAAGTTGGGGCACTCGCCTCTGATTTTGAGGCATTGAAGTTGCCTAGCCACCTCTTCAGCATTTTCTTCTTCAGGGTGGTTGTCTTCCTTGTAAGCATCCAGTAATGCTGGTGGGTGTCATTCAGTGAGATGAACATGTTTTGGGTTCATTGGATTATCAACTGGAGGGAAATTGCCTTAAAAAAATCATCTGTCTGGACCAGTCAGGCAGACTGTTCCTAGTTAGCAGTGTGGCAGTTAGTGCCAGTGTTAGCGCACTTTCAGTATTGTAGTACATACTCTCGTCGCAACTGATGCTGTCAGCTGGAGGTGCAAGTTGAAATGCTTCCACCAGATGAGTCCTGTAACACAGCCAGCTGATGTTGCGGGTATTCAGTCCTATCACTTAACGGGTGTCCTATTTCATATATGACTGGTAGAGGCCAGATGAAAATGCACTGTGCATATTTGCCAGCGTGATATGCGGCACTTCTTTAACCAAAGTGACATTGAGTGCATCCGATTGTCTCTCATTGGTCGGGTACATCATTGGCTCATGGGAGCCAATAACAACTGCATCTTCCTATGCCATTATTTGAAGAAGCCTCTGTCCATTGTTGTTTGTCTAATGAGAACACTAAGTTGCAAGCTTGACATTAAAAGTCAAGTCATCCCTGACAAAGACATTGCCAGGGGGCATAATAGTGCTGTGACATAACTAGTTCAAGGACTCCTTTCAGCAGAGGGTAGCCTGTCACAGTGTGGTAGTCCATGAATAACCTCAGCAGTGATTGCTGTGACCTCCATTCCTAGCAGCAGTGGTAGCTGGGCTGGATGGTGTGCCAGTGACATGTACATGTAGATTGTGATGCCCCTTCTGTCTGTGGGCCTGAGTGTTCAACAACATCCTTGGTTTACAGTTTGTGCAGTGCATTTCTGACAGTTTTTGCATTTCAGAAGCTTCTGCATTTTTAAACAGATGTTGACAGCCTCCACTGTGAGGGTTTGCCAGAATTAGACATCTAGCATGAGGATGCCATTGTCATTCCACATAGATACTGAGATGCCTCATTCAAATGGGCCATGACCAAGTTGTAGCTGATCTGAAACTTCCTGGCAGATTAAAACTGTCTGTCAGACCAGGACCCAAACTTGGGTACTAGAGTGAAGGTGTGAGGTGGATTGAGTGTTGTTTGGATAACTAAGTTGGTAGAGCACTTGTCCACAAAAGGCAAAGATCCCAGGTTCAAGTCCCAGTCCAGCACATTGTTTTTATCTGCCAGGAAATTTCAAATCAGCACACGCTCCACTATAGAGTGAAAATTCATTCTGTGCTTGGCCCATTGAAGATGACCTGAACAACTGCAGCAGCAGTTTGCCATGGAATGATCTTGATGAGATGTGTCATGTGGAGCAGTTCCCTCATTTGAGCTGTGCTAGTGATGTCCCCTACAGTGAGTCTGCAATAACTCTCAGACTCTGGGACTGGACTTCCACAGTGTGTTCCTTGCAACCACATATGATGTGTTCGTGTTGTCTTTCCTTTCATCTATTTTGGCTGGTACATGCACTGTCTGCTCTGACAGTGTTGTCCTTCGCTGATTGGCCTTTTTCTGTCTCTGTGGTCGATTTAGTGACTGCTGGCTGTTTGCTAGAGTTTGCCGTATTTCTGCTGTTTGTTGTGGGCTTACTAACATTCACATGGCTCATCACAGGATGGACCAGTGCAGGATTTGTGATGGCTGCATCTGGTCCTTGTCCTTGACTTCTTGCTACATCTCTCTCGAAGCATTCACAGCCTCGGCAGCAGGCAACATACTGCTTTTCACAACCACCACATAATGGCAGCCTATCACCATTTTTTCTTGTACATTCACAGCTGGCTTGCTCTCCCACACATTTGAGACATCATGACAGCACTGTTTAAAACCACACAATGTGTCCAATCTGGTGGCAATTGTAATGGTGTGGTTCCCTACCATTAACCCTAACCCTCTCCACAATTAATGGAGTTGCAGCAATTGTAGTGACTGGTCAGAGGTGACAATTGTGTGGAGTGTCGCTTGTGATGTCTACATGTATGGCTACATACACACTCCGCAAGACACCGTATGCTGTTTGATTGTACCACTACTAGTTATTTCCTTTCCTGTTCCACTTGCAAATAACACTTGCATGCTCTTGAACCTACTGATAACAAATCTACCAGCCCACCTTTTAGTTGCTTCAGGGTCTTCCTTTAATGCGACCTGGTACGGATCCCAAACACTCGAGTAGTACTCAAGAAATAGGTAGCACTAGTTTCCTGTTTGTGGTCTCCTTTACAGATTAACCACACTTTCCCAGAACTCTCCCAATAAACCATAGTCGATTATTCACTTTTCCTATCACAGTTGTCACATGCTCTTGCCATTTGTTATCACTTTGCAACATTATGCCAAGATAGTTAAGTGATGTGACTATGTTTATGAACATAATGGGGATTTCTCCCTACTCATATGCATTAGCTTACATTTTGAATATAATAGAGGGAACCATTCCACGTGGCAAAAGTATGTAGCTGAGGGACTGTGTTAGCTTTCAGACAACACTACATACAAAGTTTGCCAAGGTAATCCCATTCCTGATGTCCAGACGGAGCTTCAAGGAATCCTCAGAACCTTAGGCCCCCTACAAAATCTTTCACCTGACTCCATCAACCTCCTGACCCCACCGACACCCCGCATCTCTACCTTCTACCTTGTTCCTAAAATTCACAAACCCAATCATCCCAGCCGCCCCATTGTAGCTGGTTACCAAGCCCCCACAGAACGTATCTCTGCCTACGTAGATCAACACCTTCAACCCATTACATGCAGTCTCCCATCCTTCATCAAAGACACCAACCACTTTCTCGAACACCTGGAATCCTTACTCAATCTGTTACCCCCGGAAACCATCCTTGTAACCATTGATGCCACTTCGTTATACACAAATATTCCACACGTCCAGGGCCTCGCTGCGATGGAGCACTTCCTTTCACGCCGATCACCTGCCACCCTACCTAAAACCTCTTTCCTCATTACCTTAGCCAGCTTCATCCTGACTCACAACTTCTTCACTTTCGAAGGCCAGACATACCAACAATTAAAGGTAACAGCCATGGGTACCAGGATGGCCCCCTTGTATGCCAACCTATTCATGGGTCGCTTAGAGGAAGCCTTCTTGGTTACCCAGGCCTGCCAACCCAAATTTTGGTACAGATTTATTGATGACATCTTCATGATCTGGACTCACAGTGAAGAAGAACTCCAGAATTTCCTCTCCAACCTCAACTCCTTTGGTTCCATCAAATTCACCTGGTCCTACTCCAAATCCCATGCCACTTTCCTTGATGTTGACCTCGATCTGTCCAATGGCCAGCTTCACACGTCCGTCCACATCAAACCCACCAACAAGCAACAGTACCTCCATTATGACAGCTGCCATCCATTCCACATCAAATGGTCCCTTCCCTACAGCCTAGGTCTTCGTGGCAAACGAATCTGCTCCAGTCCGGAATCCCTGAACCATTACACCAACAACCTGAAAACAGCTTTCACATCTCGCAACTACCCTCCCGACCTGGTACAGAAGCAAATTACCAGAGCCACTTCCTCATCCCCTCAAACCCAGAACCTCCCACAGAAGAACCCCACAAGTGCCCCAGTTGTGACAGGATACTTACCGGGACTGGATCAGACTCTGAATGTGGCTCTCCAGCAGGGATACGACTTCCTCAAATCCTGCTCTGAAATGAGATCCGTCCTTCATGAAATCCTCCCCACTCCACCAAGAGTGTCTTTCCGCCGTCCACCTAATCTTCGTAACCTCTAGGTTCATCCCTATGAAATCCCCAAACCACCTTCCCTACCCTCTGGCTCCTACCCTTGTAACTCCCCCCCCCCCCCCCCCCCCCGGTGTAAAACCTGTCCCATGCAACGTCCCACCACCACCTACTTGTCCTGTAACCCGGAAGGTGTACACGATCAAAGGCAGAGCCACGTGTGAAAGCACCCATGTGATTTACCAACTGACCTGCCTACACTGAAGCTTTCTATGTGGGAATGACCAGCAACAAACTGTCCATTTGCATTAATGGACAAATGGACACAGGCAGACAGTGTTTGTTGGTAATGAGGATCACCCTGTGGCTAAACATGCCTTGGTGCACGGCCAGCACATCTTGGCACAGTGTTACACCGTCCGGGTTATCTGGGTACTTCCCACTAACCTGTCAGAACTCCGAAGATGGGAACTTGCCCTTCAGTATACCCACCAGGCCTCAACCTCCGCTAATTTCAAGTTGCCGCCGCTCATACCTCACCTGTCATTCAACAACATCTTTGCCTCTGTACTTCCGTCTCGACTGACATCTCTGCCCAAACTCTTTGCCTTTACAAATGTCTGTTTGTGTCTGTGTATGTGCGGATGGATATGTGTGTGTATGCGCGAGTGTATACCTGTCCTTTTTTCCCCCTAAGGTAAGTCTTTCCGCTCCCGGGATTGGAATGACTCCTTACCCTCTCCCTTAAAACCCACATCCTTTCGTATTTCCCTATCCTTCCCTCTTTCCTGATGAAGCAACCGTTGGTTGTGAAAGCTTGAATTTTGTGTGTATGTTTGTGTTTGTTTGTGTGTCTATCAACATGCCAGCACTTTCGTTTGGTAAGTCACATCATCTTTGTTTTTAAGATATATTAGCTTACATTTTTCTAGATTTACAGCTTGCTGCCATTCATCGCACCTTTTTGTCTAAGTCATCTTGTATCCTTCTACAGTTACTCAACTTCAGCACCTTACGGTACTCCACTGCATCATCAGCAGGTAACCAAAGATTGCTGCCCATCCTGCCCCCAGATCATTTATGTATATAGAAAACTATATACATCCTATCACACTCCCCTGGGGCACTCCTGAATATACCCTTGTCTCTTGCCGTCAAAGATAACATACTGGATTCTGTTACTTAAGAAGTCTTCAAGTCACTCACGTGTTTGGGCACATATGCCATATGCTTGACCCTTCAACTGTAGTTCGCAAAGATATTAGTCTGTAATTTGCGGGTTTCCCATTCTTTTACCCTCTTATATACGGGAGTCACCTACACTTTTTTTGAATTGCCAAGGGCTTTGCACTGAGCAAGCGTAAGTGGTGCACCATTCTTGTGTTTTTGGAGATGGTAGGCATGTCACAGAACAAAGATTATATCTGTAACCCAAGTCCACTACTTGCTGTCAAATCTGTTCCATGCTGTACTTTCTTGGCAGTCACGGAAAAACGGTTTTCAACTTTTTCAGCTGATGATGGAAACATGTAGAAAGGCATCTGCTGCTCAGCAAACATGGCTGTAACAGTTCTGTGGTTGTCCGCCTTCTTAAATTTCACCTTATACTGTTCAGTTCCAGCTGCTTTGATGATGTAATTTTCCTGGCCAAGTAGCTTGTTCAGCACCTTATAGAGTTTGTTGTAATCTTTGACTTTCTTGATGGTTGGTAGCAGTTTTGTTTTGTTTCTTGTCGTCTGTTCATCCTCCTCCTCATGCTCTTCAGAGGTGCTCCCCATCAGCACCAGTGATGCCGATGAAATTTGTGCTCAGCAAGCAGGGCTCTTGACAAATCTGAAGCTGTCAGCATCTATTACCATCGTCTTTTTCATGTTTTTCCCTTAAGCAGGGACAACCCATTTGCAAGAGCAGCAAGAGCAGTAGTTGTCGTCCTTTGGACATTCCTGTAATGACATAGAGGAAGCTTCCTGGGTATCTGCAGGTGTTTCGTCCCGGTTCTGACAAAAGAACTTACTCAGGATCCTTGCTGCAATCCATAGCATTGTTCTTATTGTTCCCTGTGCCTGTCATAACAGGGCGATCAGCTGTGACTACCAACTTACCATTGCCTGTGCACGTGCAGCCAAACTCCTTCCACAGAACTTGCAACAGCCTCCTCTTGCAATGGCCTACTAACTCGGAATTCTTTGGATCTCTGCGTATGTTGACTTCAAAGAAGTGCTAAGATACAGTTGGCCCCACTGTGTATGTGGCTGTTAGCAGTGACATCTGTCTTCACATTTAGTGCCACCTATTGGTCTTGCAGCACGTGACGGAAAATCCAGAGTGAGCGTAGTGCCTGCTAGTGAACGACCTGGAGTTATCATACTTTCCCGACTTTGGAGTGGCACACTGGCAGCGTTGTGCAGTCGGCATAAATACTGGGGATCCTGCACAGAATTTCAGAGTTCAGTCTTAGCTTTTGCCAATGATATTGTAATACTGTCCACTGCACAAGTGCGGGAAATGTTGGAAACAACCGAAAAATGCATTGACTTGGTGTGTGCACACATATTTTTCTATGCTAAAAATGCCATACCAAGTACAAAAATATGGGTAAAAGTTGCAACGTAGAAGGAAATAGGCACAAATCTGAATCAGTATATTCCATATATTTCTAAATAAATGCAAACTTGTTTAATGTATCAGATGCAGATACAAGGGGTCGTGTTGGGGGTGAGTCATGACCCCTGTCCACCAAAAACACACATTTAAGTAGAAGCATTTATACTTTAAATATATGAATTTCAGGATTCAGTGGTTAGCTTTTGTCAATGATCGTGCATTACTAACAGACACAAATCGGTAACAACAAGAAAAATCAACATTTTGAAAACAATTTCAGAAGAAGAAAAAAAGGGACAAAAATTAAAAGAGTTAAAAATTTAAATATCTTGATCAGGCAGCATGGAACAGTAGCTAGCTATGAGACCTGTACAGTCATTCATTCACACACCATGTTCTGTCAGTCCATCACGAAGGAAACTCTTCAGGGAAATAGAATGAGTCAAGCCCTACCTCAACAGTAAGACATTGCTGGTTTCTTCTGTAAAGTGTACTGGTAATAATTTGTGACTTGCATTAGTCTATTCAAGCTAATAATTATGGTCATTGCTTCTAGATTCGATTTTTGGGTGGTTATGCTCGTGTTTTTTTCGCACTTGGTGAGAGAAACTGGAGAGAGAGATATTCCATCTTAAGCAAGAAAGTATTTGTTTGTTTTAGTTTGGAAATGACAGCCTGTATTAAAAAAATAAAAAAAAAGTGTGGTAGGTTGTAAAGCTACCAGTATAAAACAGCTAGTTAGCGTCATGAAAGGTATATGTAAAGCAATGTAAGTATTTCTTCTCCAAACTAGTATTCTAGGCCTAATTTTTACCAGAGTATAAACATATCATATTTTCATACTTTGTATATATGTTTTATATGTATAAACCAAACAAAATTTGACAAGTAGTTCTCACTCCTTTATATTTATACAAATAACTTAAAGCCAAAATTCAAATTTTGCAGTGTTATAATTTTCAGACTGACAGTTAAATGATTATTTAAATAAAAAACTTTTAATACACCACCTTTTTAAAATGGAATAAAAGGTATAGCATAATTTCTCCTATCCCCTTAAGACCCCTAACCCCATACAGATAGTGCTTAAAATTTGAGCTTGTCAATTTTTAGCAGCAATGTCAATACTTGAAAAATTTCAATTGAAAAATGTGAGGCACATGCAATAGCTAACTGATGTACGAATAATTCACCTAAGTCACTAACAATTTTATTGCACTGAAAATGATATGCTGATCAGCATAGTCCACACCATAAGGGAGCCACCACCAGATTGCGCAGTGCCTTGTTGACAATGTTGGTCCGTGGCTTTGTGGGGTTTATGCCACACTTGAACCCTACCATCAGCTCTTAACAACTGAAATTGGGACTCATCTGACCAAGCCGTGGTTTTCCAGTCGTCTGTGGTCCAACTGATCGGTCACGAGCCCAGGAGTGGCGCTGCAGATGATAGCCCATTTTCACCAAATTTCATTGTACTGCCCTAATGGATATGTTCTTCATATGTCCCTTCTTGATTTCTGTTATATCATGCATTGTTGCTTGTCTGTTAGCACTAACAACTCTATGCAGAAGCCTCCGCTCTCGGTCGTTAAGTGAAGACCACTGTGTTGTCTGTGGTGAGAGGTAATGGCTGAAAGTTGGTATTTTCAGTACGCTCTTGAGGACATTGAAATAATTTAGTGGCAACAAATGAAAATTTGTGCAGGACCAGGACCAGAAAACAGATTTCCACCTTTATACGAGTGGTCACTTTAACCCCTTCGGCTATCCTAGCAGTGTTTCCGTCCAACCCAAATTCCCAACTTGTCGCACACTACTTCCACCTCTGTCCACCATCCTCATTTCCCAGCATTTTGCGTGATACATGCAAGAGTTCGAACCCCTTTCACTCCAGATACGACATCTTACAGGAATCACACTAAATGCTGTCAGCAGTGAGGATGGTGAGGACAGGGGTGCTACAGAAGTAGTGTGTGACAAGGTGGGAAATTGGGTTAGACAGAAAGTGTGCTCAGATAGCCGAAGGGATTAAGATGACCACATGCGTTAAGTGGCAAATCTGGGTTCTAGTCCTGGTCCACACAAATTTTTCGTTGTTGCCACTGAATTATTTCAGTGTCCTGGTGCAGCTGCTATTGGTATGGTATTTCTCTTTCATCGTGTATGTATATGACCATGGAATCATGAATGTGTGGTGTCTTTTTTTCTGACACATCTGTAACAACAGGTACCGCATATATAGTAGGAATATTGTCGTGAAGTTTCAAATAGGGTTTTTGGGCTTCCATGTCTGATTGGAAGCATCTGAGTTCGTGTGCTTCAAGTTCTGGGTCTTGGCCTTTTGGGAGACATAATAGCACATTAATGTTAGTGCGTTAGTGCACTGGATGCTGATTTTTATTAATTTTCTAATTGTACCCGAACATGCTGAAAAGTAATGCCTCCAAATTTTTTATGAGAGAAATCTTAGGGTTTTTTTTTTTTAATAAAACAAATGTTGTTAACTTTCTACAACTCTATTCTTCATGTCTACATAATTATTTCTCAACATAGTCACCCTGGCAACAACCACAATTCTCCTGATGAGAACCCAGTTTCTTGATACCATCACTGTAGAACGATTGACTTGTTGATGGAGCCACAACCTCGTCTTTGCTTGCACCACTTCATCACTATCAAAATGAAGTCTCGAAGGCGTTTAAGCTTTGGAAACAGATGAAAATCAGATATGCCCAAGTTGAGACTGTGTGGAGGATGACAGATTACAGTGAACCGAAGATGTCAGATTGTCACAGATGTTGCAGAACTCATATGAGGTGTGACATCATCATGCTGAAGGACAGGGTGCTTCATGTGTGGACAATCTCTTTGAATTTGAAACTTGCTTACAGCATGCCTTTTCTCGTGCACTGACACAGTCACATTACACACCACCTTGTTACATGCTACAGTTCGGAGCCCTCTAGTGGCAGAAGGCTGCAAATATGGAAACATAAAGAATAACAGTTTGTGCATAAAAATTCAGAGGTATTACACAATTATAATTTCTAGGAAAACATGCCCACAATTGCTGTCTTTTATGGTAGTTGAGCTGCTGCGCTAAAAATGCTAATAAGGCTTTGTAATATGTCACTAAATAAAATTGTCTGCCACATCTGCAGATGTAAAATTTAATAATGTGAAAGCCTTGATGCACGTTCTATCATTCCCACTGTAAAATCCTTTGCTGTGTTGCATCTGTCAGTAGCCAAAACTAGTATTTCACCGGATAGGTATGTAACAAGATTTGATAAGTATATTATTTAATCATTTGAATATTTCTCTTCATCTTTTTTCTGTTGTATTAAGGTATGTGATTTTGATGATTTCACAAATTTTAATTGTGAGTGGGTGTTTTTTATTCCAATAAAAGGGTATTTAGATCCTCTTCTAATAATTTCCGGGTATGCAGCCGGATCCCGTCGACATTCTGCCACGATATTTCGGCCCAGAGACGTCCGGCCATCATCAGAAGTCACATATTTAGATCCTGTACGTGATAATCCCATGTGGGTTTTTTTTCTTTTTTTCTCCCCTTCACTGATGTCTAAATAATTTGCACAATCTTCAGTTGTATACATCAGTTGTTCAAGGAACTGACAAAACCTTACACACATGCCAGCCACGACAAGTGGTATGGGCTGATACCTACAGGGATCAAATGCAGTGTTTTTAGGGTTCCATGCATCAATCTGTAGAAATGGAATCCTTATAGGACCACTTTGTTGTCCATCTGTCTGTCTTTCTGTCTGTCTTTTAGAAACCTTTTTCTCTCAAGAACAGGTATACGTATCAAGTTCAAATTTATTACATCGCATATTAAGGTCTATGGTTCCTTGGAGATGTAAAAATTTTAAACTTGTAAGTCATGTTATTCAAAAGACACGGCCAGTTGTGTCATATATTTTAATACTCAAAAACTCACCAGTCAAAACCCGTAGGATGCTTCCTGTTGACCTAGAGTCATGAAATTTGGCAAGAGGCAAGATTTCACAGTACAAGAAAAGGAAAAAAAAATTGAAAAATGTTAATTTGTAACTCTATATAACACAAAAAAATTTGCCATTTTTTATCTGTCTGTCTGTGTGTCTGTCCATCTCTTAAGACCCTTTTCATGTGGAGTAGTTTGGCACATCAGTTCAAATTCATGTCATATACTGAAGTCTATGGCCCCTTGACAGTGTAAAAAATTAAGCACTAAAGTCAATGCAATCAAAGATTCACTCATTTATGTCACATATTTTGACACCTGCAAACTCACTAATCAAAACCTATAGGGTAGTTCTCATTGACCTAGAACTATGCAATTCACCAAGAAGCAAGGGTTCACAGCGCAAGTAAAGTAAAAAATGTGAAACATGTTAAATTGTAATCGTAACACATAAAAATAGTGGCCACCACTCGTGGGCGTATCTGGTCGTAATGGCGAACAACCATGCCGTCGTCCGTACGTATTTCACAAAGCCGGCGGCCGCGAAGAGCCTTGACCACACCTGGAATCCATTTAGGGTGAGATCCATACCCTCGTGCCCACACGTCGGCGCCCACCGAGTATTTTCCCGCACTAGGGGACACAGCACAAGGCCTGACAGGGTGAAGCATGTGCAGTAGAGTGCGTGGTTGGCGGCCGTGCAAGAGTTCAGCAGGTCTGCGATCACCCAGAGGCGTGAAGCGATAAGAACTCAGAAATTGCAGCAGGGCGTCATCTGTGGAAAAGTCACTAAGGAATTTTTTCATCTGGCTTTTGAAAGTGTGGACAAGGCGCTCGACCTCCCCATTCGACTGCGGATGGAAGGGCGGTGCTGTAACATGATGAATCCCTTGTCCAGTACAAAAATCACGGAAGCCTGCGAAGAGAACTGCGGGCCATTGTCTGTAATGATCGTGGATGGAAGACCTTCTAGCGCAAATATTTTGGACAAAGCCAGCGTCGTCGCCGCAGTAGTGGGCGATGGACATCGAACAACAAACGGAAACTTCGAGAAGGCGTCAATCAACAGTAGCCAATAAGTGCCAAGGAAGGAACCGGCAAAGTCAGCGTGCACCCGTTCCCATGGCTGCGCCGGATCAGGCCACGTAGAGGGCATCGTACGAGGTGCAGCCAGTTGTTGAGCACACTGACCACACGCAGCAACCATGTGGGCGATGTCCGAATCAATACTGGGCCAATAAACGTGCCTGCAGGCCAGGGACTTAGTCCAAGAAATCCCCCAATGGCCTTCATGCAACAGTTTGAGAACATCTTTGCGAAGAGAGGCTGGCGCCACGACCTGTGGAAAGGTGCCATCTGTGGCCAGAAGAACAACACCATCACGAACAGACAGACGAAGGCGCAAGGCATGGTAGTTGCGAAGGGGATCCGATGCCTGGCCCTTGGCCCTGTCCGGCCAACCCTGTTGAACAAAACCGATCACCTGGCGCAGGACCGGGTCCCGCACAGTAGCCGATGCGACCTGCGAACCTGTAAGTGGAAAACCCTCAACCACACGACCTTCTTCCTCATCAATGTGGAAACAGTAGTTCATCACGATCGAAAACCGGGTCGGCGCCCATTGGCAATCGCGACAATGCGTCAGCGTTGGCGTGCTGGGCCGTGGGGCAATAGTGAATCTCATAGTGAAAATGAGACAAGTATAAGGCCCAACGTTGCAGGCGGTGAGCTGCCTTATCTGGAAGCGATGCCGTTGGGCTGAACAGAGAGACCAGTGGCTTGTGGTCGGTGATGAGGTGAAACTTAGAACCATACAAAAAAACGCTGAACTTTTTTAGAGCATAAATGATAGCAAGCGCCTCCTTTTCGATTTGAGAGTATCACCGTTGCGCATCGTTGAGGGTCTTGGAAGCATAGGCGATGGGTCGTTCCGACCCATCCTCATACCGATGGGTGAGAACAGCCCCTAGGCCATACTGTGACGCATCAGTCGCCAGAACCAAGTGCTGACCCAGACGGAATGTGGCAAGACAAGGCGCCAACTGCAAATGAGCCTTCGGGTGGACAAAAGTCTGCTCACACTCGTCAGACCAACAGAAAGGGACATTTTTGCGTAACAGCTGATGCAGAGGATGAGCTACCGCTGCTGCGGATGGAATGAATTTGTGATAATAAGCAATCTTGCCTAGAAACGCCTGAAGTTCTTTGACCGTAGACGGCCGGGGTAGAGCGTTAATGGCCGCAACGTGCTGACGTAGAGGACGTATACCCTCACGGGACAAGTGGAAACCAAGATACACAATGGAGGGTTGGAAGAACTGTGACTTGTCCAGATTGCACTTCATCCCCGGCCGAATACAAAACCCGAAACAGTGAACGCAAATTGCAAAGGTGCTCCTCAGTGGAGGCCCCTGTGACAACAATGTCATCCAGATAGTTTATGCAGCCGGGAACAGAAGCCGTGAACTGTTCCAAAAACCGCTGAAAAATGGCCGGCGTGCTAGCGACGCCAAATGGTAACCACTGGTACTGATACAACCCACAAGGAGTGTTGATGACGAGAAATTCCTTGGAAGAAGCATCCAACGGCAACTGATGGTACGCCTCCAATAAGTCAAGTTTGGAAAAGAACTGGCCCCCAGCGAGCTTGGTAAATAACTCCTCAGGACGGGGGAGAGGATAAGTGTCAATGAGGCTCTGAGCGTTGACGGTGGCTTTAAAATCACCACACAATCGCAGACTCCCGTGGGGTTAGAAACCACCACGATTGGCGATGCCCATTCGCTGGAGGTAACAGGAAGGAGAATCCCTGAAGCTGTTAACCTCTCTATCTCAGCCTCGACAGGTGCACGCAACGCCACCGGAATAGGGCGTGCCCGGAAAAACTTAGGGTGAGCTGTAGGTTTAAGAGTAATGTGGGCTTCAAAATCCTTGGCATGACCCAGATCAGCAGAGAACACGGACGAAAATTCAGAACACAATCCATCCAGCTGTTGATACAGAATATCCTCAGATATGAAGTGCATATCATCATCAATGGAGAACCCGAACAACTGGAAAGCAACCTAACCAAACAGGTTTTCAGTGCCCGCATGATCCACCACATAAAACGTGAGGGGCCTAACAACAGACTTGTAGGCAGTGGAAGCATCAAACTGGCCAATGATAGGAATTTTCTGTTTATTATAAGTTCTCAGATTTCACGTAACTGGAGACAAGGGAGGGGAGCCCAACTCCAAATACGTGCGAGAATTAATGAGAGTTACTGCAGAGCCAGTGTCCACTTGCATGCGAATGTCTTTATCCAGAACAAGAACAGTAACAAACAACTTATTTGTTTGAGAAAGCACACAGTTAACATCCATGTCCGATGCCTCGTCCTCGTCGACAGGAACTTTAGGGGACTGACACACAGAAGCAATGTGGCCTTTTTTCCTACATGAATTACACATGGACCAACATTTTGGATACGGGGCCCTGTCATGCTGTACGAAACAATGTGGACAAGAAGGAAGTGCGGAACAAACATGCTTCTGTGGTTGCTGTTTTTGCTGCGAGCGTTGCAGCCCAATGCGACATTGTTTACGTGAGTGAACCGCCGCCACATCTTCGTTCTCCTGTGAAACAGGCAAATTGTCCGTGTCGAAAGTTGACTGTACAGCGCATACATCACACCACGCGTCTATTTGCGTGCCAGCAGCGTGAGACACTTCAAAGGATTGAGCGATGCTTAGAACTTCCGACAACGACGGGTTTGGCAGTTGTAGGGCACGTTGCCGAACTTCTTTATCAGGAGCAAGCCGTAGAATAGCATCCCTAACCATTGAATCAGCATAAGACTCATGATGAGTGTCCGTGACAAACTGACATTTCCTACTCAGACCATGTAGTTCCGCCGCCCAAGCCCGGTAAGATTGATGGGGCTGTTTATGACATCGGTAGAACGCCACGCAGGCGGCAACGACGTGGGTGTTTTTGCGGTAATAGTTAGACAATAAGTCACACATTTCTTGGAAGGACAGGGAGGCAGACTCCCGCAGAGGGGCTAACTGAGATAGCAGCTGATAGATCCGTGGGGAAATCCAAGATAGAAATAACGACTTACACATAGGAGCGTCGACAACGCCGAAAGCCAAGAAGTGTTGCCGCAAACGCTCCTCATAATCCTCCCAGTCTTCAGCGGCCTCGTCGTAAGGAGGGAATGGAGGCGGAGAAGAGGAAGACAGACGATGAGTAAGCGACGTCGACAACACCTGAATAGCAGCCGTCAGCTGTGTTTGTTGTGCAATGAGCGTGTGCATAAGCTGTTCCATGTCTGCCCTGTCACGAACACACAAATCCACAACGCAGTGAAAATATCTGACCTCGTCACCAAAAAGTGTTATAACCTTTAATCACCAATAATTGCGTGGATATTCAAACACACTCACTTAGAACAATAGCTGGTTACATGATAACAACTCAGTATCTCTCATTCGACTGCTGTGCTGTGACATGCGGCCGGCGCCATTCGTAGCTAGGTGGCGCTCCCACGCTCAGCCGAGTTGCAGAGCACCTCTATCGCCATTTGCGTGTACTGTCGTGGCGGCACTGTTAAATGTCGTGGCACTGTCACAACAGATTTCATAGCTGAAAGCTGACCATTGTTAACAGAGTTGGCTTTTGTTGCTGGGGGTATGAATAATTACTGGTACTTTACATAAATTATATTTTAATATTTATTGACCAATGTCGAATTCTGACTAAACAAAATCTTAAAATCCTGTTCAAGAACAGAAAAAAATTGTCTAATCTATTAAAATCACAAATGAATATTGGAGGAAAGGTGCTTAATCATGGAGTAGAAGGGAAAAAGTGTAAAATATAGTAACCTCCCAAAAGGTGCAACGAACTGTGCATATTTTGCTTCATTTCATGCTCCCCAAAGCATGTGTTGACCTGTCTGTGTGAAAATAACTGTGTTGTGATCTTCAGTCCAAAGATTGGTTGATGCGTCCGTCCATGTTATTCTATCCTGTGCAAGCCTCTTCATCTCCAAATAACTGCTGCAATTTACATCCTTCTGAACCTGCTTACTGTATTCATATCTTGGTCTCCCTCTATGATTTATCACCCCACTCTTCCCTCCAGTACTAAATTGGTGATCCCTTAATGTCTCAGAATGTGTCTTACTAATCGATCTCTTCTTCTAGCCAGTTTGCACAACAAATTTCTTTTCTTTTCAGTCCTACTCAGTACCTCAACATTAGATACATGATCTACCTCTCTAATCTTCTGTGTTCTTCTGTAGCACCGCATTTCAAAAGTTTCTATTCTCTTCTTACCCAAACTGTTAATCGTTCATGTTTCACTTCCTACATGGCTACACTCCGTACAGATACTTTCAGAAAAGTCTTCCTAACACTTAAAATTTTATTCAATGTTAACAAATTTCTTTTCTTTAGGATAGGCTTTTTTTGGAAAGGTTTGCACCTTAAAATCCTTTCTTTACTGATGATACTAATCTCATGAAATGAACATGTAAAACCTTTAAATGTGTCAAACAAGAGAAGAAAGAACAGATTTTGGTTGTCTATTATAGACTAGCTATAAAAGACAGAAACACATTGCGCCTGTCCCTAAATAGAGGAAGGTTCAAAGTTTCGGCACTGCTGTGCTGTTGTTTGTTTGTAGCAACATGGTAACTACACCACAAAAGAAATCACTTTGTTGCCATTTGTGTGAATTCAATCGATTTTTCCAGTGCAGCATGCATTCCACCCTTGATTTAGCAAGAAGCCACCTCTGTGCAAGCAGATTTATGACTGGCATACAAAATTCATGGAAGTTGATTGCATATGCGTAGGGAAGAGCACTGGTCAGCCTTGCAGATCACATGAAAATGTCAAGTGTATCCTAGCTTGTGTTCACAAGGAGCCCTCGAAAATCCACAAGACAGGCAGGCCAGCAACTTCAACTTCCTCAAATAACAGGGTGGCATTTTCTGAAAAGAAGCCTGCATGTGTAACCATACAAGTTGAAGCTACTGCAGCAATTGTGTCCCTGTAACCATAACAAAAGGAAATTTTGCAGAGGATATGACAGAGACCATGGAAGAAGCCTGGAGATACTGACAGGTTTCAGATAGATTATATAATAGTAAGACAGAGATTTAGGAACCAGGTTTTAAATTGTAAGACATTACCAGGGGCAGATGTGGACTCTGACCACAATCTATTGATTATGAACTGTAGATTAAAACTGAAGAACCTGCAAAAAGGTGGGAATTTAAGGATATGGGACCTCGATAAACTGAAAGAACCAGAGGTTGTGCAGAGTTTCAGGGAGATCATAAGGGAACAATTGACAGGAATGGGGGAAAGAAATACAGTAGACGAAAAATGGGTAGCTTTGAGGGATGAAATAATGAAGGCAGCAGAGGATAAAGTAGGTAAAAAGACGAGGGCTAGTAGAAATCCTTGTGTAACAGAAGATATATTGAATTTAATTGATGAAAGGAGAAAATATAAAAATGCAGTAAATGTAGGCAAAAAGGAATACAAACGTCTCAAAAATGAGATCGACAGGAAGCGCAACATGGCTAAGCAGGGATGGCTAGAGGACAATGTAAGGATGCAAAGGCTTATCGCACTAGTGGTAAGATAGATACTACCTACAGGAAAATTGAGGAGACCTTTGGAGAAAAGAGAACCACTTGAGCACTGAAAGACCCGAGTCGAAACAAGGCCCCAGGAGTAGACAACATTCCATTAAAACTACTGACAGCCTTGAGAGAGCCAGTCCTGACAAAACTCTACCATCTGGTAAGCAAGATATGAGACAGGCGAAATACCCTCAGACTTCACGAAGAATATAATAATTCCAATCACAAAGAAAGCAGGTGTTGACAGATGTGAAAATTACCGAACTATCGGTTTAATAAGTCACGGCTGCAAAATACTAATGCGAATTCTTTACAGACGAATGGAAAAACTAGTAGATGCCAACCTCAGGGAAGATCAGTTTGGATTCCGTAGAAATAATGGAACACATGAGGCAATACTGACCCTACGACTTATCTTAGAAGCTAGATTAAGGAAAGGCAAACCTACGTTTCTAGCATTTGTAGACTTAGAGAAAGCTTTTGACAATGTTGACTGGCATACTCTCTGTCAAATTCTGAAGGTAGCAGGGGTAAAATACAGGGAGCGAAAGGCTATTTACAATTTGTACAGAAACCAGATGGCAGTTATACGAGTCGAGGGACATGAAAGGGAAGCAGTGGTTGGGAAGGCAGTGAGACAGGGTTGTAGCCTATCCCCGATGTTATTCAATCTGTATATTGAGCAAGCAGTGAAGGAAACAAAAGAAAAATTTGGAGTAGGTATTAAAATCCATGGAGAAGAAATAAAAACGTTGAGGTTCGCCAATGACATTGTAATCCTGTCAGAAACAGCAAAGGACTTGGAAGAGCAGTTGAACGGAATGGACAGTGTCTTGAAAGGAGGATATAAGATGAACACCAACAAAAGCAAAATGAGGATAATGGAATGTAGTCGAATTAAGTCGGGTGATGCCCAGAAAATTAGTTTAGGAAATGAGACACTTAAAGTAGTAAAGGAGTTTTGCTATTTGGGGAGCAAAATAACTGATGACGGTCGAAGTAGAGAGGATATAAAATGTAGACTGGCAATGGCAAGGAAAGCGTTTCTGAAGAAGAGAAATTTGTTAACATTTAGTATAGATTTAAGTGTCAGGAAGTCGTTTCTGGAAGTATTTGTATGGAGTGTAGCCGTGTATGGAAGTGAAACATGGACGATAAATAGTTTGAACAAGAAGAGAATAGAAGCTTTCGAAATGTGGTGCTACAGAAGAATGCTGAAGATTAGATAGGAAGATCACATAACTAATGATGAGGTATTGAATTAGATTGGGGAGAAGAGAAGTTTGTGGCACAACTTGACTGGAAGACGGGATCGGTTGGTTGGACATGTTCTGAGGCATCAAGGGATCACCAATTTAGTACTGGAGGGCAGCGTGGAGGGTAAAAATCGTAGAGGGAGACCAAGAGATGAATACACCAAGCAGATTCAGAAGGATGTAGGTTGCAGTAGGTACTGGGAGATGAAGAAGCTTGCACAGGATAGAATAGCGTGGAGAGCTGCATCAAACCAGTCTCAGGACTGAAAACCACAACAACAACAAGAACATGGCAGTGAACACTTTTTCTGTACAACTCCTCTTTTCAGCCGAATCAGTGTTTCATCTATCGAGTGAAGTAAACTGCCATAATGTAAGAATTTGGGGGTCACAAAATCCTGGCATTGTCATGAAAAATGATAGATAATTGCTGAATGTGTTTTGCGCCGTTTCTGTTCACGAAGTTTATGATCCTCCCTTTTTTGTGGAAGAAAGTGTAACAGGGATGTTATACCTGGACATGCTGCAAAATTGGTGGTTTCCTCAACTTCGGGTGTCTGTATGGTTATGTATACTTGAATTACTGTTCGAAAGCCAATGCGAATGCTGTTTTCTGTTATGTATTTCTGTGCTCTGTGCATTGATCCACTGAAGGGACTGGTTACCTTTCCCTTATTTTACATATATGTAACCTGACTCCCCAAACTTACAGGTGGTGCAACAACATTTGCTAACATAACATATAGTGAGCAGCAAACACCTAATTAAATTTCATTAACATCAGAAGTGTCCAATAAATGAATTTTTTGCAAACTACCTTTCCTTATTGTAGCACACTTAGGCTCAAGAAATATGGGGTGATTCAGAAGTAAAGAACAGATTTTGATTGTTTATTACAAACTCTGAAACAAATTGTGCATATCACTTGATAGAGGAAGGTCCTGCAGTCTTATGTTCACACAAACACTATGCCATACACCTAACGTGAGCACCATGCACTGCTCGTAAAACATCAAAATGGTAGGCCATTCCTGTTTAACCAATAGCTTCAAAAACTTGCTTTCTCAGCTCTTGAAGAGTAGCTGCCATAAGTGGGACAAAGACTTTGGCTTTCATGTATCCCCACAGAAAAAAAATAAATCGTAAAGTGTGAGATGTTTGGCGACCTGGGAGGCCAAAAGCGATGAACACGATCTTGTTAGCCACCTCTTCCCATCCAACATCGTGGGATTGTGTTGTTAAGGTAACACTACACCTCAAGGTGAAAGTGAGGAGGACTGCCGTCAAGCATAAAAATGAAATCACTGGAATCTTCTTGAAGTTGAGGAAACCACCAATTTTGCAGCATGTCCAGGTATAACATCCCTGTTACACTTTCTTCCACACATGGCCCTGCCTTTTATTTGGTAGGAAATGTCTGTGACTGGACTGTGGTAGGACGTTGTGGGTGGGTGTATGCAATAGGTCTTGCACCTAGCCTGGCCACAAAGGAATCACCCATGGGAAGTAGGATTAGAATAGGGATGTACAACGATATTATGTAGATTGGGTTGTGGCAGAACACTGCTGTGAGAGATGTGGTCAGCATTGTGTGTAGGATGTTCCTCATCTCAGGGCATGACAAGAGGTAACCGAAACTATTGGAGGATGTGGTTTAGCTTTTGAAGGCCAGAGAGATACTGCGTGATCAGAGGAGTGGTTCGTTAACAGGTTTTGTAATGTCAGAGGACCAGGTGGCATAAGAAATTTGTTTATGAATGAGCTGGATAGGATATTGTCATCAGCAGAGGTCCTGGTAAAGTCGTCAATATATTTTGAGAACTCCTGCATTCTGATACAGTTGCATCATCCTCAGATGGGGAGGTTGTAAGAAAGAACAGTTGACAGCTGTCAAAGTGGAGGTACTCTGGGTAGTTTGATGTGCTTGATGTGGACAGATGTATTTATTGAGCCATTTGAGGGATGGAGATCAACATCTAAGAAGGTGCCTGTGTGAGCTGAGAAGAACCAGGTGAAGCAGAATTGAGAATAAGTGTTGAGGTTATGGAGGAAAGAACATAAGTTTTCCTTGCCTTAAGTCCAGGTCATGAAAATGTCATAAGTGGGGTGTTGACTGGATAGGAAGGATTCCTCCAGATGGCCGACAAATAAGTTGGCATAGAATGGTGCCATGTGAGTATCCATGGCAGTACCACAGATTTATTTATGTAGATCTGGCATTTGAAAGTGAGATAATTGTGGGTCAGGATATGGTTGGCTAGAGCATTAAGAAACCAATTGCGGATTTGGTATCAGGGCCATGTTGGGAAAGATTGCATGGTGGATGTTGTAAAAGCATGTCACATCCACCCTGATCAGCAAAGAATCTGGTGATAATGGGACAGGAACTGTAGAGAGGTGATGAAAGAAATGATCAGTGCCTTCATTGGAGGATGAGCATTTGCAGACAATAGTTTGGAGGTGTTCTTCAGCAAAGGCAGAGGTTCATTCTGTGGGAGCCTTGTGCCCAGCCACAATGCGATGACCAGTAGGGAGACCTGTGGGGCTAGGTTCCTGGAGTTTTAAGAGTAGGTAAAAGGTAGGAATGCGGGGGATTGCAGTTTAACCAACAACATTGATACTACCATACCCACTTGAAATAAATACTGCAGTTGACCAAAAAACAATAAAATTGTATGTTAACATGTTTCAGGTTTAAAGGCGATAGTAAATATATTTATTGATGGAACAGTGCTGGGGCAGCCAGTTTTACATTGTCTTGTGCAGCTACGACATACACTTGGAAATTTCTTGGTTTATGGCAGTATGTGCATTCCATATGGTTTCCATGATAGAACTTATTTAATGTGCATTTTTTTGTGGGCTAGAGCCACTCACGTGTGTGTCCACCCACCGAACCTCATTGACATTTTATCCTAGCCCAACCTACGTTGTTGCTTTCAGCCCATTTGCTCAGCATGTCTTTCCACCATTAAACTGTCCCATTGAAAGTGCAGTTGCCCTTGGTGTGTTGTAAGTGAGGTAGTGTGGGGGACTGAAGGTGTATTAGTGAGAGGCATTGGTTAACTGTGTTTGTACATGTGGTGGTTAAAAATACATATTTTTCATATGATACTCTGTAAAATGCATGTTTTAATGTTGACAACATGTTGTACATGTACAGGTAATGAATAATACTGAAAATAAATAGCAATGTACATTAAATGTGTTCTATCTCAACAGCCATTCAGAATAATCTCAGTTGACTTTCCAAGGTATCATGATGTTAATTCCCTGTCAGATTGCTGTCCTGAAACCTCTGCTTCACCCTGTAAGTGGTATCCAATGGTTTGTGCTACTTGAAAAGCATGTGCAGTAGTAGCATTTCTTACAAGGAAAGATCCTGCAATTTCTGTAAGGCTGTACATACTTCCTTATCTGGTGCAATTGGTCCAACACATCTCAATGTACTTTCAATTGAAAATGGTTTCACAGCTGAAACTAAAGTAATTTGAAAAACTGAAGTCTTAGTTTGTCCAGTGAAAGACAGTATATTACAATATTATGATTCAGAGAATTAGCAAATATTTTTGTTTCAGTACCACATTGCTCATTATGTCCAAGCATTTTATTTTACTTTATTTGTAACTTACTTGCAAGCAATTTCAGATATTGCATTCCTCAAGGAAACAGCTGCCATCTCTGCTGTGCTTTTCTTCTCTGATGTCATGTAATAGAGCTGAGAAGCTCGCTGCAGTCGCTCGACAATCCATTGCTTTTCCTGAAGCTGATTTTTTATCCTGGTAGGAAGGAATGTCATGATAAGATTGATGTTTCTGTCCTTATACTGGTTGTTAATTTTTAGCTTTTAGAAACAAATCAAAGCCATCATTTTTGTAATAATTTGCAATTTTTGGGTTGTGTCAAAGAATAGTTTCATGTTTGCGACATTCATGAGTTTTACCTAGGAAAAATTTCATCGCAGATAGAGACAGATGTGAAGTTCTGGATTTTCCTCATTGTCATTTCAAGGTGGGTCAACTCCTCAGCTAGTTCCATTTCACTTGGTGTTCTTTCCACTTGATCTTTGAGGTCTTCATCACCCTACATAGAAATATTATCTTAAATTCTATAAATATTGTGTGAGGCTGAGTCAGTAATTTTGTACAAATATGTGGAACAGTGTACTAGACAGTTGCAGTTCAAATGTATTACAAGATATAGTTATTACTTGGTTGTAACTAGCAGAAACTGTGACTTAATTGAGCAAAGCTGAATAATCATTTTGTGAAAGATCTAAGTTAGAGAGGAATAGCAGCCGCCTTTCACTTCTCTCACCTTCCCCCCACCTCGCACCTCTACCCCACTTCCCCTGCCGTCTCTGTCTGTCAGTTCAGTCACTGTGTTCCAGAAATATTGCCCTTAAACAGAGAAGGGCTGTTAGAAAATACATTACTAATTAAATGCTGTGAAACTGGTACATTGTTAAATTAACGGGAAGGCTTCTACATGGAAAAAATAACTCTTGTTTCTTCAGTTTTATTAATTAGTTACTGTTTGTTGACAACTTAATATCTAACCTACTTAACTGAGAATATCTCTGCCCAAACTCTTTGCCTTTACAAATGTCTGTTTGTGTCTGTGTATGTGCAGATGGATATGTGTGTGTGTTTGTGCGAGTGTATACCTGTCCTTTTTTCCCCCTAAGGTAAGTCTTTCCGCTCCCAGGATTGGAATGACTTCTTACCCTCTCCCTTAACCCACATCCTTTAGTCTTTCCCTCTCCTTCCCTCTTTCCTGATGAAGCAACCATTTGTTGCAAAAGCTTGAATTTTGTGTGTATGTTTGTGTTTGTTTGTCTGTCTATCGACCTGCCAGCACTTTTGTTTGGTAAGTCTCATCATCTTTGTTTTTAGATATATTTTTCCCACATGGTATGTTTCCCTCTATTATATTCATATCATTAATTTGAACCCAACAATTACGTTTGTTATTGTCACTGTTGCATTTCGAAATCTTTTCTGTCGTCTTATTTTCTCCTTCTGTTTTTGCCAGTAGTTTCACTTTGTATTCACCTTCTCCTTTTTACCGTAATCTACTATACAATTTTATCCTGCCGATATCTACTTAACTGATATATACCACAGAACAATATTTATTTGTTTGCTGTAGAAATAGAAGTCTGTTTACACTGAGTGTTGCTACTTGACATGCAGATAATAGCAGTATTTAGATCTTCCATCTAGATCATCACGTAATTGGTATCCATGTTTAATGAGGTAAGTTTTTAATTTTCTCTTGGTTTTATAGGAATTCTCAGTTTATTGTTGCGCCCAAGACAGCAACTTGTTGACATTTAGACCAAAATACAGACCTATACTGTTAATCCTAGGCAAGGGGGCAAACTCTATATGGAATTTTTTTGTCTTATGTAAATCAGAATTCAGTCAACAAATACTATTAAGGGATAAATAAGTTAAAAAATGTGTGTAGGAGTCCCAAAAGCATTTGCAATATCTCTCTTATCAACTTTACAAAGTATTCTTATTGATCCCTTATGCTGAGTAAATACTTTAGTTGCTTTTCTCCAGAAGATAATTCTGTAAGAGAACATGGACTGAAACCAAGCAAAATAATTCATCATACTTATCTTCAAGTCAACTCGGAGAAGTATACTTCTGAGTACAAAACACCAAATCAAGCTTGATTAGTTTTCCCATGGACACTCTTATTTTCAAATTGTGCATTATACACTGTTGTGAGATTAAGACATTTAATTGTTTTCTGTGAGCCAGGCGTAGGCCAGCTGAGCCATCACTTGGATTGTGCCCGGTATGGTTAAGTTTAGATTCTCAATTAGTATTCTTCTGTCATCAATTAAGGACAAACCTTTAAAAGTCACTAAAAAGTGATTTAGGTTAGTAGAAACAGAAGGGGACATCATAATGAGATTTGTATGACACCACATTTTATTAAAATGAAGTGTCACTTTCACCTTATATTGTATTAATTTTATTTGTTCATGACTAGTTTGTCTTGTAGACCATTCTCAAGTGATTTTGTGGTTATATAATAGAAAACTATGCCTTTCATATTGAAATGTCAGTGTCTTTAAACTAGTGTTTTTTATTGCTTTTAGTTCACAAATGCCGTCAAATCAACAAGACAGCATTTGTGAACCAAAATGAATTTAAGAACACTGACATTTCAATATATAATGCATAGTTTTCTGTTGCACAACTACAAAATCACTTGAGAATGGTGTAGAAGACTGAAACTAGTTATAAACAGATGAAGTTACTATAGTAAAAGCAGAAAATATCACTGTCTTTTAATAAATGCATTGCTGTGGTACCCACTATGAAGCAAATGTACCACATTTTGTGTTCCCTATTCTGAGTTTCATTTAATTACTATGTTTTAGATAGTATGTTTTATTATTTCCTGTCATGAAGGTAAGACACCATTCATGCTGGAAAGTAGTCCTTAATGCTATATCATTTTGGTTTTTCATGTAGAATTTTGTAGTCCACAAATCAAAGGCTCCAGCACGGTCACAGAATGAAGCAACATTATAGGTTTTCATGACAAAAGCTGCTATCAGGCACTGGCCTCTCAATATATATCTTCTTTATTGTCATTTCTTGTTAACAGTATCAGCTTATTCCCAAGAATTAGCAGGTTTCACTCAGTTAATACTAGATGGAAATTGAATCTGCATTTGGATCCCACTTCCTTGACTCTTGTGCAGAAAGGTGTGCAGTATACTGCGGCATCCATTTTCAGTCAGCTACCACAAGAATTCAAAAATCTTAGCAGCAAATCATGTGCTTTCAAATCAAAGCTGAAGAGTTTCCTCATGTGTCACTCCTTCTATTCTGTCGAGGAGTTCCTTGAAAAATTAATCTGATTCCTGTGTTATATCGTTGATTGCGTTTACATAAACTTATGGTGTGTGTTTCTTTGGCTTCATAAACATTTTAGTTTATCAGTTATTACTTTTATGTTGTAATTTCATGTACTGACGAGCTCCATTACCTTAGAGATTTGCTCCTCAATCTGGTCCGACGGAACTAGACGTGTAAAATAAAAAAATAAAAAAGAATAAAATAAAATAAAATTGAAATAAATGCAGTGGCAACAAGTGAAAATTTGTGCCGCACCAGGACTCAAACCTGGATTTCCCACTTTTTGCGAGCAGTCACCTGAATCATTTCAGCTATCTAAGCATGCATCACATCCATCCCAAATTTCCAAATGTTGCACACTACAGACTTAGTATCCCATGTTCATTATCCTCATTCCTCATGGCCCCACCTGATCCTCTCAAGAGGTCAAATGAAAAGTGCATCTGCACTGAAGGTATCATGTCTGCAAGAACTGACATCACACATATAAATATATGTGCCTTGAAGGGAAGCAATGGTTCCTTTATTGTGAATGCACTCTTCATTTGACATTTTGCAGGAATCAGGTGAGGCTGAGAGCAATGATGATAATGGACAGGTGGCATTACATCTGTTGTGTGCAACATGTGGTAATTTGGGTTGGACGGGAAGCATGCTTGGGTAGCTGAAGTAGTTAAGGTGACCACTCACGACAAGCAGGAAATTTAGGTTAGAGTCCTAGTCTGGCACAAATTTTCACTTGTCGCCATTGGATTTCTTTCAATGCCCAATTGTGGATGATCTCAGAATTTCTCTTTATATACACTCCTGGAAATTGAAATAAGAACACCGTGAATTCATTGTCCCAGGAAGGGGAAACTTTATTGACACATTCCTGGGGTCAGATACATCACATGATCACACTGACAGAACCACAGGCACATAGACACAGGCAACAGAGCATGCACAATGTCGGCACTAGTACAGTGTATATCCACCTTTCGCAGCAATGCAGGCTGCTATTCTCCCATGGAGACGATCGTAGAGATGCTGGATGAAGTCCTGTGGAACGGCTTGCCATGCCATTTCCACCTGGCGCCTCAGTTGGACCAGCGTTCGTGCTGGACGTGCAGACCGCGTGAGACGACGCTTCATCCACTCCCAAACATGCTCAATGGGGGACAGATCCGGAGATCTTGCTGGCCAGGGTAGTTGACTTACACCTTCTAGAGCACGTTGGGTGGCACGGGATACATGCGGACGTGCATTGTCCTGTTGGAACAGCAAGTTCCCTTGCCGGTCTAGGAATGGTAGAACGATGGGTTCGATGACGGTTTGGATGTACCGTGCACTATTCAGTGTCCCCTCGACGATCACCAGTGGTGTACAGCCAGTGTAGGAGACCGCTCCCCACACCATGATGCCGGGTGTTGGCCCTGTGTGCCTCGGTCGTATGCAGTCCTGATTGTGGCGCTCACCTGCACGGCGCCAAACACGCATACGACCATCATTGGCACCAAGGCAGAAGCGACTCTCATCGCTGAAGACGACACGTCTCCATTCGTCCCTCCATTCACGCCTGTCACGACACCACTGGAGACGAGCTGCACGATGTTGGGGCGTGAGCGGAAGACGGCCTAACGGTGTGCGGGACCGTAGCCCAGCTTCATGGAGACGGTTGCGAATGGTCCTCGCCGATACCCCAGGAGTAACAGTGTCCCTAATTTGCTGGGAAGTGACGGTGCGGTCCCCTACGGCACTGCGTAGGATCCTACGGTCTTGGCGTGCATCCGTGCGTCGCTGCGGTCCGGTCCCAGGTCGACGGGCACGTGCACCTTCCGCCGACCACTGGCGACAACATCGATGTACTGTGGAGACCTCACGCCCCACGTGTTGAGCAATTCAGCGGTACGTCCACCCGGCCTCCCGCATGCCCACTATACGCCCTCTCTCAAAGTCCGTCAACTGCAAATACGGTTCACGTCCACGCTGTTGCGGCATGATACCAGTGTTAAAGACTGCTATGGAGCTCCGTATGCCACGGCAAACTGGCTGACACTGACGGCGGCGGTGCACAAATGCTGCGCAGCTAGCGCCATTCGACGGCCAACACCGCGGTTCCTGGTGTGTCCGCTGTGCCGTGCATGTGATCATTGCTTGTACAGCCCTCTCGCAGTGTCCGGAGCAAGTATGGTGGGTCTGACACACCGGTGTCAATGTGTTCTTTTTTCCATTTCCAGGAGTGTATTATGCATAAATAAAGACATTGTTGTGTTTCTTAGGCACATTGTAGTGGGTAAACAGTTACAGGAGTACTCTATACCTGCATCCATGAAGTGTGTTCAGGTGGAGGCCGCAGTTGCGGACAGAAATTTAGTTGTATGTTGAGAGTAAACTGATGAGATTTTTCTCTGAAGATGCTGTTTTCATCACCGTCCACATTTGGGTGTGCTGTGATCTATCCAACCACTAGAGATGCTCAAGTGCAGATCCATCCATATGGGAGAAGTTGTGGATAACTGTGAATATGAATTCTGGGCTTTTTGTGTGACTGTTATACATAGAACCCCCTCATTGGCAAAGTTCTTGCTAGGGCCTTAATCATAACCTGCAGTGTGGTGGCTCACTTCCAGGTAAAGTAACAGTAAACAGGATAGAGCTCCCATACCCGTCAACCATGCTGCGTTCGTAATGGACCCACAAACCCTATGTGCACCCACTCCCACTGATGATTGGGTATGGGCCATCAAGAGCACTACTGTGAAGACTCTGCTTGTTAGGTGGTGTGAGTGTTGCAATCCTGGACTGCCCACTCTGTGTCATTGTCCATATCCAGCCAATGGATATACTGCATTGCAAGAGCCTTCACCTGTAAAATTCACTGTGGCGATAATTGAGAAACTCTATAGTACCTGCAGCTAGCATGTGTTCAAAACAAACCACCCTGTCTTCTGAATCTTCTGTTGACAGCAGGGTGACACTGTAGCTGATATTTAGGTGTTGCCAGAGTGAGAATTATCACTGGCATTGTGCGTGATGGTAGGCTCTGTGGTCACCCAAACTGAAAATGTTTAACCACAGTTACAGCCCCAACAGCTCTTATCATGTAATTTTTACTGCTTCATGTGCTGTAGTAGCAAAATAGTATAGCATGTACTGAAAGCTACAATCCATGTTTGAGGAGCACCTTGTCCATGTAAAACTCATAGTTTGAACACCTATATTTGGGATGAGGCTTCATCAGGGGGGGGGGGGGGGGGGGGGGGTACATGTGGTGTGTCTATAATAAATTGAATAACTGTAGTTACTGAGGAGCCTTTGTAGGTGTTGGACTGTTTCAAGAGTAATACTGATGCATGGAATTTTGATAGTTTGGTCTCCTAACCTGTGTGTGAGTAATTTAGTTTTACCACTGGCAGTATTTTGGAAATATGAGCTATGGACTGTTGCAATCTATTTTGATTTTCACACCTTTGTCACACTGTGAAATATAAGTGGCTGATACTAAATGTATGTCTGATGTAAATGTAGCCAGGCATGGAGGGGAAGCGGAGCAATTTTAAGCATGACTTTAGTGATAGTAAAGCCTCTTTGCATGCTGTGGTCCAAATAAATTTTGCACCTGTCTTTTGCAGTTTGTTTGAGAGATGGTGTATTTGGTTGACATCAGGTGTAAACTCTTCAAAATAATTTACTTTCGTAGGAAATACAAAAGCTTTTTTACATTTTTTGGGGGCTACACTTTTTGTTTTCAACTTGTACTTTGGTTGATTCTAATTGAATAACTCACGACCCCGTGTTGCCAAGATTGTTTCGACTATGCTGCAGAAGTTGTTCTGGGAGGTCCTTACACATCCTCCATATGGTCCCAATCTCTCCCCATGCGACTGCTGTATTTTTGCTGCTTGTGGTATTTTTGGCTATCAATATGCTTTGAATAAAGAGGTGCATACCCAGGTACAATCATGATTCCATAGGTAACTGCAAAAAAATTTCCATGAATGCATTGACCATCTTGTTTCACGTTAGGATAAATGCACTAATAGTTATGGTTATTACTTTTGAAATAATAAACCGTTTACTTACTTTTTTACATCTGTCTCATTTTCATATGACTGCGTCTTATAAATACTTCTGACTTGCGCTCTTCAATTACCCGATCTAAATAACTTACACATCAAACTCTTTGTTTTAATTCCATTTCAACTTCAATGCATCGCTGTTGACTGCTGTTCACTTTATTGCCATTCAGTACATTACCGCCCACAGACATAGCGATAAACACAGGTGCATACGCATGTTTTTGATCTTGTCATCTTATGGGCTTTTTTATTGTAAAGTTTTGTCTTGAGAGCCCCACTGTTTTTTATTATCTGTTCAAACCTCATTCTTTATGTCTCCATAAAAGCACTCCATTCATTCTTCATTTCTTTGATCCATTTCATCCTATGTTATACCTGCTACATCTGTTTTGTCTATAGCACATTCAACAGTACTTTACTTTTCTGATTTATGTGGCTCTCATATAAGAGCAGACAACAGACGGTATCCCGTTAGCAGCTGGTTTAAGTATTTACTTTTTGCATGTTCAGATTCCATAAATTATGCACAGAATCAGCTAGGAAAGAATTTTATGTAAAACATTGATTACAGGGAGGGATAGGACATTTGTTAAGACATCAGTGAGTAACTTTCTTAGTACTAAATGATTCTGCACAGAGCAAAGCTATAGTGGAAGACAAAGACTGGGATACATCAAACAAACATTTGAGGACTTTGGGTGTAAGTGCTGCTCTGACAAGGAACTCCTTAAGTGCAAGGTCGCCAAAGGCCAATTATGTTTTTGGTATTCAACACCCTACATATTGTCTACCAAGCGATCATGATATTGGCTGCTAATGGCAACAGGGGCAGGACTGGAGATATCCGATGGTGAGCACAGTATGTGGCTACAGAGCGTAGTTGAACTGCTTCGTCAACATGTAACTCACAACATTGCCACACTGTTAGTGGTGTTGATACAAAGCAGAGCAGTGGCAACAAGAAACAAAACAAACATTGCCTATATCTACAACAGTTGCCAAAGTTGACAGTTCATCAGAAAGGAACCCAAGGAATTTTGCAGAGTTAGAAAGAGATGGCAGATAAAATATTAGCATCTCTACAAGATGAGTCAGTGCAATGTGTGGTATCACATACTCTCAACTGTGCAGACAATGTGCATGAGGAGTACAGTGACGACAATACATGCTTAAAAAGTGAAAGTGATACTGAAGTAGGTGTCAAGTCATGTAGAAAAAACAGATTTCGAATAAGTCTGAAACAATATGACCATGTGGTGCATAAGAAAAACTAAGGTTATTCGAGAGGACAAGGCACACTTGTTACAAAAATTGGTGTTTGCACACTTAAAGAATGCTCGATATAATTTACAGGATGTGCATGATACTGATATACTATGTTATGCACATGAAATTACGTGCAACATAGGTTACAGTGATTTCAAGGGAAGCAGTGGGTGGTTGCATAACATAAAACAGTGGTATGGAATTGTAAGACATAAAATAATGAAATTTCAAAAAAAAAGTATCAACTAGACAGTGCACAGCAAATTGTGGAATTGGCCTGAAATTTTGTAGATGGGATTAATAAACTTATCCCATTGTTCAGTAAGGAATTTGTGTTCAACCTTAATCAGATGGGATTTGAAGAAGAGGAAATGCATATGAAAGGAACTGTGGAAATTAGAGATACTGAGAGAGCCATATCAAGATCAACTAACGTCAGTGCCTTAACGCATTCGTATACTACTATGCCAACTGTTAATCAGATGGTATATTGGCTAGAAAGTTATTTATTGTGCTGCAAGAAGTTGGAGGTGAATTGTTCCCTACAGCTCTTCCTCATGTGCATGATCTTGCAAGGGCAATATGGAATATTTATGTCAATGAAAGCAAAAGTGGCAAAATGGATGTAAGAGAACTGCAACTATGGTGTGAGCACTGCTTTTGGCCAATAGCTGGTCAAAATAACTTGCTTTTGCTTGCTTCCTGGTTTGCATATAGTCCTTTAAAGCAAACTATGTCTCATGAAAAGTGTGTGACATTGTAATTCATACCACCTGGATCCACTGGACAAATTCAGCCTCTGAACGTTTGTTTTTTCCCTGCCTATGAAACATATTATTGCACTATCTGCAGCTATGCCTTAAAGGATAGTCAGTTTCTTGATAAGCTCTACAACAGACTGTTTCACATTCAGTTGCATGCCATCACATTCCATCAGTTCTCATCATGCTGTTATGCCAATAGATTCTACATGCATTCTATACGAGTGGATTCCTAGATGAACATCCTATACATTCACCTTCAACCTTGATCTTGATGGTACGAACCTTTGTGATCACTTTTGTGCACCATTTTTCATTTGGTGTTCATGTTGCAAGTTGATAGTTTGTTTTGAACATTTCTTGAATGTCAGAGATGTCTGTTTTGAAAAGTGTAATACATACATCCTGTAGAAGGTTGATCTCTTCAACTTCCAGGCACTCATTTTCTGTCACCTTCCTGATGCACATACTGAGTCATTAGCAGCTAATATTTTTCCTGTCACAACTGTTAACCCAGCGCTCTCAAATTAGCCTTACTAAAAATTGAACTTGCAACCTCACATTCAAGGGGTGCCTTGTGAGACGAAGAGGTTAGCACAGGAGGGGAAGTTGTGGCAATCCACATCAAACCAGTGGGGTGGTAACCCGATCCAGCATTCCCTCTCTCTCTCTCTCTCTCTCTCTCTCTCTCTCTCTCTCTCTCTCTCTCTTTCTCTCCCTCCTTCTCTCACTCCTATTTGCTACATTCATTCAACAATAACATATGTATTTCATGTTGTTTCTTGTTCCTTAAATACTTGCTCGTGCTGTTCATAACTATTTAATGGTGTGCTTCTGAGTGTTCTGATGAATTGTTGTTTCCATTTTATGCACAATGTTTCAACAGCTGGCACAGACATCATCTTCAGATGCTACAAGTTTTGCTGTTGTGTGTGCTCACTCCCTGGACTCAAATCAGAGTGTGAACTATTGTTGGCCGTGTGCTGTTATTTATAGTTAAATTCAATTCCTGATGCCCAGTAAAGTTTTGATGGTTTTTTGTTTTTCAGAGCCTGCAGGGATATTCCATAAAACATAAATTTTCCCAGCATTTTCCAACTCTGGTTCATGTAATGGCCAGCACAAAGTAAATAAATTTAGTGCTGGACCCCAAGCCATGTATAAATCGAGCCCCTGCCCCTGTTTATTAGATCTGGCATATTTAATTTGATAGATTCTTAGTTGTTCTGTTCCAGAAACTTGGTGTTTGCACCACAGTACTGGCCTTAGCATATTTCATGTCATGATTCTGCTGGAGGCAGTGCCCAACGACAGCTGATTTGTTTGGTTCTTTTAGCAAGACATGTCGTTGATGTTCCTCACATGTATCCTCAACTGTTCTGATAGTCTGCTCCACTTAAGGCAAACCACATTTGCACTGAATGCAATACACACGCAACCGTCTTTTGGAGACCTAGATTGTATTTTGGAGTGTAATGTTTGGGGTTTCTGGTTATGATGTGTTCCACTTCCTACACCATCCGTCACCCAGTTAGTACGTGTGCTAATGTTACCGTACAAATATCTTTGTGGTTGCCTTTCTTGAGATTACTTGCTGTAGTGGACCAGCGATACAATGCCGCTAGACCATGGTGTGTGACTTCTTTGCCTTTTGCAGTGGGTGGGTGCTGAAAGAGAGTTCTGATCTATTTAAGTTATTAAAATAATGTAATCATTTTTGTGATA
Organism: Schistocerca cancellata; assembly: GCF_023864275.1. Classification (NCBI taxonomy): domain Eukaryota; kingdom Metazoa; phylum Arthropoda; class Insecta; order Orthoptera; family Acrididae; genus Schistocerca; species Schistocerca cancellata. Next base: position 297,158,809 of record NC_064632.1, read on the forward strand.
ACCCTTCTGTATCCTACTCGCAATGTTTCCTCTGTACAATTTCATTTACAACTGCAGATAATACGGATCTATCATAACTCATAGCTCACAATATGTACTGCTGTATTGATATGACATCTCAGAATGATTGTTCTTATGTTCACATGTTGACATTATCGCCCAGACCCTTTGGTCAGTGACTTTCAAGGCAGCATCAAGCTACAACACCAAAATATAAATGCACCTCCACAGCAGGTGGAGACGCACACTTGTTGTTGTGCCTTGTCAAAGTGTTAAGCTGAAATTACAATGAAATGAACACCTTTAGCTGCTTACAGGCATTGACATACGTCAACGAGGACAGATGAAAATGTGTATCCTGACCGGGACTCGAACCCAGGATCTCCTGCTTACATGGCAGACGCTCTATCCATCTGGGCCACCGAGGACACAGAGGATAGCGCGACTTCAGGGATTTATCTCTGGCACGCCTCCCGCGAAACCCACTTTCTCAACGTATTGTCCCGCACTACATTCGTAGTGCCCCTGCCCATTATACTCATTATTCGCAGCGTGTTGCCGATTCCTGTAAGAGTTCGGGCACTGTTTGTGCATTCACACAGAAGAAGAAGACGTCAAGTGGCCGGTGAGCCTTAACTATATATATATACCACGAGGGACATGTCCGAAAGAACAGATACCATCAGTAACCATGCAGCTCGTTAGAATGAAATTACAATGAAATGAACACCCTTAGCTGCTTACAGGCGTTGACATACATCAATGGGGACAGATGAAAATCGGACATGTCCTAAAGAACAGATAACATCTTAGTGTATATATATAGTTAAGGCTTACTGGCCACTGGACCATCTTCTTCTTCTGTGCGAATTCACAAACAGTGCCCGAACTCTTACGGGAATCGGCAACGCGCCACTAGTAATGAGTATAATGGGTGGAGGCACTACGAATCTAGTGCGGGAGAATACGTTGAGAATGTGGGTTTTGCGGGAGGCATGCCAGAAATAAATCCCTGCAGTCGCGCTATCCTCTGTGTATAGATGGATAGAGCGTCTGCAATGTAAGCAGGAGATCGCGGGTTCGAGTCCCGGTCGGGGCACACATTTTCATCTGTCCCCGTTGACGTATGTCAATGCCTGTAAGCAGCTAAGGGTGCTCATTTCATTGTAATTTCATTCTAACGAGCTGCATGGTTACCGGTATCTGTTCTTTTGAACATGTCCGAAAGAACAGACACCATCTTAGTATATATAAAGTGTTAAACTGACATCTTTTACACCATATCAGCACATATGGCAAACCAGGGCATGCACATGAGGGTGTTCCACACTTAACAACTTCGTGAAAAATGTTTCTGGCTTTCATGAACATCTTTTGTCGACATAAGTGGTTAGACCTCTGTTGGTCCATCATGGATTGAGGACATCAGTTGGTTAAGTACTTATCAGTGTGAATGAAATTCACCAGTAGCCATGTAAGTTAAGGTGTTATTTTATTTCATTTTGAAGGCTACCACTTTCCGCATTTTATTTATGTGGGGAGAAGATGCATGTGGGGCCTAAAGATGCATAGTGAAATGCTGAAACTGGTAGCTTTTAAAATAAAATTAAATAACATCTTAAGTTACATGGCTGTTGGTGAATTTCATTGACATTGACAAATAAGTGATTAGAAGTGAAACATGTTACTCAGTAGAATCAACATGTTACACCACACATTAATATTGTGAAAAAGAATTTTTATTGTATTTGTGTGTGTGTGTGGGGGGGGGGGGGGGGGGGAGGTGAGTTCACTAATACCATGTTTGTGTAGGAGTCTAGCAATCTTTCTTCATAGTTGACCAACATACGTAGTTTTTGGCTTATCTTTCTCAGTCAGTCTCAACCTCTTTCTCAGGCATTCCTGTTTTTGACTGATTGTTCAGTTTGGTGATCTGAGTATCCATTCCTTTGGAACACTATATGTAGGTGTTGTCAATTCTTTGACAAGGCTCTCCTTGTCTGAGTATGTTTGAGCTCCATGAATGGGAGTCTTTAGCACCGAATTTCCTGAATCATAGTGGATATAGAAAACTTACACTCTCTGACCTTTATCTCCACAACTTGCGTCATCACCATCCGTCACAAAGGAATTCAGTGCTAAAGAGTTCAAAAACAAAAATGCCGGATAAAAAGGTTGAGACTGAAACTGAGGAAGAAAAGCCAAAAATTGCTCATCCACCTTATGCTGGCCTAATGTGTGGAAAGATTGGTAGACACCTACAGAAACAGTACATCCAGTATGTTTCACTCCTTTCAACAAAGTTAACCCTGCAGTAGTCGCATGCAGACTGACAGTCCACACAAACGTATTACTCCATTGCTCCTAATGTCTTTTGACCTAGGAATCACATGACCCAAGTACCTTCTTGCACCAGCAGTACTACATTACTCTACATTTCATTTGGACAAGAGCTGCGGTGGTAGAACAGTCAACAGTTAAGGACTGCCAGTCCTGCACAAGCAAGAGCATTCTATATAATCTGCATTATTGCCTTTAGAAGATATCGTAAAAGGAAGGTCGTTATAGCCGTATTATAGTTTACTCTCAGGGGGTTCATTATTATTGCATTGTTGCCTTTTATTAGTTACATTGTTTTGTTAGGTACAAATTAGTTAATTGTTCTTTTTATATATTTTTGTAGAATCACATTGCTACTTGAATTCACAAAGCCTGGTAAGCATCCAGAGGATTCAGATATGTTTGTTTAAAAAAAATATATATTATACTGGTATCACGTACTGTTTTTCTAAGAAAGGCAAAAATGCTGTACCTGTATCCAGTCTCCAACATAATGGCAATCTTGATAAAGAGACGAGCAAAGCAGGAAAGATAGTTTTGTGCAATATGACGAAAGGAGATGAAGACATACGTGATAAGTAGTGTGCTGTCTACAACTGTGCAACACCCACTTACTGATAGCTTATGGTCACATTAATGTTGGACATATCAATTCTTCAGTAATTCATGCTGCTAACAACCCAGGCAGTGGCAGATTGAGAGATTTTCTGCACCTGTTGCCTTATCTGCTTGCTTCAGAGCACATGCGTATCTGAGCTGCCATTAAAATTTAAACATAGTAAATTATATATTCCCAGTTACTTTTTTTTTTACTTGTAAATCTATTTTTATATCCATGTGCAATGACAGTCCACAACGGCCACTGATGGTACAAAACGTGGCACGACTACTGCAGTGTTGAAAATTCTTCTTTGTAATTTGAAGATGATCTTGGTCTCCAAAAGCTGGGTGTGTATGACATTCCAAGTAAATGTGGCATGTCTTACTGGAAACATTCAAAGAGAAATGCAAGGAACAACGACACACTCGACTAAGACAACCAGACAAATCAGCTGTCACTGAACACTGCCTCAAATATAATCATGAAATGAAATATGATGAGTCCAGTATTGCAATACAAAAGCCAAATTTCTGGGAGAGCATAATTGAGGAGTCCATCTAAATGAAGATGTCAGAAAATCTAGTAAACAGGGACAGAGATTTCATTTATGCAGTGGGTGGGGTCCAGTGCTCAGTTTATTTAGATATACTGGGCATTACATCCACCAGAGTTGGAAAATTCCTCTAGAGTTTGTGGTTTGTGGAACATCAGTGCAGGTTCTGAAAAACAAAAGAGCATCAAAACTAGCAGGTGCTGGGAATTGAACTTGGCTATAAACAGTGGTGTGTGATCAACAGTAGTTCACAGTCTGGTTTGAGTCCAGACAGACACTGAAGAAGACAATTGGGTCAGTCATTGAAATATTATGCATAACATGGAAACAACAACTCTGCAGAACACCTAGAACCACATTATTAATCAATAATTCGGAGAAAACCTGAGAGATCACATAACTATCTATGTTGTCATGTATCTGGCCTGCATTTTGTGTAATCTAACGCAAGTTTATCTCAGTTACATCTTTACAATAATCTAGCAGCCTTATTCATAATAAAGTATGTAGTGGATTGAGTAGCAAAGGTTCACTCACTACACTGATTTGGTATAGTTATTACTGTTGTATACACTTCTATCCATCTTCTTATGTAATTTTTTTCTCTGGATATCCATTTCTCTCCACCTCTCTTTCTGCCTGTGCATTTAATTCCTCTTTTTCGTCTTCATTAGCATATATACCCTCTTCCAAAAGTCGCTATTTTTTTCATAACTTCTGCTGTTTTTATTGTTCTCATTGGATAGTTCACTAATTCCAAAGTCAACTTGATCCACTTGCTGTAGCTACTCTTGCCCTTCTCAGTTTTCTTTATTTGTACATTGCAGTTGTTGGGTGCTTCTGTTGACATTTTTTTCCCATGCTTGCGGAGACCCAAATTTATTTGCTTCTTTATTCTGTCCCATCATTAGTTTCAGTCTGGTAGAGCTGTGTGATACCCTCAACATTTTTGCCTATAATTATACCCTAAAATACCATCTCATTTCTTTGCCATCCATTCAGCCTCTCTGATCCAGACCCTTTAAAAATATTTCCAATTTGTCTTTTACACAGTCTACAAACCTGTCTTGTACACCTTGTGACATTTACAGTACAAATAATGCTAACAAATCCTCCTCTCTCAGGGGCTGATCTAGCTATCAATTCTAGGAATTTCTATGGATTTATTTAACATTGTGTCATTCAGGTTGTAGATAGAAGTCAAATTAATAATAATGCTTATCTTTCAATTTCTTTTTGCTGTGGCTAGTAATACTCCAGGAGTACATGTCTGAACTGCTAGTAACTATTCAGTTTGTGATGTATCTGCTTGCCCCAGCTTCTGGTTCAGTATCCAAGTTGCTTGACATGACTGTATGCTTCTGTGCTCCATCCAAGGATTTGGTAGCGAATCTTCAGAAGCTATAATAAATGCGACAAGGTAACAACTGCCTCTTGGTTCAAATTATCTGCTGTGTCTTGTTTTAATCAAATCATTCCATGGACTACCCAAGACAAGTCCCATTTTTTATTGCCCATGGAATCAACTTCTTGCTGAATTTATTTCTGTAAAACCTCTTAACTTTTTCTCTTGTCTCGGTTTTCATTTCTTATAGTCTGTCTTTTGTTGTATTTATCCAATATCAACTGTTTCGTGTGTTTTTCATTGAACTCTGATGCCCTCATGGCTGCTGCCAGGTCATATCCTCAACATCTAGATGTGCTCCTGGTCGGGCTTCAAGCCTCATCTGTGCATGTCCTCAAATCTGGAGAAAATGCTTTCTTTCAACTGTAGCAGCCTTATATATGAACTGTATGTATTCTAATGGTTTAGTGTGGAATGATGGAAAGAGAACTGCTCTTTGCTTTTTATGTTAAAAAATGTGAACATTGATGTGCTTGTCCCAATTTGCAATTACCTCCTCACTGGAAATGGGGAAAACAGTTTTCAGTTAGTTTCGTTTTGGCTGTCCTTTAAAAAAAATGCTTACAACAACATGAATGGCCAAAATAAGATGAAAATAAATAAAATAGATCCCACAACCTTACATTCTTCAAGTTTGACATAATATGCAAACATACTAAACAAAAATCAAATGATTCATGTAAAAACAGAGCACAATTCCATTTCCACAAATGTGTTGCAGTAAATAATTCTTTGACTGAGGGAAGGTTGAATCAGATGTCATGTAACGACTGGAACACAGATGTTGAAATATATTTTAGATGTGGAAAAAGTTGTTCTTCTTATTCAAAAGTTTCTTTCAAATGCTCATTTCTTCATTGTTAGATATTTATCAGACTTGTCCTATATCAAATGTGCAAACTATGTACAAAATCAGGATTTATAGGACAAATAAAAATAAAACATATAATGTACCTTTACTGTAGCATATAGTCCGTAATGGACTAACATGAACAGTTTCCTCATTTGCATTAAAAATCTTCATTATTCTAATACCAGCATATGCTTTACTATATTTGTATTGAGTTGTAAAGAACCAGAGGTTGTATAGGGTTTCACAGAGAGCATTAGGGAAAGATTGACAAGAACAGGAGAAAGAAATACGGTAGAAGAAGAATAGGTAGCTTTGAGAGATGAAATAGTTAAGGCAGCAGAGGATCAAGTAGGTAAAAGGACAAGGGGTAGTAGAAACCCTTGGGTAACAGAAGAGATATTGAATTTCATTGATGAAAGGAGGAAATATAAAAATGCAGTAAATGAAGCAGCAAAAAGGAATACAAGCGTCTCAAAAATGAGATCAACAGGAAGTGCAAAATGGCTAAGCAGGGATGGCTAGAGGATAAATGTAAAGGTGTAGAAGCATATATCACTAGGGGTAAGATGGACACTGCCTACGGGGAAATTAAAGAGACCTTTGGAGGAAAGAGAACTACTTGCATGAATATTAAAGGCTCAGATGGAAAACCAGTTCTAAGCAAAGAAGGAAAAGTAGAACAGTGGAAGGAGTATATAGAGGGTCTATGAAAGGGCGATGTACTTGAGGGCAATATTATGGAAATGGAGAGAACGTAGATGAAGACGAAATGAGAGATATGATACTGCATGCAGAATTTGACAGGGCACTGAAAGACCTAAGTCGAAACAAGGCCTCGTGAGTAGACAACATGCCATTAGAACTACTGATAGCCTTGGAAGAGCCAGTCCTGACAAAACTCTACCGTCTGGTGAGCAAGATATATGAGACAGGCGAAATACCCTCAGACTTCAAGAAGAATATAATAATTCCAATTCCAAAGAAAGGAGGTGTTGACAGGTATGAAAATTACTGAACTATCAGTTTAATAAGTCACGGCTGCAAAATACTAACACCAATTCTTTACAGACAAATAGAAAAACTGGTAGAAGCCAACCTCAGGGTAGATCAGTTCGGATTCCATAGAAATGTAGGACCATGTGAGGCAATACTGACCCTGCGATTTATCTTAGAAAATAGATTAAGGAAAGATAAACCTACGTTTCTAGCATTTGTAGACTTAGAGAAGGTTTTTGATAATGTTGACTGCAGTACTCTCTTTCAAATTCCGATGGTGGCAGGGATCAAATACAGGGAGTGAAAGACTATTTACAATTTGTACAGAAATCAGATGTCGGTCACAAGAGTGGAGTGGCACGAAAGGGAAGCAGTGGTTGAGAAGGGAGTGAGACAGGGTTGTAGCCTATCCCCGATGTTATTCAATCTGTACATTGAACAAGCAGTAAAGGAAACAAAAGAAAAATTTGGAGTAGTAATTAAAATCCAGGGAGAAGAAATTAAAACCTTGAGGTTTGCAGAAGACATTGTAATTCTGTCAGAGACAACAGAGAACCTGGAGAAGCAGTTGAACAGAATGGACAGTGTTTGAAAGGAGGATATAAGATGAAAATCAACAAAAGCAAAATGAGGATAATGAAATGTAGTCGAATTAAATCAGATGATGCTGAGGGAACAAGATTAGAAAATGAGACACTTAAAGTAGTAGATGAGTTTTGCTATTTGGGGAGCAAAATAATAATGATTGTAGAAGTACAGAAGATATAAAATGTAGACTGGCAATGGCAAGGAAAGCGTTTCTGAAGAAGAAGAAGAAGAGAAATTTGTTAACATCGAGTAAAGATTTAAGTGTCAGGAAGTCTTTTCTGAATGTATTTGTATGGAGTGTAGCCATGTATGGAAGTGAAACATGGACGATAAATAGTCTAGACAAACAGAGAATAGGTTTCAAAATGTGGTGATGCAGAAGAATGCTGAAGATTAGATGGGTAGATCACGTAAATAATGAGGAGGTACTGAATAGAATTGGGGAGAAGAGGAATTTGCTGCACAACTGGACTAGAAGAAGGGACCAGTTGGTAGGACACGTTCTGAGGCATCAAAGGATTACCATTTTAGTATTGGAGGGAAGCGTGGAGGATAAAAATTGTAGAGGGAGACTAAGAGATAAATATACTAAGCAGATTCAGAAGGATGTAGGTTGCAGTAGTTACTCAGAGATGAAGAAGGTTGCACAGGATAGAGTAGCATGGAGACCTGCATCAAACCAGTCTCTGGACTGAAGGCCAAAACAACAACAACATTTGTATTGTGTGATGTAAAAGAGGTCTTTTCATACGGTGAATAATGACAAGGAGTGCAAATTATATAAAACAAAAGTGAAAATTTATGTTAAGTAGGGGGTTACTGTTGAGATCATGCATACAGTTACTCATTTAAAACAGTTTTTGTCCTAAGTTAGCAAAAAGATGACATGTATAATGAAACATACATGTAATAAATTTTTCTTGTTACCTCTCTGCATGTAAGGGCTTTGCATTCATCTGTCAGGTCATATAGTTCATCCCTTAGAGCTTTAAGGGTAGCTTCTTTGGCTTTCATGTTAGATATTATTGATTTTTCAAGAGTCTTGCTGTCAGCTTCCAGTGTTGCTACATCTTCTAGTGCCATTTGGTACATTTCAACAGTTTGTATGACACATTGACTCTGAATGTATGAATCTGTTTGTAAAGCTTTTAAGACACTGTTATATACCAGCACATCCTGAAAATAGTCAAATTTATTAGAATTCATTTTTGAGTAATATTTTATGTTATTTCATTATAAAACTGCCACTATAAAAAGTTACACTCTAATAGTCATTAAATCACTATTTGTAAATAAATATACTGCAAATAATTCAAACAGAGGGAGTGTTTCCCCAAGTGTACAGATTTCAGTAAGATTTTAGAAATTAGATTTTTGTAATGTTAGGTATCAAATAAAGTGGATTGTTTTCTCATTTTCATATCATCTCCTAACCTACCATTTCCCCCACATTACACCATATTGTGCTTATAAGGATAAAACATTGCTTTGTCAGTAGGGCGTGCACAACTTCTTCTCAGTGAAAATGGGAGCATTGATATTCAGTTTGTGGTTGAAGGCTCACAAATAAATTATTAGTAGGTTGTGTACCTGATTGGAGAATTTTTCCGTAAGGAGGCTATTAGTCTCCTTCAAGTATCTCTTTTTTTCTAAGCACTTGTTGATTCAAGTGTACGTCTGACTGATGAGAGAGTCATATTTCCAGACTAATTTGCTCAGATCCCTGTCTGGCAATCCAGATTTAAGTTTTCTATAGTTTCCCTGAATCCATGAAGATAAATGCCAGAACTATTCTTCGAATACAGCCCATTTCATTTGGCATGCTTGTGCATTCAAAGCTTATGTTCTGTTTATATTGATGTTTTCATATACAGACCATTAAACCTTAATCATGCTCTCCTGTAATTTTCATTTGTCAGCTATTGGAGCTTTTTATCTTGATATTCTACAAAGAGACTGAAGAGAATAGCCTTCCTACATAAGAGTTTTGCAGTTATAAAGAGAGCAGTGTAGGTATGCTCCAAAATAATCAGTGTTTGAAAATATAACATGGTAGATAAACAATCTACTCACCAAGTGGTTCCAGGAAAGAACATGTAAAAAAATACGTGGAAACATGCAAGCTTTCGTAGCCAGAGGCTCCTTCTTCTGGCAGAAGACTTGAAAGGAAAGAATTGTGAGGTTTAGTAATGGTATGGAAAAGTTCCCCGGACTGTGGGTAAGGGGAGACTTACTGGATGGGATGAGGGGGGGGGGGGAGACTGTTTCTAAGGCAGATACTTATTACTGCATTTCTGCTTCTACAACGATAGAACTAATTATTATGCAGCCAGTATTATCAGATGAGATACACTCAAATGTGAACCTCACTTCTGTAGTCTAATATATTAATGAAACTGCCTACACAGTTTCTTCACCATCATCATCAGACACAGGAGAAAGAAAAGGTTCAATTAGGAACATTGTAGAGGTAGAGCAGAAGCTACTCAAAAATAGCCTGTGAAAAAATACATAATTATTTTATCCTTCTATCATTTTCGGTTTCTTTTTCATCTCTGTTAAGAAACTGTTGGTGAAGACTATTTTAAATTTGTTGCTGCATAGTTTTAACATTATGTGTTTGTCCTGCTTCAGCTGAAATTTTTGCAATAGGCAGGTAGGAACCATCTTATGTTTCCTCTCATATCAGCCTCTGTCTTTACCTTTGTAATTTAGATATAGATTAATTTGTGTTGTTGGCCATTTCCACAATTATTATAGTTACCATTATTGTATTTTTTGTGGCGTTAAATGTTGCCATTCTCTCCCTTGGCCCTCTTACTCCCTCCCATCCCTGAAACAAGTCTAAAATAAAAGTATATTTCAATGGAAGTATTGTTACCTTTCTCTGTATTGCCAGAATGCTTTCATATATTCTGACAAAAGCTATTGCTCTTTTCTGCTTTTCATAAATATCTTGAATCTTGTTCTGAATTGTCAGCTCCTTCAGTCTTTGCGTGTAGTCCTTTCTCAGAGCCTCCAGATTGGCTTCGATAGTCATTTTTTCAGACTGTGTTTAAAAAAAGTTAGTGATAATCATATAATTAACACCTATCACAGTAATTTTATTCAAATATTTCCTATACTGACCATTAACTTATGAAAATGTGCAGTCCGCTTTTTCTTTTCATATTGAAGGAGGTCCAGTTGCTTGCGTTGTGTATTTGTCAGGTAATCCAAGTAGTCATATGAGGCCTGTGAAGTAACAAATGTATGTTAATACTATATAATATCTGATTCATAATGTCTGTTACTAATACTGACTTGAAAAGTGTAATATATTTCATTGGTTTTAACAATTGAGACAACAGAGTTATGATATTAATTATAATATTAACATAAAATATATATTTAAATAATGCTTGAGAACTTGCTGATATGATATTGGATTGTGCCAAGATAAAAATTAACTTACAGGCTGCACAGAATATCATTGTCAGGCCATGCAATGTGTCCATAAATTATTTGCCAGATTATAATTTAAAATAAAACAGTTTGTTAATGAAAAGAAGGTTCTTAATTACAGTAACCAAAGCAGTTATGAATGGCAACTCTTAATGCCAGCCTGCACTGTGTAAAGACTGGTAGTGTAAATCCTGCGGCATTGGGAGATATTCATTTTGCCATTCAATTATTCATTCCTTCTCACATTATATTCCTCAAATTCCATCACGAAAGGGGATCATTCAAAGATATAGAACAAGTCACTTTGTATGTTAATAGGCAGAAGTAGTCACCACAGAGTAAGTTAACTAAACTATCTACCAGTTACAACTAGTGCTAATCTGCTCACGAGAAACTACTAGTGAACAACTTTTTTATTAGTAAAGAGAAAGTCACAGCCCTTCCTTTTGTAGAGTACAGGATGCTGTGATAGTTTTTTGTTATTAATTTCTTCCAGTAAAATGAAAGATGTCATAGAATTGTGAAGGCAATAGTAATTGCAATGGACATAACTTGCAATATGTTGTGTGAAAGTTGTCAGAGGTCACCCTAGTCACTTTATCAAAAAGACCAACAAAATGTAAAATGCGACATGATATGTGTCTTTATACATTTTGCTACACTACATTTCACATAAGTTGAACGGATAGGTCATTTATGTAGATTAAGATCAGGAGTTGACCCAACACCAAGCTTTTCCATATTTTTTATTTCTCCTTTCTGACTTTATTTTAATCCTGTAGGGCATTTCATTAGTGTGACACTGATTTTTGTGTGGAAGGTAAGTCTTTGTCCAGGCAACAGGTATGCAATATATGACATAACATTTTTTATCACATGGAATTTTGTGGTCCACAACCTTATGTCTTTGTGCAGTAACAGGAAAGAACAATAAGATAATGTTTAGATCAGCCAGCCAAAATCTCACTTGTCAGGTCATATATGGTTCCCCCCCCCCCCCCCTCCCCCCCCCCATAGAGAACCTTTCGTGCAGGCTGTACTGGAGGACAGTTAAAAGTTCATCATAAAAGTCAGTTGCTAGTATGTATTATTTTATTTTTATGTTTTCTCACGTTCCATTAAACTATGCAAGCCAAAGGCACTTGGCTCACATCCTGTGGTAATAAAATTTTACTAAATTTAAGGTTCAATTTACTGTACTGTACGGTACTGTGAGCCATTATTGATGTTTTCCTGGAGCCAAACCATTGGTCTGATAGCAAATTATGTGGACTGTGATTTGTTACTTCTCTTGTAGGGTGTCCCAGGAGGAATGGTTAATGTTCAGGAATATGGCACGAACAGTTATTCAAAGAAAAAAAACTAGAAACTTGGGATCTAAAAGGCATACCTTAAGAGCTAAGTGGACTTCATCTTCACTAGTGTGAAACACATCTCTTCTATGGAATAAGTTCTCATAATTCTTAAGATATGTATTTTACAGCCCATGTTTACTAGACTTTTATGCTTTGGATGAGCATTTATGTTGTATCTTTGAATGCTGACCATTTCTCCAAGAATATCCTGTATATACCTTCTGAGAAACTTTCAAAAACACTAATAGTACAGAAACTGTTCTTTAACTGTCTAATTCTCACTTTATCACTTTTTTAGCAGGGAGCATTTTAATTAGTTTGAAAAATTGGAAACAGCACTTGAGAGACACGCTGCACAGGTGACCTAGAACATTCTGATAAGCAATGACCTGATCTGCGTAAGCCTGTTTGATATTTTGTTATACTCCTTTGAGTCTATACTTTCAGTTATTTAAGAACTGATTAGTTCCCCACTTTCTTCCTCCCAGTTGCTGTATATTGTGGGCTACCTATTTATTTGTTTTCTTCAGTGAAAAAACTGGAACGAGAGAATGGGTCAATACATAGAGGTGGATAGTGCTTATTGTTATTTTGTAGAGGTGACTGCTACTACTGTATGTCTGTTCGAAAATATTCTCTGACTTACTGACATGCTAAGAAAATAGTTCAAGGTTTATCAGGCTATCACACAATTTTAGTATCCTACTAAGAACATCATGTAGCAGTAAGAATTACCTTTCTAGTGACCATGTGTGGTTTTATAACCACCTTAGTGATTTGTATTTTTGAAATTTATGCCCATCAGTGATATGTACAGTTCTTGACACACTAAATCTGCTACATCTTCACTTGATTGTGTATCATTAGGTCTCATCTTTGCTGCCATTGTAGTTTTTTGTTTTTAACTTTTATTTACTGTTGACCACATGTAGTGAAATAGGCCTTATAATGATATCAAGATACATAAGAAGTTACTGTATTAGTTAGTGTTTACATTACAAGTACAAATTATTTATGCTACATTTATCAGTTGTACAGTATTGCAATCATAGACTTAAAACTCAATTTCTATGTTACAAGTATCCAAGAATTCTGTAAGACTGTAGTATAGATTGTCTATTAACCATTTGTGCAGTTTACTTTTAAAATTATTGAAAGGTGTGTATGAGGTAATTTGTTAAATAATTTCAAACAGTTCACTTTATGAGAGTTGCCTGTTTTCGTCAGCCTATGTGTACGAATGTCAATACTTAGTTTCTGTTGTCGTGAAAGTGTGTGTTCTCAGTATGAGGTAATTTGTTAAATAATTTCAAACAGTTCACTTTATGAGAGTTGCCTGTTTTTGTCAGCCTATGTGTATGAATGTCAATACTCAGTTTCTGTTGTCGTAAAAGTGTGTGTTCTCTCTGGTGTTTAATTTTGTTGTGTTATTTTTAGCATATATCAGTGATGCATAAATACAAAGGTTTATCACTGTCATTATTTTCATTTCGATGTATAAGGATGACAGTGTTCCTTTGGACCAACCTTGCACATTATTCGTAGCATCTTTTTTCTGCATCAGTAGTACATCACTGACATGACATGAGTGGCCCCATTGTAACAGCCCACAATATACAGGGTGTCCCAGCTATCTTGTCCACCCAAAATATCTCTGGAACAATAACAGCTATTGGGAAACGACTTTCACCGCTATCAATGTAGGGCTGGGGTCCATGAATGTACATATTTGGAAACATTCTAAAACGAAAGTATATGTGTTTTTTAACACAAACTTATGTTTTTTTAAATGGACCTCCTATATTTCTTCTTCAGCAATCCATAGCATGACAAAGCACATACACAATGGCATTGATTGCATTGCAATATTCCCATTACATCCCAAGATATTGAGACGCGAAGTTGACGCTTGAAACATCCGACATGCGCTGCTAGCGCACGTCCTGAGGCTCAGGCGTGAACCCCATGCTGCCCGTAATCGCGATGTGATTGACAAGTAAGTGTCCCTCTTGATAAGTATGGAGGTGTGATTACACATGTCAATCACATCGTGATTACGGGCAGCGTGGGGTTCATGCCTGAGCCTCAGGACGTGCGCTAGCAGCGCATGTCGGGTATTTCAAACGTCAACTTCGTGTCTCAATATCTCTGGATGTAATGGGAATATTGCGATGCAATCAACGCCATTGTGTATGTGCTTTGTCATGCTACGGGTTGCTGAAGAAAAAATATTGGAGGTCCATTTAAAAAAACATAAGTTTGTGTTAAAAACCACACATGCTTTCGTTTTAGAATGTTTCCAAATATGTACATTCATGGCCCCCAGCCCTACATTGATGCCGGTGAAAGTCGTTTTCCAATAGCTGTTATTGTTCCAGAGATATTTTGGGTGGACAAGATAGCTGGGACACCCTGTATATGAGACTGAAAAAGTCCAAAGTCAGCTGTTCTGAGATATTTGTTACTCACTAGATCAGACACTTTCCAAATGAGATAGGACACCCTTGATAACTTTTTGCAGATGTGGTTGATATGGGGTTGCCAGTTAAGTTTGGAATCAATGTGTATTCCAAGCAGTTTTAAGGATTTTGGTTCTTCCTCTTTAGCCGGTTCCAACGGCAGATGCTGAGTTTTCTCTGGGTCACATAGAAGTTTGTTACCCGAGAACCAGTTTAGTGTTAAGGTGAGAGTGTCCCGTGATTTCTGAAGTAGCTTTGATAAATCTTGATCTGTGCTGATTAAAGTTGTATCACCCGCATAGCAGATAACTGACTCAGGCCCAGCATAGGATGGCGAATCATTAATTGCAACAATGAAGAAGAAAGCACCAAGGAAAGAGCCCTGAGATACACTAAATGTGACACTATTCATAGAAGAGTGTCTGTTTTGGACTGACACAACTTGTCTCGTGTTATTTAGATAAGAGTTGATTATTTCGAACCCTTGATTATTTATAGCATAATACTTTAGTTGGGTAGCAGAATGTCAAAGGGGATACAATCAAGTGCCTTACTCAGACCACAAAGTTCAAGTGAGACTGTTTGTTTATTTTCAGATGCAGTTAATGTCTGATTAACTACTTCAAGGACTGCAGAGGTGATATTTTTCCCTTGTCGAAAACCGTGCTGTCTATTACAGAGAAGGTCATACTTTTCAAAATAGATGCTTAGCTATTTGTGGAAAACTGCTTCAAATATTTTGGGAAAGATCGGTACAATAGACACTGGTCTATAGTTTTCAGGGAGGTGTTTTTCCCTTTTTTGTATATAGGTATAACATTGGATATTTTTAGCTGATCAGGGAAAACTCCAACTTCTAGGCATTTATTCATAATTAAAGCAAGTGTATTGCAAATGAGATGTATTGTCCTTTTTATTGTGTAGCTAGATAGCCAGTAGTAGTCCATGCTTTTTGAGTTTGAAAATTTTCTAACAATATTTAGTATATCTGTTGGTGTGACAGGGTCACAGTGAAATGCATGCCCTTTTGGTAGCTGATCAACAAATATATCAGTTGCTGGTATGTCTGACTGTTTAATTTTTAATTTTAATTCATTTACTGTAGTTATAAAATATTTGTGGAGCTCTTCTGGCTCAAGTGGAACATCTTGTGTTTGGGTAGAAGTATAATATCCCAAGTGGCCTTGCATTTTTATGGGGCTCCCACTATGTAATTTTCATAGGCAGGTTGTTTGGCAAGTTTAAGGTTGGCTTGTAGTGTTTTTTACATTTCAGGTAGTGTTTATAATAAGTATTATTTTGTTCTCATTTAAGCTTTTTACCTTTTCTATTTGGTTTAGTACTGCTTCTTTTCATTGGTGAGCAAGAGTACCATAAGTCAGTACATGTCTTAAAGGAATTATTAAATAGAGTTTCAACAGTTGATTGATCTTAGTAAGTGCTCATTGAATCTGGTTGACAATAACTATTTCTTCATGTCATCATTTCTAACAGTTACAGCCTGAGAACTCAGTTTCATTTGTTTCACTCCTTTTATTTGTTTCTTTGTGCTTAAGTGTTTATCTTTTGGCGTTATTAGTTGCTAGTTCAAATGGTTCAAATGGCTCTGAGCACTATGGGACTCAACTGCTGTGGTCATAAATCCCCTAGAACTTAGAACCACTCAAACCTAACTAACCTAAGGACATCACACACATCCATGCCCGAGGCAGGATTCGAACCTGCGACCGTAGCGGCCGTGCAGTTCCAGACTGTAGCGCCTTTAACCACTCGGCAACTCCGGCCGGCATTTGTTGCTAGTCTTCAGTATAGACTGTCCTCTGAATTAGATGGAACTCTCTCCCTGGTGTAGGATAATTCAAACTCAAGTGTTGTGCTTTGTTTTTACCATGCCCTTGTTTCATTTTATCCTAATCTTGTTTTAGGAAAGACCAAGAAAGAATTCCATTTTTTGTCTATGCTGTCCACTTGAGTCGCTTCTTAGTGCATATTGCATACATTCCCTGTAAATATTGTGAGTGTGCCATTATATGATTCTGTTTCTGATTTATCTTGTTGTTTGGCCTCTTTTGTCACTAACATCTACATCTACATCTACATCTATACTCCGCGAGCCACCTTACGGTGTGTGGCGGAGGGTACTTATTGTACCACTATCTGATCCCCCCTTCCCTGTTCCATTCACGAATTGTGCGTGGGAAGAACGACTGCTTGTAAGTCTCCGTATTTGCTCTAATTTCTCGGATCTTTTCGTTGTGATCATTACGCGAGATATATGTGGGCGGTAGTAATATGTTGCCCATCTCTTCCCGGAATGTGCTCTCTCGTAATTTCGATAATAAACCTCTCCGTATTGCGTAACGCCTTTCTTGAAGTGTCCGCCACTGGAGCTTGTTCAGCATCTCCGTAACGCTCTCGCGCTGACTAAATGTCCCCATGACGAATCGCGCTGCTTTTCGCTGGATCATGTCTATCTCTTCTATTAATCCAACCTGGTAAGGGTCCCATACTGATGAGCAATACTCAAGAATCGGACGAACAAGCGTTTTGTAAGCTACTTCTTTCGTCGATGAGTCACATTTTCTTAGAATTCTTCCTATGAATCTCAACCTGGCGCCTGCTTTTCCCACTATTTGTTTTATGTGATCATTCCACTTCAGATCGCTCCGGATAGTAACTCCTAAGTATTTTACGGTCGTTACCGCTTCCAATGATTTACCACCTATGGCATAATCGTACTGGAATGGATTTCTGCCCCTATGTATGCGCATGTCTGGCCACAATGTTTAGATAAGTCATTTACTACCACTTTTAACTCTGAAAACAAGTTCAAAAACAAGTATGCTGAGCAACATCATCACTGTAGGTAATAATCGAAAGCTGAACATCAACAATTTTGTGTGTCTTCAATCTTTTGCTAACTGTCATAAGATGAACTTTTAAAGTCACCACAAAGACTTGAGTCTCTGCTGAAGCCTCCATGGCTTTATAATACTACTCTTTCTAATTGCTTTATCCTCATTTACCCCTGTATAGTTAGGTTTTCTGCAACAAATGTCCAAATGGTTCCTGTAAAAGAAGGACACGGTTGATTTCCTTTGCTGTCCTTGTTGTATCCAAGTGTGCATTGCATCTGTAATGACCCCATTGTGATAGAACTTAAACCCTAATCCCCCTAATATTCCTTCCTTTTGACAGCTTGATGTAAATAGATTTGTTCTGCTGGTGGCTTTGTACAGAAACTAACTCACAGTTTATACATGTTATCATTATTTTAAACAATTTCCAGAGAATATTGAATATGCTTAAGTTTAAGAATGAATTGCATAACTTCCTGTTACAATCTGATTTTACTCCATTGAAGTAAATCTTTGCAGGGATTTTTAATACTGGTGTGAAATGAATCAAACTTTCGTTACAGAGATTGGGTTATACACTACTGGCCATTAAAATTGCTACACCAAGAAGAAACGCAGATGATAAATGGGTATTCATTGGACAAATATATTATACTAGAACTGACATGTGATTACATTTTCACCCAATTTGGGTGCATAGATCCTGAGAAATCAGTACCCAGAACAACCACCTCTGGCTGTAATAAAGGCCTTGATACACCTGGGCATTGAGTCAAACAGAGCTTGGATGGCATGTACAGGTACAGCTGCCCATGCACCTTCAACATGATACCACAGTTCATCAAGAGTAGTGACTGGCGTATTGTGACGAGCCAGTTGTTCAGCCACAATTGACCAGACGCTTTCAATTGGTGAGAGATCTGGAGAATGTGCTGGCCAGGGCAGCATTCGAACATTTTCTGTATCCAGAAAGGCCCGCACAGGACCTGCAACATGCAATCATGCATTATCCTGCTGAAATGTAGGGTTTCGCAGGGATCAAATGAAGGGTAGAGCCATGGGTCATAACACATCTGAAATGTAACGTCCACTGTTCAAAGTGCCGTCAATGCGAACAAGAGGTGACCGAGACGTGTAACCAATGGCACTCCATACCATCACGCCGGGTGATATGCCAGTATGGCGATGACGAATACATGCTTCCAATGTGCGTTCACCACAATGTTGCCAAACACGGATGCAACCATCATGATGCTGTAAACAGAACCTGGATTCATCCGAAAAAGTGACGTTTTGCCATTCGTGCACCCAGGTTCGTCATTGAGTAAACCATCACAGGCGCTCCTGTCTGTGATGTAGTGTCAAGGGTAACTGCTGCCATGGTCTCCAAGCTGATGGTCCATACTGCTACAAGCGTCGTCGAACTGTTCGTGCAGATGGTTGTTGTCTTGCAAACGTCCCCATCTGTTGACTCAGGGATCGAGACATGGCTGCATGATCTGTTACAGCCATGTGGTTAAGATGCCTGTCATCTCAACTGCTAGTGATACGAGGCTGTTGGAATCCTGCACGGTGTTCCGTCCTCCTGAACCCACCGATTCCATATTGTGCTTACAATCATTGGATCTCAATCAACGCGAGCAGCAATGTCACAATACGATAAACCATAATCGCGATAGGCTACAATCCGACCTTTATTGAAGTCGGAAACGTGATGGTACGCATTTCTCCTCCTTACACGAGGCATCACAACAACGCTTCACCAGGCAACGCCGGTCAACTGCTGTTTGTGTATGAGAAATCAGTTGGAAACTTTCCTCATGTTAGCACGTTGCAGGTGTCGCCACCAACGCCAACCTTGTGTGAATGCTCTGAAAAGCTAATTGTTTGCATATCACAGCATCTTCTTCCTGTTGGTTAAATTTCACGCCTGTGGCACATCATCTTTGTGGTGTAGCAATTTTAATGGCCAATAGTGTAACATAATTCATAGTGAAACTTTAAATCAATTTATGGTATTGTGCTTTAAATGAAATGTGCATGTTATCTAAAGAAAGTAATTACAATTACTCACTTGTGGCATGTGTTTTTGGTATGCTAGCAATATATCTTTCTGCCGTTGCAAAGTGGTTTGTAGCATTATCCGGTCACCGGCCATGATGTTATCCAATGTCTCGCGCCAGTTTTGCACTTCTCGGGCAAGTTTACGAATTGAATTGTACTCCTTCTCACGCATCTCACGAGCACAGTCAAGCTGGAGCTTTTGATCACGTCCTTTATAAATAAGACAAAAATTGTTGACATCTGCTACTTTCTGTCATAATTTGGGGAACACATTTTTCATCCAAAATATTTCTTTTCCCAGAAACTCATTATTGTAATCATACACTGATCAGTCAGAACATTATGACCACCCACCAAATAGCCGGTGTGTCCACCTTTGGCACAGATATAAGCAGCGATGCGTCATGGCATGGAAGCAGTTAGGCCTTGGTTGGTCACTGTAAGGAATTGGCACCACATTTGCACACACACACACACACACACACACACACACACACACACACACACACACACACACACACACGTTACCTAATTTCCATAAATTCTGGGGAGGAGGCCGATGACCTCTGACACCACATTCAATCGCATTGCACCTGTGTTCGATCGGGTTTAGATCTGGTGAGTTGGGGGGCCAGTACATCAATAAGAACTCGCCACTGTATTCCTCAAACCACTCCATTACACTCCTGGCCTTGTGACATGGTGCATTATCTTGTTGAAAAATTCCACTGCTATCAGAAAACATGATCGTCATGAAGGGATGTACATGGTATGCAGCCAATGTACGATACTCCTTGGCCATCATGGTGTCTTGCACGAGCTCCACTGGACCCATGGATGCCCATGTAAATGTTCCCCAGAGCATAATGGACCCGCCAACAGATTTTCTCCATCCTGCAGTTCAGATGCCAAGGAGCTGTTCCATGAAAGACGACGGATTCGTGCCCTCCCATCAGCATGATGAAGAACGCATGGGATTCATCAGACCATGCAACACTTTGCCTCTGTGCCAGCATCCGGTGCCGATGGTCATGTGCCCATTTCAGTTGTAGCTGACAGTGTCGTGGTTGTTGACATTGACACATGCATGGGTTGTTGGATGCAGAAGCCCATCATTAAGAGTGTTCAGTGCACTGTGTGTTCAGACACACTTGTACTCTGCCCATCATTAAAGTCTTATCTTAGTTCTGCCACCATTCACCATCTGTGCTGTTTTACGAGTCTGCCAAGTCTAAAATGCCTGACATCTGTAATGAGGCGTGTCCGCCCAACCCCATGATGTCTGGACATGGTTTCACTTTGGTTTCGTCATGTCTTGAGGACACTCAACTTATAACTTCCTGAACACCCAACAAGTCCAACAGCTTCCAAAACCTTGTGCCAAGCCTCCAGGCCATCACAATCTGCCCTCAGTCAAACTCAGATAGGTTGCGTGCCTTCCCCATTCTACACATGGACAGCACACTCACTGTTACTACTCACTGATACTACATGAACCGTGTGTGTCTGTCTTGCAGTCATTCCTCATCAGGTGATGCTGCAATCGCCTGGATGGGTTTATATTGATAGTGGGTCTGTGGTCATAATTATCGGGCTGATCAATGTGTATTTTGAAATGCTACATACACAGTGTATAGAGGATAAAAAGTTTATTATGGTAATGGAGATTCTTGGATGGAACAATCTAAGACAATTTTGTAAGTAGACATGACTGTCTTAAGGAGCTCAACAAAACATAAGTTTTTTTCAAATTTATTTGACTTCAGTACAGTAGTCAAGCCATAGTCACAGTAAATTACAGAAAGTTTACATGACTAGTTTTGGTGAAGCTCAGTCACCATTATCAAATGTAACAAGTATGAAAAAGATGGCTATTAATTATGAGAACCTGAAATATATGTAACATCTAACTACACCACCTTTGTCATAGGAAACAATACTGTAAATCTACCATGTTAAATTAAACCTCATTATGCAGTAATGGTAAAGAAGCAGCATCATTGCCATAGATTGCTGTGACGTGCTCATCTATACAGAACATTAAAATCTAAAACATCGTATATGTTGGATTAGGATCAACATTGTCCAACTACTTGCGTAACAGACCTTGTCTTATTAATCTTAGCAATTCTGCTGTTATTCTGAATTATACATTGCTCAAAATGAGGTTGAACTGTTAAGTGAAGTATCAAAATGCACCTTGATGAAGTTAATGAAATAACAACATCCATGCATGAATATTGCATATTATTATCCATACATATAGCATCTCCAAACCAATTGGTCAACACCTGCAGATTTTTGTCTCAGAGGTGACCAATTATTTGGAGACAATATATACAGATAATAATATGCACTATTCATGCTTTGATGTTGTTATTTCATTAACTTTATCAAAGTGCATACTGATACAAAGTGCATATACAGTTAACGGTTCGATCTCATACTTGAGCGATATGTGTTTCAGAATAACAGCAGAATTGCTAAGCTTAATAAGATATGATTTTTTTGTCAGGTTAGTTACACAAGTAGTTCGACAACATCGATCGTAATCCAACATATACAACGTTAAGATTTTAATGTTCTGTGTCGATAAAAGCTTCACAGCAATCAATGACAGTGATGTTGCTCCTTTACCATTACTACATACTGAGGTTTAATTTAACATGATAAATTTACAATATTGTTTCCTATGACAAAGGTGTTGTGATTAGATGTAACGTACATTTTAGGTTGTCATAATTAATAGCCAACTTATTTCATACTTGTTACATTTGATAATGGTGAATGAGCTTCACCGAAACTAGTCATCTAAACTTCCTGTTATTTACTGTGACTATAGCTTGACTATTGTACTGAAGCCATATAAATTTGAAAAAAATCTCTAAGGAAAATAGGACTGGCAACCATTTACCTGCCCATTAGTAGTTAGTGGTTATAAGGTAAACTAGCAGATCAAACTCCAGTGTAATTGTGACAATTCCAGTTTGAAAGAAAGTAGGTGCTGATACATGTGAATAGTACCAAATATCAGTTTAGGTAAATCATTGTTGCAAAATACTGACAGGAATTATTTACAGACGAATGTAGAAATATTGTTTAATTACATAAATTGTATGTCACATGTCAAGAAAACTGGCCAGTAAATTGTTGCATCTCATGTGCTAGAGTAGTATTGTGAGGCTGATTACATGTGACTTAATCAGGAAGCTTACATTTCAAATACATTTGTATGAACTGGGACAATATTTGATACTGAAGCAGTGGCAGCTCGTAATTGCACATTTCAGTTATCTTGCAAACAGCTCACTTGTAGGTCCATGTTTACTGGAATGTTTTTGTTTTCATTGTCATATATTTCCACCTGTGTTAGTTTTTACTACTAAGTATGTTACACCCCGTACACAAATTGTACACTTGAATGCATATGGCACCCCTCTCAACTTGGCATCCCAAATGTCCACTTAATCTTACACAGTATAGTAGCAAAAGGAACCCACCATTTATAGCATTTGTTGATTTAGAGAAGGATTTTGAGAAAGTTCACTGGTATACACTTTTGGAAATTCTGAAGATTATCTACAACTTGTACAAAAACTAGCCTGCAGTTATAAGAGTCAAAAAGACATGGAAGGAAACAGTATTTGATAAAAGAGTGAGACAAGAATTGAAGCATATCCCCAATGTTATTCAGTTCATACACTGAGCAAGCATTAAAAGAAACTAAGGAGATATCTGGAAAGGGAATTAATGTTCAGGAAGAATAAATAAAAACTTTGAGATTTTCTGATAGTGTTATAATTTTTTCAGAGACCGTAAAGGACTTGGAAGTCAGCAGAATGTATGTAAAAAGAAGTTATAAAATGAGCAGCAACAAAAGTAGTACAAGAATAATATACTGTCATTAAATTAAATCAGCCATGCTGATGGAACTAGGTAAATGTAAATGTCGTGTGACTAGGGCCTCCCGTCGGGTAGACCGTTCGCCGGGTGCAAATCTTTTGATTTGACGCCACTTCAGCGACTTGCGCGTTGATGGGGATGAAATTATGATGATTAGGACAACACAACACCCAGTCCCTGAGCAGAGAAAATCTCCAACCCAACCGGGAATTGAACCCGGGCCCTCAGGGTTGACATTCTGTCGCACTGACCACTCAGCTACCAGGGGCAGACATGGAACTATGTTGGGAAATAAGACACAAAAAGCAGTAGATGCATTTTGCTATTTGTATTGCAAAATAAATGACAATGACCAAGATAGAGTGGACATAAAATGCAGACACAATAGTAATATAAGTGTTTCTGAAAAAGAGAAATTTGTTAACATTGAATATAAATTTAACTGTTTGGATGTCTTTTTTTTATCATACTTGTGTGGAATGTACCGATGTATGGAAATGAAATGTGTGTGATAAAATAGTACTGACGAGAAGAGAATATTAGCTTTTGAAAGTCAGTGCTACTGAAGAATGCTGAATATTAAATGGATAGATCATACAACTAGTAAGAGGATACTGAATCAAATTGGGGAGAAAAGAAATTGATGGCAAATCTTGACTAAAATAACAGAGCTATTGATACGATGCTTGCTTGGGGGGGGGGGGGGGGGGATCATCCATTTAATCATGGAGGAGAGACCATATCTTGACTATAGTAAACAGGTTCAAATGGATAAGGATTGCAGTAGTAACATAGAGATGAACAGGCTTGCACAGGATTGACTGATGTGGAGTGCTGTATTAAACCAGGCTTTGGATGGAAGACACAATAGTAGCAGCATTTGTTGCACCTCTTTAGATATAGGCAGAACCTTGTGAAATTTAATGCCTTCACTGATTTTGAAACTTGCAGTGGCGCAGCAAATCTGTTGTCGTTGAGAATTCTTGCATATGTATGCTGAAACTCATAGTTCAAGGGACACTAAGTTTACAGGAACATCAAAATAATAGCAAAGCAGTGTATGTGAGTCTGTGGACAGTTTATATTGTCTTAAGATTGTAGTATCCTTGGGTTCTTGAATATTAATCTGAAGATATATTCCTTTTAGATACCCCCCTTGAAGTATAAGGTTTCTTAGCAGAAGTTTGTGTAATGACATGGGCTTGAGAAGTAGATTTCAGATACTTCTCAAACCAGCCAATCTTTGTACTGCTGATTTTTCAGGAGAAAAAGAAAAAGAAGACTTTTGATTGTCATCTTGAAGCAACCTCAGCCAAGCCCTAAACTCAATGAATTCCAAAAATGCCTTTGTTCTAGTAACACACTCACTCAGTAGCTATATTGTCAATTAATTGACAAATAAAATGGAACAGTAGCTTCAGTATGTAAGTGATACTTGGAAAAAATGCATTTCAGTAAATTAGTACGTACCATATAATGCAGTAAGCCCACGGAACATGGTGATTTTGTCCGTGATGCTCCAGCGATCATCAGTAATGCCATACTTCCTTAAACTGCTGCCTGCCATGTTTCCAGTTTAATGTCACCTTTAGTTACAAGTAGCTGCGAACAAAGCAAAGTGTAAGTGTTGACATGGCAGTTTTTTTTTTTTTTAGACATGGCAACATATGCCTGAATCTTTGTATTTCATGTATTCATTATTTATGTCTGTCTGAATGAAAGGGGATGAGTCTAGATGTGTTGATGGATGCATTATGTTTTGAGGTATGTTTACAAATGGCAAATATGGTACTTTTTTGTTTAACACTTACTGACTTTTTGGGATATTATTAACGTGATTATAGGTGACAAAATATCTTGTAGGATGAAAATGAAGTCTCAGTATAATAAATAAAAAATAAATGTATTCAATATATGTATTGACAAGCAAAAAACAAAAGCAAGATAACAAAGAATAAATATTTCTTCTTAAATACAACTTCCATACCACATATTACTCTTTGCAAACTATAAACTAAAATTTATTAACTAATTATTTAAATCCTAAAGTGTGTCATTTCATTATTTTTAAGTAACTGTTAACCACAAAATACCTATGTTGTGCAGTCAGTTTCTGAAAACATCAGTGAAACAGAAAAAGATGTGTAACTTTTTGGCAGCTAAAATGTTATCTACATGTTTGCAGTGTACAATAAGCTGCTAGTATAGGAGTTCAGTAAAAATGTATATGAATGTTAATTAGTTTAGTAATTTATATAGTAAGAAGCAAAAGTTGATCTAACAAATACTTTCCTGCATCAAGTTATTAATGGCTTACACATACATAAAGTTGAAGCTACAAAATTTTACAAGCTTGAGAAGTAATGAAAATTACTTGCGAGCTAAATTTGAAATCCACCCAAACAAGATAGTGCTGTTAACAGTCATTGCCATAAAAACAACGAGAGGATAAAACTAGAATGCTTTGTCTTGTGTAATGAAAATTACCCATTTTGTTGTCTACCATAATGAAATTGTCATGAAACAAGGTTAATCAAGGCATAAGTGATAATGTGACAGGCCTGGTATTCTGTATGTTAGGTTCAAACTATCTAAATGAACTTAAATGGTTGTTGAATGTCAGCAGGAAGCAATTTTATAGACATTACAGATGACAATTGTTCATGCTCATAGAGAAGCATCTGATAAAGATTTGTTAATTATTTAGGAACAAAGGAGACAACTCACTGAATGGCAGAAGTGCTGCGTTGTTGACAGATACACAAACAAGAGGTACAGAGCTTTACTTTCCCAGCTTTCGGAATGAAATAATTTTCTCAAGCTGTAGGAGAAATATGCACACACACACACACACACACACACACACACACACACACACACACACACCTGTCTCCCTACTTTGTGCTCAATTGACTGCCAGCTCCTTCCTGGCCCACAGTGAGTGTACTGGGATGAGGTGGGGGTGAGGGAGGGAGAGAAGCATAAGGCAGGGAGGGGGTTGGGGGGAAGTGGCTCATGGGAGAGTGCGGAGCTGTCCGTGGGCTAGCTAGGGGTGCAGGTAGAGGGGACAGGTGGCAGATGGCTGGGCACAGTCTGTGAAATTGTGTGCCCAGCCATCTGCCACATATAAGTGACAGAGCTCAATGTTGACTGTTGCAGATTGTAAAAACAAATAACCCATATCTGTACTGTGCAGTTTTTGACTAGTAATTAAAACATTCTGGTTCTCTGGTTTGATCCCAACCACTGCTTAAATTCTGAACAAAATTAATTGGCTGTGTGTCAAAGAGGTTGGAGAAGCAGACATTGTTTCAGGACAACCTCTACCCTTTGGGCTGCAAAACTGCTCGTATATGGCAGAAGAATTGTTAATGATCAACGACCTGAGGATGCAGAAGGCAATCGAAACCACTATATTAAAGACCATAAAGTGTATCCATAATGCATGTGGCCTGTAATTGGAAAAAATGCATGTTAATCTCTTCATTGACAAAACATTCTGGATTAGCCCCCATGCAGATTTCTGGGAGGGGATTGTTAAGGGAATGGTGACCATGAGAAAATGATAGAATAACCAATAAGTCATAGTGTGGAATGCAAGAAATTTGAATGTGGTAGGAAAAGCAGAATATCTGAAAAAGGAAATGCAAATGCTAGATATAATAGGGTCAATTTAGTGATCTGAAATGAAATAAAGAGTCCTGGTCATAGGGTAATATCAACAGTGGTTTTGTTGTGAACTGGAAGGTAGAGCAGAGACTGAGTTACTGTGAACAGTTCAGTGGTAGGGTAGTTCTGATCAGAAACCCACAATAAAAGTTCCGGTACACATTCTGATGTTACTAGGTAAAGATGAAGAGTTAGAGAAAGTCTGTTAGGATACTGAACAATTAGTTCAGTATGTAAATGGTGGTGGTGGTCTAATAATCATGAGTAACTGGAACATGGTAGGGGAGGAAGGAATAGAAGATAAGGTTAAGGTAAATTATGTAATTGCTAGTGGGAACGAGAGAGGAGAAATACTCCTTGAGTTCTGAAATAAATTTGAGCTAGTAACAGCAAATACAATATCCAAAAATCACAGTCTTTGAAAAATCTTGAAGATGCAGGAGGATTTTAGTTTGATTATGTCATGGTCAGACAAAGATTTCAAAATCAGTTTTTGGATAATAAGGCATACCCAGGACCAGATACGGACTTGGGCCAAAATGTAGTATTGATGAAGAATAGATAGAATTTTGAGAGCATTGTCTGGAAGAATGAGTGGAGACAGACGTTGATTACTCTCATACCGAGGAGTGACATGCATTTCAAGTTCTCCAGGCTGTAGGTACTGCAATAATGAATACCACAATAGACAGTTCAGTTGAAGAGAAATGGACATCTCTAAAAATGGACTGTCACAAAATATAGTCAGACAAACATAGGTACAAAGAAGCTCTCTCTGAAGAAACCTAGGATAACCGAAGAAATACTTCAATTGATTGACAAGAAAGTACTGCAAATATATTCAGGGAAAGACAGGAACACAGCAGTTTAAATAGAAATTTCAGGGAAACTAAGACGAAATGGCAGCAGGAAATGTGAAGAAATCAAAAGAGACATGGGTTCAGAAGGACTGATTCAGCATATAGAAAATTCAAAACAGTTTTCAGTAAAATTAAAAGCAAGGACATCAAAATTAGGAGGACAGGAGGAATTCCACTGTTAAGCACAGAGTTGGAGAGACAAAATAAGTTGAAAAAAATGTTTTGCAGGCCTCAATGAGGGAGGCCTGTGCAATGACATGTTTGAAGAAGAAATGGGAGTCGATATAGTACACATATGGGATCCAGTATTAAGAGTCAGAGTTTAGCAGAGCTTTGGAAGACTTGTGATCAAATAAGGTAGAAGCCATTGATAACATTCCTTCATCATTTCTAAAAGTATTAGGGGAAGTGGCAACCAAACCACTTCCAAGAGTTGGTGTTAGAATCTGGGAGGCTGGAGGCATACTATCAGATTTTTGAAAAAATATCATATACACAGTCCCGAAGATAGCAAGGGTAGATAACTCAAGAACTATTGGACAATCAGTGTTGAAACACGTGTATCCAAGTTGCTGAGAAGAATAATACACAGAAGAATGGAAGAGAAAATTGAGTATTTGTTAGATAATGATTAGTTCAGCTTTTGGAAAGAGAAAAATGCCAGAATTAAGAAAAATCAAGCCACCTTCATAGGATGTATGAACCTATAAAAGTGTTTGGCAAAAGCAAATGGTATAAGATATTTTAAATTCTGAGAAAAATGGGAATAATCTGTATGGAATGGTGTTAAATATACAACATGAGCAAGAACGATAAAGGAACAAAAAGACTGTAAGACAAAGGACAAAGTACTCAGATTGAAGTGTGTGTAAGACAGGGTTGCAGTTGAAAAGTCCTGCTGTTCAGTCTGTACATAAAAGAAGCAACGCCAGAAGTGAAATAAATTTTCAATGGCGGGAAGAGGCCTGGAGACACTGAAAGGTTTCAGATAGATTATATAATGGTAAGACAGAGATTTAGGAACCAGGTTTTAAATTGTAAGTCATTTCCAGGGGCAGATGTGGACTCTGACCATGACCTATTGGTTATGAACTGTAGATTAATACTGAAGAAACTGCAAAAAGGTGGGAATTTAAGAATATGGGATCTGGATGAACTGAAAGAACAAGAGGTTGTAGAGAGTTTCAGAGAGAGCATCAGGGAACGATGGACAAGAACAGGGGAAAGAAATGCAGTAGAAGAAGAACGGGTAGCTTTGAGAGATGAAATAGTAAAGGCAGCAGAGGATGAAGTAGGTAAAAAGATGAGAGCTAGTAGAAATCCTTGGGTAACAGAATTTCATTGATGGAAGGAGAAAATATAAAAATGCAGTAAATGAAGCAGGCAAAAATGGAATACAAACGTCTCAAAAATGAGATTCACGGGAAGTGCAGAATGGCTAAGCAGGGATGGCTAGGTGACAAATGTAAAGGTATAGTGGCATATATCTCTAGGGGTAAGATAGACACTGCCTACAGGAAAATTAGAGAGACCTTTGGAGGAAAGAAAACTACTTGCATGAATATTAAGAGGTCAGATGGAAAACCAGTTCTAAGCAAAGAAGGGAAAGCAGAAAGGTGGAAGGAGTATACAGAGGGTCATACAAGGCTATGTACTTGAGGACAATATTATGGAAATGGAAGAGGACGTAGGTGAAGATGAAATGGGAGATGTTATATTGCGCGAAGAATTTGATAGAGCACTGAAAGACCTAAGTCGAAACAAGGCCCCAGGAATAGACAACATTCCATTAGAACTACTGATAGCCTCGGGAGAGCCAGCCCTGACAAAACTCTACGATCTGGTGAGCAAGATGTATGAAACAGGCAAAATACCATCAGACTTCAAGAAGTATATAATGATTCCAGTCCCAAAGAAATCAGGTGTTGACCGAACTATCAGTTTAATAAGTCTCGGCTGCAAAATACTGACATGAATTCTTTACAGACGAATGGAAAAACTAGTAGAAGCCGACCTTGGGGAAGATCAGTTTGGATTCCATAAAAATGTTGGAACACATGAGGCAATACTGACCCTATGACTTATCTTAGGAGATAGATTAAGGAAAGGCCAACCTACATTTCTAGCATTTGTATACTTTGAGAAAGCGTTTGATAGTGTCTAATTCTGAAGGTGGCAGGGAAAAATACAGGGAGAGAAAGGCTATTTACAATTTGTACATAAACCAGTTGGCAGTTATAAGAGTTTAGGAGCACGAAAGGGAAGCAGGGATTGGGAAGGGAGTGAGACGGGGTTGTAGCCTATCCCCAATGTTATTCAATCTTTATATTGAGCAAGCAGTAATGGAAAAAAAAAATTAGGAGTAGGAATTAAAATCCATGGAGAAGAAATAAAAACTTTGAGGTGTGCCACTGACATTGTAATTTTGTCAGAGACAGCAAAGGACGTGGAAGAGCAGTTGAACGGAATGGACAGTGCCTTCTAAGGAGGATATAAGATGAAAATCAACAAAAGCAAAATGAGGATAATGGAATGTAGTCTAATTAAATCAGATGATGCTGAGGGAATTGGGTTAGGTAATGAGGCACTTAAAGTAGTAGATGAGTTTTGCTATTTAGGGAGCAAAATAACTGATGATGGTCAAAGTAGAGAGGATATAAAATGTAGATTGGCAATGGCAAGAAAAGTGTTTCTGAAGAAGAGAAATTTATTAACATTGAGTATAGATTTAAGTGTCAGGAAGTCTTTTCTAAAAGTATTTGTATGGAGTGTAACCATGTATTGATGTGAAACATGGATGGTAAATAGTTTAGACAAACAGAGAACAGAAGCTTTTGAAATGTGGTGCTACAGAAGAATGCTGAAGATTAGATGGGGAAGATCACGTTACTAATGGGAAGGTACTGAATAGAATTGGGGACAAGTGGAATTTGTGGCACAACTTGACTAGAAGAATAGATTGGTGGGTAGGACATGTTCTGAGGCATCAAGGGATCACAAAGTTAGTATTGGAGGCCAGCATGGAGAGTAAAAATCATAGAGGGAGACGAAGAAATGTATACACTAAGCAGATTCAGAAGAATGTAGGGTGCAGTAGTTACTTGAAGGTGAAGAAGAGTAGCATGGAGAGCTGCATCAAACCAGTCTCTGGAGTGAAGACCACAACAACAACAACAATTGCAACAACAACAACAATGGTGGGATTAAAATTCAGGGTGATTGAATATCAATTATGAGATTCATTGATGGCATCGCTACCCTTGGTGCAACTGAACAAGAATTACAGAACCTGTCGAATGGAAAGAAGAGTCTAATGAATGCACGCTATGGATTGAGAATATACTCAAGATAAACAAAAGTAATGAAGAGTTGCTGAACTGAGAAAAATGATAAACTTAACATCAAGACCATGGACCATGAAATAAAGGAAGCGAAGGAATTCTGCTTCCTAGGAAGCAAAATAACACACGACAGACGAAGTGAGGAGGACACAAAGAGCTGAATAGCACAGGCAA
Source organism: Schistocerca cancellata (assembly GCF_023864275.1). NCBI lineage: Eukaryota > Metazoa > Arthropoda > Insecta > Orthoptera > Acrididae > Schistocerca > Schistocerca cancellata. The sequence goes on from NC_064632.1 coordinate 297,190,272, forward strand.
AGAGGGCACTTGTGGCCAAAAAATATGCTAGTATCAAACATAGGCCTTAATTTGAGGAAGAAATAGCCGTTAGGTCCCATAAGATTTCACACAGATTTTGAGGAAGAAATTTCTGAGAATGAACATTTGGAGTATAGCAATTGTGTGGTAGTGGATCATGAGTGAGGGGAAACTGGAAAAGTAAAGAATCATAGAATTTGGGATGTGGTGCTATAGAAGGATGTTGAAAATTAGGTGGGGCTGATAAGGTAAAAAATGCAGAGGTCCTCTGCAGAATTGGTGAAGAAGGAAGTATGTGGAAAATAGTCAGAAGCAGAAGGGACAGAACGATAGAACTCCAGAGAATAACTTCCATAGTACCTGTAGGAACTGTAAACTGTAAAAACTGAAGATGAAGACAGAGATTGGTAGGCATCCAGCAATTAATTGAGGATATAGGGTGCAAGATCTACTATGAGTTGAAGAGGTTGGCAAAGAGAGGAATTCCTGGTGGGTCACATCAAACCAGTCAGAAGACTGATGATGATGTGGAGGGGAGCAGGGTAGAAAGGCCACAGTGCATCATACCACATGTCATTGTGCAATGCAGGACAGCAGCAACCATGAACAGCCATACTATCTGGACCACCATCTCATTATGGGTTAGAGAAACAAGCACCTCGTACATGAAACTTCCTGGCATATTAAAACTGTGTGCTGGTTCGAGAGTCGAATATAGGACTTTTGCCTCGAGATGAGTTACTGGAAGAAGTAAATCTGTGAGTATCAGTCATCAGTCGTGCTTGGGTATTTCAGTTGTAGAGCACCAGCCCGTGAAAGGCAAAGGACCCAGGTTTGAGTCCTGGTCCAGCACACAGTTTGATCTGGCATTAAGTTTCATATCAGTGCAAACTCCACTGTGGAGAGAAATCTCAGCACCATATATGTATACGTCTGCTCACCACATCTCTCAGGCCACGAGGTTTGCATGGAAATGCAAACATAGCTGTTGGACAGTTGGGGAAGCATTGAAAAAGATCACGTGGACTGATATGTTATGGTACAGTATTTGGGAAACCAAAGAAATGTGTAACCAGATGTGAGAGTTTAAGAAAAAACAGGAACGAATTTCCAAGCTGAAAACAGTTGCAGTTAAGAAGAAAGAAATCGAAGTGGGGGTTGATTTGTGTAAGAAAGAAAACACAAAAGTGGAGTGCAACATACCACCAATGCTTAGCAACTCGGCCCACACGCAGGCTAAAGTGGCTCACCTGTGCTGAGGCATTGACCTCTTTCTGCCCACAATAAATCAGCTGGCAATATTGATCAACATTTTCCATGCTCCATTAGTATATGTGACTCTGTGCACTGGCCCTGCCCAAATGGACAACAAAATGTACCACCATTAGACAAACAAGGAAAGAGATTACATGTGATTTTTTATTTTTCAGAAACTATTAAAATAACAGTGTTAATGCAGATTTTGTAAAAACGAGAATATAAACAAATGATAAATGTATTGAAATATAAGGAAAGGGGCATTGGGAGGGAATTTTAGTGATTACTTAGATTCAATATTATCCACTTGTAAATATATATTAGCCTACTTCTATGAGAAATGTGTACATATAATGGGCTTATTATCAAAGTAATATGCATAACATGTCTTTTATACTTATTAATTGAAGAGGTCAGTGGAAGATAGTGCTAACCCTCAGTTTAGTAAGAATTAGTCTGCTCACAAAATCTGTTGTGTTTTTGAGTGCATCACATGCTGATGACATATTTTTTTTCAAATGCACAATTATAAACAACAATTTACTATATAATTTGTTTTATCTTATTGTATTTATGTTCTTGTCTTTGAATGAAATCATATAACAAATAGTAACTCAAAATACATTATCTTATTGTATTTATGTTCTTGTCTTTGAATGAAATCATATAACAAATAGCAACTCAAAATACACTCTTATGGGTTAGCAATTTCTTTTGACAACCTCTTCAGTTAACCCTGTTTTTATTAGCTGCTACTGTTTCGTGATGAAAGGACACTGACTTGTAGGTATTATGTTGATCTGTTTGATGCATGTATGTATATAAATGATACTACGTGTTTACCACATAAATGGAACTATGTGAATGATGCACGAATCTCAAAATAATATTGTAATAATGGTGCAAAATTCTGGGTAAATCATCAACATTGTGTTCCATATTATCTAGTGGGATTTAAATTTTCTGGCATGGAGGATTTTTCTTTTTGTTTTCCAAAATTTTAGATAAATTTGGAAAAAGATTTATCAGGGTAATGTAAAGTTACAATAGTAAGAATACTGTATCTTTGAATCTCTATTGATTATATTTAGTGGTGTTGGAACTAGTATGGTAAGTGAAGTAATGTGTGATTGCTGGAAGCGTGAAAAGTAACCAAAGGTTTAAGTAAACGAGAGGGAGAAAAGCAAATGTGTTTATTAATGATTTTTCATCAGAAATAAATGTTCCAGTGAAATAAAAGGCTTTTCGCTTCTCACCTTAAAAGTAGTAATGAGTGACATGGCACAAGGTGATTCGGTTGCTGCTCCCCACATCGTTACTTTAAAATATACTCAGGAAAGTATAGCACCGAATCCCATTTAAGGGTAATGTACTCAGATGATGTCATTCACAGTAAAGAGACATTTATTTTATCATTCGGCCTTTGCTTTCCTCTTATCATTAACAACTGTTGTAACAACTGTGGTGTTCATAATTTTGTTTACACACACACACACACACACACACACACACACACATGCCTGTCACCTGTATGGCTATATCCTGGCTGACTACATTGTACCGGCACTGCAGCTGGACTGGAGCCATGGCATTATGTCGAGTGTAGCAGCTGAGGGGAGTAATGAGGAGAGAAGCAGGAAGCATTGTTTGGAAATGTGGGTGGTGACTGGGAGGAAGGGGCAGCAACTGCATAGGATAGAAGTGCAGCATGGCAAACTGTGAGCCTGTTCTGGTTGCAGCTCACAATTACATGGTGGACTAGATTGGGAAGGATTGTTAGAATAGATTAAAGGGGGACTGTGGGGCCCATATTGACACACACCTCTAATCCTTGTACCTCCCACAGGAACTGACTTATTATCCAATATCGTCCCAGACTGGAAGAACTGAACAATATCCTTCACCAACCAAAATTCTTCCCATTAATCCCAAACAGATATTCTGTCTCCAACCCAATCTATGCTACATGTAGTCCATGCTCGTGTGTGTGTGTGTGTGTGTGTTTGTGTGTGTGTGTAAAAAAGGATTTATTAGGAAGCTAGCAAAGTTCTCACCACTTTCTATGTGCCTTTTGATGACTCAATGCCTTTACTATTCAGTGAGTTGTTGCCTATACTGCTTAAATTATTTATTATAAACTGTGTTAGCCTTTTGATTACTGTTTTATTGTGAAGTGTAAAGATAGCTGTAAAACTCCTGGTTCTGTGTTGTAAAGTATGTTTTTTCCCTCTGTTTCAGGAAAGAGGCCACAGTTGGTTGATGTTGCTGTGCAGTGTGAAGAAATAGAGTTTGATAAAACAAGGTATATTGCGTATGAATATTTAGAATGTGAAATAGCTGTTAATACACTATATTAGGTTGCACAAGGTGAACTAAAATTGATCCATCAATCTTTCTTACTCCCATTACTACTGTTTGCCAGCCTGGGGCATAATGTTGGACCCTTATCTTTTGCTTCAGTGCAGTTTGAAAGTGGGTGCGAGAGAATGGCAGATTGAAGCTTCAAGTCTGGTCATGAGGCACACTTGAGTGATTCACTCAGTTAGAGCATTACCAGCAAAGGACCCTGTTCCTTGTTCAGATTCCATTCTGACACACAGTTTGAATGTACCAGGAAGTTTCATAACAGCAGACTGTGTGGTTCTTTCAGGAAGTGTATGTCTAGTCAACAGAATAAGTCCAGAATGTAATATCAACAATGTTATGAAAACGATGGATTTTACTCACCATAAAGATGACACATTGAGTTGCAGACAGCGTGATAGAAAGACTGTTACTATAAGCTTTTGACCAAAGCCTTCTTCATAAAAGAGAAAGGCACACACATTCACACAAGCAAGCATACCTCACACATACATGAGCACTATCTCCAGACATTCCAACCAGAAGTCATGTGTGTTCGCAGCTTGTGATCTAGTGGCTACCGTTGCTGCCCCTGGATCATGGGGTCCCGGGTTCGGGATTTTTTCTGCCCGGGGACTGGGTGTTTGTGTTGTTCTCATAAATTCATCACATCACCACCATTTGTGACTGTGGCTAGATTGGATTATGAAAAAAAAATGGACTCTGTAAAAATTGGGACTTTGTATGGGCGCTGATGATTGTGCAGTTGAGTACCCCACAAACCAAACATCATCATCAGAGGTCATGTGTGCGAGGTGCTTGCTTGTGTGAAGGTACGTGTGTTTCTCTTTTCTGAAAAAGGCTTTGGCCGAAAGCTTGTATGTAACAGGCTTTTCATTGTGCCTGTCTACCATGTAACATGTGATCTGTACAGTGGATAGCAATCTATTCTTTTCATAATATTGTTAATAAAATAATAAGACAGACAACTGATTGCTTTTAAGATAGTTACAAAGATTTGAGGTGACTAGCATTACAAAAAATAAAAAAAAATTCAACATTTATATTTTTTCACAGTTTCATAAATTAATGGTGTAATTTCATAGAACTGCTCAGTGACAGCAGTTAAAAGACTGGAAATTTATCTCTTTGAACCTGAAACTAGTGTTGTGTGTCTTCTGTAAAAACCACATAAGTGGGGAGTAAGAAATTTGTTTGATGTCACAGATGAATGTTGCTCTCCTGGCAAATGAATTATTGCGTTGTGGAATAGGCTGCCATGTTTTGAAATTATCTCTTATAGGCATCAGTGGAAACCCAACTATGTTCTAAACTTTTGAATAAAATTATTCTTCCAGTTAATAAAAGCTCTGTTCCCACTGCATCCATTAAAAGGAAATTTTATGCAAATGACTGCACATTGGCTCCTCATCCACATCATTACCCCAGAAGCTCCTGTATAGTGTGTAGCAGAGGGTACATAGTTGCTAGTATTACTATAACCCCTTGCTATTTCGTTCTGATGTGGCACACAGGAAGAATGACTGTCAGTGTGTCTCCCTGTCCACATTTCTGTAATCTGCTGTCTTTGCACTTAGACAAGAGTTATGTTGGAGGGAGGCATATGAATAACATTTTATGTAGCACTCAGCACATTTCCTCATTGCAGATTCTGAGCATTTGTGTAACAATGTAACATTTATTAAATAAATCTCTGACAAATTGTGTTGTTCCTCTTTGAATTTTCTCTCTTTCATGCGTTAATCCAACTTAGTAATTGTTCCACATTGATGAAGAGTATTCAAGAATTTGCCATACAAGAGTTTATATAAGTGACCTACTTCTTAGATGACTTACACTTGATTAGGACTATTCCAATGAAACTAAGATTTACATTGTCTTTTCACATTTTTAAACTCCAGCTGCATGCTCTTATGTATGTCAATACTGTTATTGATACCAGTGGTTGCTTGACAGTGGTTTATTCAAACCATAACAGATGATTATTCCAATTTTTGCTGTAGTATAATCTTGCATCTCAATTGTTCATTTTCCTACACCACCAGAATTCCAAGGGTACAGGAAATTACTTGTTGATTGAGGAGAGGGTCTCACATTCACAATATACACTCCTGGAAATTGAAATAAGAACACCGTGAATTCATTGTCCCAGGAAGGGGAAACTTTATTGACACATTCCTGGGGTCAGATACATCACATGATCACACTGACAGAACCACAGGCACATAGGCACAGGCAACAGAGCATGCACAATGTCGGCACTAGTACAGTGTATATCCACCTTTCGCAGCAATGCAGGCTGCTATTCTCCCATGGAGACGATCGTAGAGATGCTGGATGTAGTCCTGTGGAACGGCTTGCCATGCCATTTCCACCTGGCGCCTCAGTTGGACCAGCGTTCGTGCTGGACGTGCAGACTTCGTGAGACGACGCTTCATCCAGTCCCAAACATGCTCAATGGGGGACAGATCCGGAGATCTTGCTGGCCAGGGTAGTTGACTTACACCTTCTAGAGCACGTTGGGTGGCACGGGATACATGCGGACGTGCATTGTCCTGTTGGAACAGCAAGTTCCCTTGCCGGTCTAGGAATGGTAGAACGATGGGTTCGATGACGGTTTGGATGTACCGTGCACTATTCAGTGTCCCCTCGACGATCACCAGTGGTGTACGGCCAGTGTAGGAGATCGCTCCCCACACCATGATGCCGGGTGTTGGCCCTGTGTGCCTCGGTCGTATGCAGTCCTGATTGTGGCGCTCACCTGCACGGCGCCAAACACGCATACGACCATCATTGGCACTAAGGCAGAAGCGACTCTCATTGCTGAAGACGACACGTCTCCATTCGTCCCTCCATTCACGCTTGTCGCGACACCACTGGAGGCGGGCTGCACGTTGTTGGGGCGTGAGCGGAAGACGGCCTAACGGTGTGCGGGACTGTAGCCCAGCTTCATGGAGACGGTTGCGAATGGTCCTCGCCGATTCCCCAGGAGCAACAGTGTCCCTAATTTGCTGGGAAGTGGCGGTGCGGTCCCCTACGGCACTGCGTAGGATCCTACGGTCTTGGCGTGCATCCGTGCGTCGCTGCGGTCCGGTCCCAGGTCAACGGGCACGTGCACCTTCCGCCGACCACTGGCGACAACATCGATGTACTGTGGAGACCTCACGCCCCACGTGTTGAGCAATTCGGCGGTACGTCCACCCGGCCTCCCGCATGCCCACTATACGCCCTCGCTCAAAGTCCGTCAACTGCACATACAGTTCACGTCCACGCTGTCACGGCATGCTACCAGTGTTAAAGACTGCGATGGAGCTCCGTATGCCACGGCAAACTGGCTGACACTGACGGCGGCGGTGCACAAATGCTGCGCAGCTAGCGCCATTCGACGGCCAACACCGCGGTTCCTGGTGTGTCCGCTGTGCCGTGCGTGTGATCATTGCTTGTACAGCCCTCTCGCAGTGTCCGGAGCAAGTATGGTGGGTCTGACACACCGGTGTCAATGTGTTCTTTTTTCCATTTCCAGGAGTGTATATTTGTTCTACTCATTCCACCGTACTGACTGAGGATGATTTTATTGACACAGAAATGAGATTAAGATAAAAGGACTTTTACAATACTGCACCAGGGGTATGTACCATCATCAGAACAGCCTGTTGTAATATTGTAAAGTTATTGGCATCATTCTGCTGTATACCCATGATCGTTTTAAAACCACATCAGAAAATTGTCAAAATTCTGTGCTGTTATTCTTGTGCTTCTTTCAGATTCAAACGTTGGTACAACTCTGTCTTTTGTCTTCTCAATTTTTACAGAAAATTGAAGTAAATAAATAAGCCAATGGTCTAATAGATTGCAGAGTAGAGAACTATTTTTAATTATTTATTTCTTTGCTTCTTTTAGATGTTTTATTTTTATTTAAATAATATGTCTTGTTTGTAACATTTTTTGAAGTTGTTACATGTTTGTTTGATTACAAAGTTATGTCTCAGTATAGTGGTTTTTATATATATATATATATATATATATATATATATATATATATATATATATATATATATATATATATATATATACACCTTAGGGGGAAAAAAGGACAGGTATACACTCGCACACACACACATATCCATCCGCATATACACAGACACAAGCAGACATTTGTAAAGGCCTTTACAAATGTCTGCTTGTGTCTGTGTATATGCGGATGGATATGTGTGTGTGTGCGAGTGTATACCTGTCCTTTTTTCCCCCTAAGGTAAGTCTTTCCGCTCCCGGGATTGGAATGACTCCTTACCCTCTTCCTTAAAACCCATATCCTTTTGTCTTTCCTTCTCCTTCCCTCTTTCCTGACGAGGCAACCGTTGGTTGCGAAAGCTAGAACCCACATCCTTTCGTCTTTCCCTCTCCTTCCCTCTTTCCTGATGAGGCAACAGTTTGTTGCGAAAGCTTGAATTTTGTGTGTATGTTTGTGTTCGTTTATGTGTCTGTCGACCTGCCAGCACTTTCATTTGGTAAGTCACATCATCTTTGTTTTTAGGTATATATATATATATATATATATATATATATATATATATATATATATATATATATATACACAGGGTTATTACAAATGACTGAAGCGATTTCACAGCTCTAACGTTTTTTTCGCAGAAGAAAAAGGGGCCGTAAACTTTAAACCGTGAGATTGCACAAAACACGTTAACTTTTGGTGAATTGCGAATTTGCTGCACTCGCACATTGTGTCTGTTAACTTCACCATTAAGAAAAAATGTTGCTTCATCACTGAAAACAAGTTTCGCACTGAACGCATCCTCTTCCACGAGCTGTTGCAACCGAAAATTCAAAGCGCTTGAGTTTGTCATCGGGTGTCAGGGCTTCTAGCAATTGTAAACGGTAAGGCTTCTGCTTTAGCCTTTTCCGTAAGATTTTCCAAACCGTCAGCTGTGGTACGTTGCTTTATTCGTCGACTTCCGTGGGCTACGCGTGAAACTTGCCCGCACGCGTTCAACCGTTTCTTCGTTCCCTGCAGGTCGACCCGTTGATTTCCCCTTACAGAGGCATCCAGAAGCTTTAAACTGCGCATACCATCGCCGAATGGAGTTAGCAGTTGGTGGATCTTTGTTGAACTTCGTCCTGAAGTGTCGTTGCACTGTTATGACTGACTGATGTGAGTGCATTTCAAGCACGACATACGGTTTCTCGGCTCCTGTCGCCATTTTGTCTCACTGCGCTCTTGAGTGCTCTGGCGGCAGAAACCTGAAGTGCGGCTTCAGCCGAACAAAACTTTATGAGTTTTTCTACGTATCTGTAGTGTGTCGTGACCATATGTCAATGAATGGAGCTACAGTGAATTTATGAAATCACTTCAATCATTTGTAATAGCCCTGTATATATATATATATATATATATATATCTAAAAACAAAGATGATGTGACTTACCAAATGAAAGTGCTGGCAGGTCGACAGACACACAAATGAACACAAACATACACACAAAATTCAAGCTTTCGCAACAAACTGTTGCCTCATCAGGAAAGAGGGAAGGAGAGGGAAAGACGAAAGGATGTGGGTTTTAAGGGAGAGGGTAAGGAGTCATTCCAGTCCCGGGAGCGGAAAGACTTACCTTAGGGGGAAAAAAGGACGGGTACACACTCCATCCACACATATACAGACACAAGCAGACATATGTCTGCTTGTGTCTGTATATGTGTGGATGGATATGTGTGTGTGTGCGAGTGTGTACCCGTCCTTTTTTCCCCCTAAGGTAAGTCTTTCCGCTCCCGGGACTGGAATGACTCCTTACCCTCTCCCTTAAAACCCACATCCTTTCGTCTTTCCCTCTCCTTCCCTCTTTCCTGATGAGGCAACAGTTTGTTGCGAAAGCTTGAATTTTGTGTGTATGTTTGTGTTCATTTGTGTGTCTGTCGACCTGCCAGCACTTTCATTTGGTAAGTCACATCATCTTTGTTTTTAGATATATTTTTCCTTCGTGGAATGTTTCCTTCTATTATAACCATATATATATATATATATATATATAAAAAGAAAGATGATGAGACTTACCAAACAAAAGCGCTGGCAGGTTGATAGACACACAAACAAACACAAACATACACACAAAATTCTAGCTTTCGCAACAAATGGTTGCTTCATCAGGAAAGAGGGAAGGAGAGGGAAAGACGAAAGGATTTGGGTTTTAAGGGAGAGGGTAAGGAGTCATTCCAATCCCGGGAGCAGAAAGACTTACCTTAGGGGGAAAAAAGGACAGGTATACACTCACACCCACACACATATCCATCCGCATATACACAGACACAAGCAGACATTTGTAAAGGCAAAGAGTTTGGGCAGAGATGTCAGTCGAGGCGGAAGTACAGAGGCAAAGATGTTGTTGAAAGACAGGTGAGGTATGAGCGGCGGCAAATTGAAATTAGAAATTAGCGGAGATTGAGGCCTGGCGGATAGCGAGAAGAGAGGATATGCTGAAGGGCATGTTCCCATCTCCGGAGTTCTGACAGGTTGGTGTTAGTGGGAAGTATCCAGATAACCCGGACGGTGTAACACTGTGCCAAGATGTGCTGGCCGTGCACCAAGGCATGTTTAGCCACAGGGTGATCCTCATTACCAACAAACACTGTCTGCCTGTGTCCATTCATGCGAATGGACAGTTTGTTGCTGGTCATTCCCACATAGAATGCTTCACAGTGTAGGCAGGACAGTTGGTAAATCACGTGGTTGCTTTCACACGTGGCTGTGCCTTTGATCGTGTACACCTTCCGGGTTACAGGACTGGAATAGGTGGTGGTGGGAGGGTGCATGGGACAGGTTTTACACCGGGGGTGGTTACAAGGATAGGAGCCAGAGGGTAGGGAAGGTGGTTTGGGGATTTCATAGGGATGGACTAAGAGGTTACGAAGGTTAGGTGGACGGCGGAAAGACACTCTAGGTGCAGTGGGGAGGATTTCATTTAGGATGGATCTCATTTCAGAGCAGGATTTGAGGAAGTCGTATCCCTGCTGGAGAGCCACATTCAGAATCTGATCCAGTCCCGGAAAGTATCCTGTCACAAGTGGGGCACTTTTGGGGTTCTTCTGTGGAAGGTTCCGGGTTTGAGGAGATGAGGAAGTGGCTCTGGTTATTTGCTTTTGTATCAGGTCGGGAGGGTAGTTACGGGATGCAAAAGCTGTTTTCAGGTTGTTGGTGTAATTGTTCAAGGATTCCGGACTGGAGCAGATTCGTTTGCCACGAAGACCTAGGCTGTAGGGAAGGGACCGTTTGATGTGGAATGGGTGGCAGCTGTCATAATGGAGGTACTGTTGCTTGTTGGTGGGTTTGATGTGGACGGACGTGTGAAGCTGGCCATTGGACAGGTGGAGGTCAACATCAAGAAAGTGGCATGGGATTTAGAGTAGGACCAGGTGAATCTGATGGAACCAAAGGAGTTGAAGTTGAGGTTGGAGAGGAAATTCTGGAGTTCTTCTTCACTGTGAGTCCAGATCATGAAAATGTCATCAATAAATCTGTACCAAACTTTGGGTTGGCAGGCCTGGGTAACCAAGAAGGCTTCCTCTAAGCGACCCATGAATAGGTTGGCGTACGAGGGGGCCATCCTGGTACCCATGGCTATTTTTACTCTTCAGGTTAATATATATTGATAAAACAAATATCATGCTAGACTAATGTGGGATCGCTTTAACGGGACTGCTGCGGTCGCAGGTTCGAATCCTGCCTCGGGCATGGGTGTGTGTGGTGTCCTTAGGTTAGTTAGGTTTAAGTAGTTCTAAGTTCTAGGGGACTTATGACCTAAGATGTTGAGTCCCATAGTGCTCAGAGCCATTTGAACCATTTTTGATCGCTTTAAAGAGAGGGGACATAAAATTCTGCTTTAAAAATCATTTTGTTTGTAACAGGAAACAAACCAACCCTTTTGTTGACTCTGGATCTCATGTGAAAGGCATGATGAGCAGTATTTGTATGGGTTTATTCTAGCTACACACTGCAAAGGCTAAATTGTAAATATGTGCCCAAACCCCAGAGAAAATGCACTTGACAACTCGTAGAACACACACACATGCACACGCACGCACACACACACACACACACACACAGTCTGAACATCTGTTGTTTCTTGGGTATGTATTTATTTCAATCTTCTAAAATCAGTCCATCCCCTCCTTCCCATATATATATATATGTATCTCTATACATTTCATTCTCCTCCCTCTCACTGTCCATCTCTTCCTCCCCACTCTCATTGTCCCACCTCCTCCAGCCCCCACCTCACTGTCTGTCCTTCTCATCCATCCCCTCTCTCTGACTGTCTCCACCCCTTCCCTACCCATCTTCTCTTCTACCCTTCTTGAGTCCATCTCCTCCCTTTCACTTTTTCTGTCCATCCCCTCTTCTCCCCCCTCCCCCCTTCTCTCTCTCTCTCTCTCTCTCTCTCTCTCTCTCTCTCCCTCTCCCCCCCCCTCCCTCCATCTACTCCTCCCAGCCTTTCTGTCCATCTCCTACACCCTCCGTCTGTCTCCATCTCCTTGGCCTCCCTCTCTGTCACTGCATCTCCTCCTCCCCCACTCTTCTCTATCACCCTCGCCCCAATAGGAGTTCAGTGGTTTTTTCACTCACAGTGTTTCTTACCAGATGGCAAAATAATTTAATTTTATAGATAAAATATCTACTCAGCAAGCAACAGCAGCAGAGCACACACATAAAAAACAGTTGTAATTAGGCAAGCTTTCGGAGTCAGTGGCTCCCTTCTTCAGGCAGAGTGGTTGAAGGGGAAGGGAGCGGGGTGAAGGAAAAGGACTGGAGAGGTCTAGGAGAAGGGGTAGATTTCAGAAAAGTCACTGATAACCGCGGGTTAGGGGAGACTTACTGCACGGGACACGAAGGAAAGACTGATTGTTGGAGAATGCATCTGAAATGTACCCCTTTTCCTAGATCTCCCCTGTCCTTTTCCTTCAACCCTCTTCCTTCCCCTTCAACCCCTCTGCCTGTAGAAGGAAGCCACTGCCTTCAAAAGCTTGACTAATTACAACCGTCTTTTATGTGTGTGCTCTGCCGCCGCTTGCTGATTAGATTTTTTGTCTATACAATCAAATTATTTTGTCAAAAATTGATTGTTTTCATTGTTATATTACAGTATAGTAAGTAACATGTGTACCAGTTGTGGTTTAAATCAATCAAGGAGTTTAGGAGCAAATTTCTATCTGTGGATTTGCTTGTATAAGCACATATCACATATATTTCTTGTATATTTAACACATTTCTCACATATTTGTACACATATTTCACCTATTATCTATAGTGAATTTCATCCTGCAGTTTCGTTGTGATGCAGCTCAATGTTTATGACTTCTTATCTACAGAACTGTTTGTCATACAATTATATAATTTTGCAGGTACATTCAGCAGCATATGTGAAAATTGTCTGTGAAATGTGTTGGGAATAGAGTTAGTAGTGAAGGACTAATACATTAAAACATCATGCATGTTGTGGTATTTTTCATACATCTCAGTGTTTATGATGTCGCATCTCCTGAATTATGTGTCATACAATGATATAATTTCGCAGGTTCATTCAGTGGCATACAAGCTGCCTCAAAAGGAATGGTGAATATTCAGGGATATGTTAGGAATGATCATTCGAATAAAATCAATCTTAGTAAACATGGCCTTTAAGATGCATACTTTGAGAGCTATGAGCACTTCTTCATCTTTGATAGTGTGAAAAAATCTCGTCTACTGCAAACTCTTTGGTTTTCGTATTTTGAGAGGTGGTAGTATGAAACAAACAAGAAAAAAAGTCCAGGAAACATGGGCTCTAAATTTCATACCCTAAAAACTATGAGCACTTGTTAACCTTCCATACTTGAAACACATCTCTTCTACTGAACAATGCACATAGTACTTAAAGGTATGCATTTTGGAGCCCATGTTTACTGGATATTTATGGATCAAAGCAAGAAAAAAGTCCATCTTGACTGGACATTTGTTTCTCATTCTGGTCCATACAACCACCTCACAAAATGTGGAAAGCAAAGAGCTTGGAGTAGAAGAGATTTGTTTCACATTATAAAAGGTGAAGAAGTGCTCATAGTTCTTAAGGTATACATTTTGGAGCCCCTGTTTACTAGACTATTTTTCTCTGAATGACCGTTCATGTTGTGTCCTCGAATATTGACCATTCCTCCTGTGACACAATGTATGTGAATACTGTCTGCAAAATGTGTCACAAATAGAGTTAGTAGTAAAGAAATAATAAATTAAACATCATGTTTGGTGCAATAGTTTTATTGTATGACCAGCGAAAATGTTGTAAATGATAAAATCTTTTCCTTTCATCTTTTTGTGGGGGTTATCAGTGAGAAAAAGTTTTGTAAGGTTTTAAATGGTGTGTAAAGTTTGTTGCAAGTGACTAAGTGCTCTCTTTATCAAATACTGGATGAATAAAGTGATCGATTTGTGCATCATGGGCTACACTCTGGCTTCACCTCTACTCCTTCGATAGGTAGTGGTTTTTGCCCCCACAATGCTTCTTTCCTGACAGTAAGTCATATTGTACGAAGTTTGAAAGTTTGGTTCAAAGCAATCCAGTGGCTTAAGAGGAGATGTGGCACATAAATACCTTCATTTTTATAATATGTATAGAGTTGTGAACGTATTACATAGGAGCGCCAAAGAAACTGATATAGGCATGCGTATTCCAATACAGAGATATATAAACAGGCAGAATACGGCGCTGTAGTCAGCAACACTTATATAAGACAACAAGTGTCCAGTGCAGTTGTTAGACCGGTTACTGCTGCTACAATGCCAGGTTATCAAGATTTAAATGAGTTTGAATGTGGTTTTATAGTCATCCATGAGCAATGGGACACAGTATTTCCAAGATAACAATGAAGTGGGGATTTTCCCGTATGACCATTCCTCGAGTGTACCATGAATATCAGGAATCCGGTAAAACATCAAATCTCTGACATCACTTTGACCAGAAAAAGACCCTACAAGTACGGGACGAATGACTGAAGAGAATCGTTCAACGTGAGAGAAGTGCAGCCCTTCCACAAATTGCTGCAGATCTCGATTCTGGGCCATCAGTAAGTGTCAGCGTCCGAACCATTCAATGAAACATCATCAATATAGGCTTTCAGAGCCAAAGGCCCACTTGTATACCCTTGATGACTGCACAACACAAAGCATTATGCCTGACATTGGACTGTTGATGACTGGAAACACGTTGCCTGGTCATACAAGTCTCATTTCAAATTGTATCAAGCGGATGGCTGTGTACGGGTATGGAGACAATCCCATGAATCCACAGACCCTACATGTCAGCAAAGGACTGTTTAAGCTGGTGGAGGCTCTGTAACAGTGTGGGGCATGTGCAGTTGGAGTGATATGGGTCCCCTGATATTTGTGGATACGACTCTGACAGGTGACATGTACGTACCGTATTTACTCGAATCTAAGCCGCACTTTTTTTCCGGTTTTTGTAATCCAAAAAACCGCCTGCGGCTTAGAATCGAGTGCAAAGCAAGAGGAAGTTCTGAAAAATGTTGGTAGGTGCCGCCACAGCTAAATTCTGCTGTCGAATATATGTAGCGCTACACAGACATGCTTTGTAGGCACAAAGATAAATACTGGCGTCAAAACCTCTGCGTCACTAAATAAATTTAAAAAAAAAGGTGGAAGACGAGCTTTTTTTCTCCGCCCCGAGTTTCGACCACTGCATTTTCATACATTACCCAACGAAGTAAATACAAATTCCGTATTGTTCATCTTCGAATGTAGCAGAATTTCAATATACTACGAAAATCCGACTGGCAAGAATGTTTGGGATGTTTGTCAGTATGGCCAACTCTACGTTCTGAATTTTTTCCTGCCTGTGAGAAGAGGTTGTTGCTAATAGGAACCTGATGAAATGTGAATCACATGCAGTATTCTCTTCACCATAAGAATAATACGAATATAAACATTTTGCCATGTATTCTTTCGTGTTTGCTGCTATCTCATTTAAATCCTGTCTGCCTAATAAACTACGAAACTAGAGTGACAACAGCAAACGCGGAAGAATATACGTATTGTGTCATGTTTATATTCGTATTATTCTTATGCCTAATAGTGATACAGTCAGAAATGAAGCACGGCAACTGACTAGATTTTTAAATCTAAGATGACTAATTTCTGTGCAGAATTTGATGTACTAAATAAGCGGCCACAAAGATTTTCAAACGGAGAAAAATTTTCGCCTAACTCTTGTTCAGAACATGTTCTATCATACGTAGTCTATTATTTGGTTCTTGTTGATCATTATCCAAGAAAGCAGCAGTGTAAGTAACAACAAATAGCAGTCGCTTGCCATTGTTTCGCTAATGAGACGATTCCTCTCTTTTTTTTTTTTTTTTTTTTTAATTGTAAGCGGCGGTAGCGCGCACAAAAGCAAGCCATGCCTCGAGCGGCGACAGGCCGTAAACACGCACTATCACAATGCGACAAACAATGCATGACACAGTACAGTAATGCATTTTCAGCTTAGAGTGACGTAAACATCTATAACAAAGAAAACGGCACTTATCAGATCAAAGCAAAATAAGCAATCGATTCAAACCAAACGAAGCACGTGAAAAAGGAAGGGTACCTGTATAAATACGGACGGAGCGCCTGACGCATAGCAATGGCTACCTGGTAAAGCTTACCTGCTAAGCTTACGACTTGAACCAAACTACTGTAGCTGTATCGTCATTCGACCTAAATTGTGTCTCATATTACAATGGACCAAATTTGTTTTGATTTGGAGGTGCGGCCTAAAACTTTTCTCTCCCCTTGAATTTCGAGTCTCAAATTTCAGTTGCGGCTTACAGTCGGGAAATTTTTTTTTCTTTATTTCGAATCTCATTTTTCAGGTGCGGCTTAGATTCAAGTGCGGCTTAGATTCGAGTAAATATGGTAAGCATCCTGTCTGATCACTACATCCATTCACGTCCATTGTGCATTCCAGTGGAGTTGGGCAATTCCAGCAGGACAATGCGACACCCCACATGTCCAGAATTGCTACAGAGTGGTTCCAGGAACACACTATTGGGTTTAAAGACCTCCGCTGGCCACCAAACTCCCCAGACATGAACATTATTGAGCATATCTGGGATACCTTGCAATGTACTGCTCAGAAGAGATCTCCACCCCCTCGTACTTTCATGGATTTATGGACAGCCCTGCAGGATTCTTGGTGTTAATTCCCTCCAGCACTACTTCAGACATTAGTCGAATCCAAGTCATGTTGTGTTGCGGCATTCGCGGTGGCCGTACACGATATTAGGCAGGTGTACTAGTTTCTGTGGCTCTTCAGTATATGTATCAGTTCCAATATTATGGACTATTTGTATTTGCATGGGCTAAAACTAGAGAAATGAGAGTTTGAAATAAATGGTTGAAACTCTGTCATAAGTTGCACTGAGAAGTTGTTGTTGTTGTTGTGGTCTTCAGTCCTGAGACGGGTTTGATGCAGCTCTCCATGCTACTCTATCCTGTGCAAGCTTCTTCATCTCCCAGTACCTACTGCAGCCGACATCCTTCTGAATCTGCTTAGTGTATTCATCTCTTGGTCTGCCTCTACGATTTTTACCCTCCACGCTGCCCTCCAATATTAAATTGGTGATCCCTCAATGTCTCAGAACATGTCCTACCAACCAATCCCTTCTTCTAGTCAAGTTGTGTCACAAGCTCCTCTTCTCCCCAATTCTATTCAATACCTCCTCATTAGTTATGTGATCTACCCATCTAGTCTTCAGCATCCTTCTGTAGTACCACATTTCAAAAGCTTCTATTCTCTTCTTGTCTTAACTATTTATCGTCCATGTTTCACTTCCATACATGGCTACACTCCATACAAATACTTCCAGAAACGACTTCCTGACACTTAAATCTATACTCGATCTTAAAACATTTCTCTTCTTCATGAAACGTATTCTTTGCCATTGCCAGTCTACATTTTATATCCTCTTTACTTCGACCATCGTCAGTTATTTTGCTCCCCAAATAGCAAAACTCCTTTACTACTTTAAGTGTCTCATTTCCTAATCTAATTTTCTGGGCGTCACCCGACTTAATTCGACTACATTCCATTATCCTAGTTTTGCTTTTGTTGATGTTCATCTTATACCCTCCTTTCAAGACACTGTCCATTCCGTTCAGCTGCTCTTCCAAGTCCTTTGCTGTCTCTGACAGAATTACAATGTCATCGGCGAACCTCAAAGTTTTTATTTCTTCTCCATGCATTTTAATTCCTACTCTGAACTTTACTTTTGTTTCCTTTATTGCTTGCTCAATATACAGATTGAGTAACATCGGGGATAGGCTACAACCCTGTCTCACTCCCTTCCCAACCACTGCTTCCCTTTCATACCCCTTGACTCTTATAACTGCCATCTGCTTTCTATACAAATTGTAAATAGCCTTTCGCTCCCTGTATTTTACCCCTGCCACCTTCAGAATTTGATAGAGAGTATTCCAATCAACATTGTCAAAAGCATTCTCTAAGTCTACAAATGCTAGAACCGTAGGTTTGCCTTTCCTTAATCTTTCTTCTAAGATAAGTTGTAGGGTCAGAATTGCCTCATGTGTTCCAACATTTCTACGGAATCCAAACTGATCTTCCCTGAGGTCGACTTCTATCAGTTTTCCATTCGTCTGTAAAGAATTCGCGTTAGTATTTTGCAGCTGTGACTTATTAAACTGATAGTTCGGTAATTTTCACATCTGTCAACACCTGCTTTCTTTGGGATTGGAATTATTATATTCTTCTTGAAGTCTGAGGGTATTTTGCCTGTCTCATACATCTTGCTCACCAGATGGTAGAGTTTTGTCAAGACTGGCTCTTCCAAGGCCGTCAGTATTTCCAATGGAATGTTGTCTACTCCCGGGGCCTTGTTTTGACTCAGGTCTTTCAGTGCTCTGTCAGACTCTTCACGCACTATCATATCTCCCATTTCATCTTCATCTACATCCTCTTCCATTTCCATAATATTGTCCTCAAGTACATCGCCCTTGTATAGACCCTCTATATACTCCTTCCACTGTTCTACTTTTCCTTCTTTGCTTTGAACTGGTTTTCCATCTGAGCCTTTAATATTCATGCAAGTAGTTCTCTTTCCTCCAAAGGTCTCTTTAATTTCCCCGTAGGCAGTGTCCATCTTACCCCTAGTGATATATGCTTCTACACCTTTACATTTATCCTCTAGCCATCCCTGCTTAGCCATCTGTTGATCTCATTTTTGAGATGCTTGTATTCCTTTTTGCTGCTTCATTTACTGCATTTTTATATTTCCTCCTTTCATCAATGAAATTCAATATCTCTTCTGTTACCCAAGGGTTTCTATTAGCCCTTGTTTTTTTACCTATTTGATCCTCTGCTGCCTTCACTATTTTATCCCTCAAAGTTACCCATTCTTCTTCTACTGTATTCCTTTCCCTCATTCCTGTCAATTGTTCCCTTATGCTCTCCCTGAAACTCTGTAAAACCTCTGGTTCTTTCAGTTTGTCAAGGTCCCATCTCCTTATATTCCCACCTTTTTGCAGTTTCTTCAGTTTTAATCTACAGTTCATAACCAATAGATTGTGGTCAGAGTCCACATCTGTCCCTGGAAATGTCTCACGATTTAAAACCTGGTTCCTAAATCTCTGTCTTACCATTATATAATCTATCCGATACCTTTTAGTATCTCCAGGGTTCTTCCACGTATACAACCTTCTGAGAAGTATCTTTTTTATTTCTTGAGAGTGACTGGTTTTGGATACCTGTGTCCATTTTCAAACCATCTGTATCGTAAGTATGAAAAATACAGGCAATAACCTGTGTACAAAAGCTGCCCCTCCAGTGATGATCAGAGTGGCATTATGGCTGACTCAACAACAGTAAGTAGAACGTAAAACTTCGAACATAGCTGCTAAGGTTCAGTGACCGTGTCGGAATTATATTGAAACAAATAAGTCCTCAGTTACAAATATTAAGTTAAAATTGACCTGGTTTCAGAATTAGACTAACTGTTCTAAAACATATTAGGTGTATAGTACATCAATAAAATTAAAGTTTGTACTGACTGGAAAAGATGCAGTACTTACAAGTCACATATTAAAAAAGATCTAAGCCGGATAGGCGACGTCATAAACAGTTGTGAGATGGCGAGCCTCTAAGGGCCTTAGCGGCTGGCCATCTCACAACTGTTTATGACGTTGCCTTTCCGGCTTAGATCTTTTTTAATATGTGACTTGTAAGTACTGCATCTTTTCCAGTCAGTACAAACTTTAATTTTATTAATGTACTATATACCTAATATGTTTTAGAACAGTTAGTCTAATTCTGAAGACGACGCTCATAGTAGCGACGAAACCAGGTCAATTTTGACTTAATATTTGTGACCGAGGGCTTATTTGTTCCAATATAGTAAATAGAACACTTAGGATGAACATTAGAGAGTTCTCTAATATCCATTCTGTGTAGTCTGTGGTTTGAAAATGGAGATGAAGAATGAATAGTGGACAAATGATATTAAATAAGTGACACTTCAGACTAGACTCTAAAGAAGAGGGCTATGGGCTGAGAGAAACAGGTGGAATGAATACTATCTTCTTACAAAAAATATTAGTGCATGTATATATAAATATCTGTATGCTCTGGAATAGCATCAGGGCACATTTCTGTTCTCTCTCTCTCCCATGATAATTATGTTTTATATCAATATTTATTGATTTATTTTTATTAGTAATAGTATTATTATTATTATTATTAATAGCTTCAGAAAAGTATTGGAGCTGTTTACAGCGCTGTATTACATTTCATATGTTCTAACATTTTTCGGACGACACGAGATTGTGTGGTACTGAGGGGCAAGACTCAATCGTCTCTCGCAGTTGACTTACGTGTTGTGTGCAGCCGAATCTCTTCTCTGGGTAATCAGCTACGTCGATCTCCCAAAAGCTGCTTCTCCTAAGACTATAGTGGATTACAGGAATTTATTAAGCTACTTCTCTTTTCTTTAAATGATTTTTGTACTTATGGAACACTTTTAGTTCATTCTTTGTATATTTTTATCTCTCAACACAAAGGAACATTTACTCTTTTTCACATAAGTAAGTAAACTCTGACAAGCCAACTGGCGTCTTTAAACTTCAGACTCGATAAAACACAAGTTCAATATCATAGTAACAATACAATAATTTAGAGGCATCACATGCATCCTGCCTCATGCAGAACTAAGACGTGGAAAAAAAAAAAAAGTTGCTTGCCTCAAGCGAGTCCAATACCAGAATGTGCATAGAAATCTATATTCAGTTGTTCATTAGTCTTTTTTACAATAAACACAGACACTAACACATCAGAGAATACTATATAATTATTCCTTGAGGTTTCACCCCATGAACCATGGACCTTGCCGTTGGTGGGGAGGCTTGCGTGCCTCAGCGATACAGATGGCCATACCGTAGGTGCAACCACAACGGAGGGGTATCTGTTGAGAGGCCAGACAAATGTGTGGTTCCTGAAGAGGGGCAGCAGCCTTTTCAGTAGTTGCAGGGGCAACAGTCTGAATGATTGACTGATCTGGCCTTGCAACACTAACCAAAACAGCCTTGCTGTGCTGGTACTGCGAACGGCTGAAAGCAAGGGGAAACTACAGCCGTAATTTTTCCCGAGGGCATGCAGCTGTACTGTATGGTTAAATGATGATGGCGTCCTCTTGGGTAAAATATTCCGGAGGTAAAATAGTCCCCCATTCGGATCTCCGGGCGGGGACTACTCAAGAGGACGTCGTTATCAGAAGAAAGAAAACTGGCGTTCTACGGATCGGAGCGTGGAATGTCATATCCCTTAATCAGGCAGGTAGATTAGAAAATTTAAAAAGGGAAATGGATATGTTGAAACTAGATATAGTGGGATTTAGTGAAGTTCAGTGGCAGGAAGAACAAGACTTTTGGTCAGGTGAATACAGGGTTATAAATACAAAATCAAATAGGGGTAATGCAGGAGTAGGTTTAATAATGAATTTAAAAAATAGGAGTGCGGGTAAGCTACTACCAACAGCATAGTGAACGCATTATTGTGGTCAAGATAGACTGAAGCCCATGCCTACTACAGTAGTACAAGTTTATATGCCAACTAGCTCTGCAGATGATGAAGAAATTGACGAAATGTATGATGAGATAAAAGAAATTATTCAGGTAGTGAAGGGAGACGAAAATTTAATAGTCATGGGTGACTGGAATTCGAGAGTAGGAAAAGGGAGAGAAGGAAACATACTGGGTGAATATGGATTGGGGGAGAGAAATGAAAGAGGAAGCCGTCTGGTAGAATTTTGCACAGAACATAACTTAATCATAGCTAACACTTGGTTCAAGAATCATGAAAGAAAGTTGTATACATGGAAGAACCCTGGAGAGACTGAAAGGTATTATATAGATTATATAATGGAAAGACAGAGGCAGATGTGGACTCTGACCACAATCTATTGGTTACGAACTGTAGATTAAAACTGAAGAAACTGCAAAAAGGTGGTAATTTAAGGAGATGGGACCTGGATAAACTGACTAAACCAGAGGTAGTACAGAGTTTCAAGGAGAGCATAAGGCAACAATTGACAGGATTGGGGGAAAGAAATACAGTGGAAGAGGAATGGGTAGCTCTGAGGGATGAAGTTGTGAAGGCAGCAGAGGATCAAGTAGGTAAAAAGACAAGGGCTTTGTGTTGTGTGCAGCCGATTCTCTTCTCTGGGTAATCAGCTACTTCGATCTCCCAAAAGCTTCTTCTCCTAAGACTATAGCGGATTACAGGAATTTATTAAGCTACTTCTCTATTCTTTAAATAATTTTTGTACTCATGGAACACTTTTAGTTCATTCTTTGTATATTTTCATCTCTCAACACAAAGCAACATTTACTCTGTTTCACATAAGTAAGTAAACTCTGACAAGCCAACTGGCGTCTTTAAACTTCAGACTCAATAAAACACAAGTTCAATATCATAGTAACAATACAATAATTTAGAGGCATCACATGCATCCTGCCTCATGCAGAACTAAGACGTGGAAAAAAAAAAAAAGTTGCTTGCCTCAAGCGAGTCCAATACCGGAATGTGCATAGAAATCTATATTCAGTTGTTCATTAGTCTTTCTCACAATAAACACAGACACTAACACATCAAAGAATACTACATAATTATTCCTTGAGGTTTCATCACATCTTCTGCACGCTGGCAGCAAACACTTGTCATCGTCAGTGACTCGCCCCTCTTACAGTCTTCTAATAACAAACTTCCGATCTGCACGTAGAAACAGGTGGATCAGTAGAAACGTTCTCACTCTCCCACACTCGTACCTAAAATATCGGTTGTTCGAGATGATGGAAGGCCGAGTGTTTCTAGAATTTACACCATCTTATGTTTTTGTTTTGAATGGCCAGTGTCAGTTGGTCACAGCCAGTGTGCTCCCTGCCGCCATTGGATAAGCAGCTGCAGCAGCAACTCATATACTCTTAGCTCACTTATTTGTTACGTAGTTTAATTCTTAATTTCTTTGCGTGTTTTTGGTATTTGCATTGTTTAATTCATAAATTTCGGGCTTATTATAGTATTTGAGAGTTGTAGCATCGCGTTTTAGTACCTGAATAGTGTAAAATCGTGTAGTCTCCTTCCACCGCCGAGCAGTGTGTCAGCAGTGCGCAAGTAGCAGCATTACTGCAATCTTGTATTTTAATAACCGTTTAAATTTTGTGTCGAATTGTTTGTGCTCTCTGTAGATTAGTTCAGACGTTCTTTGCACAACAGTTTTTAGCATGGATAGGGACTGCAACTACTGTGTTCCGATGCAGGCTGAGTTGGCATCCCTTCGCTCCCAGCTTCAGGCAGTGTTGGCTTCGGTCACACAGCTTGAGGCTGTTGCCAATGGGCATCACTGTGGGGGTCCGGATGGGGGTTCGTCGGGGACGGCCAGCTCGTCCCACGCATCCCCCGATTGGACTACGACTGTGGCTGCCCGAGATACTGCCCACATTGAGGCTGATCGCTCACCTGTGGTAGAGTGGGAGGTCGTCTCAAGGTGTGGCAGGGGGCGAAAGACATTCCGGAGGACTGAACGGAAGGCCTCTCCGGTTTGTCTGACGAACCGGTTTCAGGGTCTGTCTCAGGCTGATACTGATCTTCGGCTGGACATGGCTGCTTGTCCTGTTCCAGAGGTTGCCCCTCAGTCTGCAAGACCCGGGCGGTCGCAGAGGGTGGGCTTACTGGTAGTTGGGAGCTCCAACGTCAGGCGTGTAATGGGGCCCCTTAGGGATATGGCAGCAAGAGAGGGAAGAAAACCAATGTGCACTCCGTGTGCATACCAGAGGGAGTCATTCCAGATGTGGAAAGGGTCCTTCCAGATGCCATGAAGGGTACAGGGTGCACCCATCTGCAGGTGGTCGCTCATGTCGGCACCAATGATGTGTGTCGCTATGGATCGGAGGAAATTCTCTCTGGCTTCCGGTGGCTATCTGATTTGGTGAAGACTGCCAGTTTCGCTAGCAGGATGAAAGCAGAGCTCACCATCTGCAGCATCGTCGACAGGACTGACTGTGGACCTTTGGTACAGAGCCGAGTGGAGGGTCTGAATCAGAGGCTGAGACGGTTCTGCGACCGTGTGGGCTGCAGATTCCTCGACTTGCGCCATAGGGTGGTGAGGTTTCGTGTTCCAGTGGATAGGTCAGGAGTCCACTACACGCAGCAAGCGGCTACACGGGTAGCAGGGGTTGTGTGGCATGGACTGGGTGGTTTTTTAGGTTAGATGGGCTCGGGCAAGTACAGAAAGGGCAGCAGCCTCAAAGGGTGCAGGGCAAAGTCAGGACATGTGGGGGCCAAGCAGCAATCGGTATTGTAAAATGTAAACTGTCGAAGCTGCATTGGTAAAGTACTGGAACTTCAAGCGCTGATAGAAAGCACCGAAGCTGAAATCGTTATAGGTACAGAAAGATGGCTGAAGCCAGAGATAAATTCTGCCGAAATTTTTACAAAGGCACAGACGGTGTTTCGAAAGCATAGATTGCATTCAACCGGTGGTGGCGTGTTTGTTGCTGTTAATGAAGTAGAAGTGGATAGTTGCTGTGAATTATTATGGGTGGAGGTTACACTCAACAACCGAGCTAGGTTAATAGTTGGCTCCTTTTACCGACCTCCCAACTCAGCAGCATTAGTGGCAGAACAACTGAGAGAAAATTTGGAATACATTTCACATAAATTTTCTCAGCATGTTGTAGTCTTACGTGGAGATTTCAATTTACCAGATATAGACTGGGACACTCAGATGTTTAGGACGGGTAGTAGGGACAGAGCATCGAGTGACATTATACTGAGTGCACTATCCGAAAATTACCTCGAGCAATTAAACAGAGAACCGACTCGTGGAGATAACATCTTGGACCCACTGATAACAAACAGACCCGAACTTTTCGACTCTGTAAGTGCAGAACAGGGAATCAGTGATCATAAGGCCGTTGCAGCATCCCTGAATATGGAAGTTAATTGGAATATAAAAAAAGGGAGGAAGGTTTATCTGTTTAGCAAGAGTAATAGAAGGCAGATTTCAGACTACCTAACAGATCAAAACGAAAATTTCTGTTCCGACACTGACAATGTTGAGTGTTTATGGAAAAAGTTCAAGGCATTCGTAAAATGCGTTTTAGACAGGTATGTGCCGAGTAAAACTGTGAGGGACGGGAAAAACCCACCATGGTTCAACAACAAAGTTAGGAAACTACTGCGAAAGCAAAGAGAGCTTCACTCCAAAAGTAAATGCAGCCAAAACCTCTCAGACAAACAGAAGCTAAACGATGTCAAAGTTAGCATAAGGAGGGCTATGCGTGAAGCGTTCAGTGAATTCGAAAGTAAAATTTTATGTACCGACTTGACAGAAAGTCCTAGGAAGTTCTGGTCTTACGTTAAATCAGTAAGTGGCTCGAAACAGCATATCCAGACACTCTGGGATGATGATGGCATTGAAACAGAGGATGACACGCGTAAAGCTGAAATACTAAACACCTTTTTCCAAAGCTGTTTCACAAAGAAAGACCGCACTGCAGTTCCTTCTCTAAATCCTTGCACAAACGGAAAATGGCTGACATTGAAATAAGTGTCCAAGGAATAGAAAAGCAACTGGAATCACAGAACAGAGAAAAGTCCACTGGACCTGACGGGATACCAATTCGATTCTACACAGAGTACACCAAAGAACTTGCCCCCCTTCTAACAGCCGTGTACCGCAAGTCTCTAGAGGAACGGAAGGTTCCAAATGATTGGAAAAGAGCACAGGTAGTCCCAGTCTTCAAGAAGGGTCTTCGAGCAGATGCGCAAAACTATATACCTATATCTCTGACGTCGATCTGTTGTAGAATTTTAGAACGTTTTTTGCTCGCGTATCATGTCGTTTTTGGAAACTCAGAATCTACTCTGTAGGAATCAACATGGATTCCGGAAACAGCGATCGTGTGAGACCCAACTCGCTTTATTTGTTCATGAGACCCAGAAAATATTAGATACAGGCTCCCAGGTAGATGCTATTTTCCTTGACTTCCGGAAGGCATTCGATACAGTTCCGCACTGTCGCCTGATAAACAAAGTAAGAGCCTACGGAATATCAGACCAGCTGTGTGGCTGGATTGAAGAGTTTTTAGCAAACAGAACACAGCATGTTGTTATCAATGGAGAGACATCTACAGACATTAAGGTAACCTCTGGCGTGCCACAGGGGAGTGTTATGGGACCATTGCTTTTCACAATATACAGGGCGTTTCAAAAAGAAAGAGCAGATTTCAAACATTTATTTCTCAAAAACTACAAATGATAGAAACACAATTCAAACGTTTCTTGTCAGAGAAAGGTTCAAAGTTTTTCAATGGTCCGCGCAGAAGTTCCATGCAAATCCGCAGTGGCGCTGGCGTTTGTTTGTAGGAAAATGGCGACGACACCACAGGAACGATCATTTTGTGTGCTGCAATTTGCAAAGTTAGAGTCCATTGTTGGTGTGCAACGTGCATTCCGCCGTCAATTCAACAAACAGCCGCCTCGTCATAAGCAAATTTATGAGTGGCATCACAGATTCGTAGAAGATGGTTGCATCTGCAAGCGAAAAAGCACGGGTCGTCCACGCACATCGGATGAAAATGTCGAGCGTGTCCGTGCAGCTTACGAAAGGAGCCCTAGAAAATCCACGACACGGGCAAGTCACGAACTAAACATGTCTAAAACAACGGTATGGCGCGTTCTGAGTAACCGTCTGCACATGAAGCCGTACAAACTGCAGTTATTGCAAGCATTGCGTCCTGACGACCACAACAAAAGGTTCGAATTTTCAACTGCAATTCTACAGGACATGGAAGAGGACAATTTTGCCGAACGATTAATTTTTTCAGATGAATCAACGTTTCACATTTCTGGTAAAGTTAATCGGCATAACGTACGAATTTGGGCGAGTGAAACTCCGAGGGACGTTATTCAACATGAAAGAGACTCACCAAAGGTTAACGTCTTTTGTGCAATTTCGGTAAACAAAGTTTATGGACCTTTCTTTTTCATGGAGAAAACTATCACAGGAACCATTTACCTGGACATGTTAGAAAACTGGCTATTTCCTCAACTTCAGGAAGATTCAAATCACTTCATCTTCATGCAAGATGGCGCCCCACCACACTTCTCTGAACCTGTACGACGGTACCTAAATAACACCATTCCAGGACGGTGGATTGGAAGAGCAGGAGCACAAGATCAATGTCATCGTCTGTGGCCTCCCAGGTCACCAGACCTTACTCCCTGCGATTTTTATTTGTGGGGGTACATAAAGGACTGTGTTTATGTCCCACCTATGCCCGCTACTCTTCAAGAGGTACGACATCGAATTGTTGCGGCCGTGAATTCGGTAACTAAAGACCAGTTGCGTCGTGTGTGGCAAGAAATGAGATACCGGTTTGATATTTGTCGTGTAACAAATGGTGCTCATATTGAGGTACAGTTTTGATATTTGTTGTGTAACATTTGGTACTCATATTGAGTGAAGGACCGTTGGAATTGTGTTTCTATCATTTGTAGTTTTTGAGAAATAAATGTTTGAAATCTGCTCTTTCTTTTTGAAACGCCCTGTATATAAATGACCTAGTAGATAGTGTCGGAAGTTCCATGCGGCTTTTTGCGGATGATGCTGTAGTATACAGAGAAGTTGCAGCAGTAGAAAATTGTAGCGAAATGCAGGAAGATCTGCAGCGGATAGGCACTTGGTGCAGGGAGTGGCAACTGACCCTTAACATAGATAAATGTAATGTATTGCGAATACATAGAAAGAAGGATCCTTTATTGTATGATTATATGATAGCGGAACAAACACTGGTAGCAGTTACTTCTGTAAAATATCTGGGAGTATGCGTGCGGAACGATTTGAAGTGGAATGATCACATAAAATTAATTGTTGGTAAGGCGGGTACCAGGTTGAGATTCATTGGGAGAGTCCTTAGAAAATGTAGTCCATCAACAAAGGAGGTGGCCTACAAAACACTCGTTCGACCTATACTTGAGTATTGCTCATCAGTGTGGGATCCGTACCAGATCGGGTTGACGGAGGAGATAGAGAAGATCCAAAGAAGAGCAGCGCGTTTCGTCACAGGGTTATTTGGTAACCGTGATAGCGTTATGGAGATGTTTAGCAAACTCAAGTGGCAGACTCTGCAAGAGAGGCGCTCTGCATCGCGGTGTAGCTTGCTCGCCAGGTTTCGAGAGCGTGCGTTTCTGGATGAGGTATCGAATATATTGCTTCCCCCTACTTATACCTCCCGAGGAGATCACGAATGTAAAATTAGAGAGATTCGAGCACCCACGGAGGCTTTCAGACAGTCGTTCTTCCCGCGAACCATACATGACTGGAACAGAGAAGGGAGGTAATGACAGTGGCACGTAAAGTGCCCTCCGCCACACACCGTTGGGTGGCTTGCAGAGTATAAATGTAGATGTAGAACTTGCCCCCCTTCTAACAGCCGTGTACTGCAAGTCTCTAGAGGAACGGAAGGTTCCAAATGATTGGAAAAGAGCACAGGTAGTCCCAGTCTTCAAGAAGGGTTGTCGAGCAGATGCGCAAAACTATAGACCTATATCTCTGACGTCAATCTGTTGTAGAATTTTAGAACATGTGTTTTGCTTGAGTATCATGTCGTTTTTGGAAACTCAGAATCTACTCTGTAGGAATCAACATGGATTCCGGAAACAGCGATCGTGTGAGACCAAACTCGCTTTATTTGTTCATGAGACCCAGAAAATATTAGATACAGGCTCCCAGGTTGATGCTATTTTCCTTGACTTCCGGAAGGCATTCGATACAGTTCCGCACTGCCGCCTGATAAACAAAGTAAGAGCCTACGTTATATCAGACCAGCTGTGTGGCTGGATTGAAGAGTTTTTAGCAAACAGATCACAGCATGTTGTTCTCAATGGAGAGACATCTACAGATGTTAAGGTAACCTCTGGCGTGCCACAGGGGAGTGTTATGGGACCATTGCTTTTCACAATATATATAAATGACCTAGTAGATAGTGTCGGAAGTTCCATGCGGCTTTTCGCGGTGATGCTGTAGTATACAGAGAAGTTGCAGCAGTAGAAAATTGTAGCGAAATGCAGGAAGATCTGCAGCGGATAGGCACTTGGTGCAGGGAGTGGCAACTGACCCTTAACATAGACAAATTTAATGTATTGCGAATACATGGAAAGAAGGATCCTTTATTGTATGATTATATGATAGCGGAACAAACACTGGTAGCAGTTACTTCTGTAAAATATCTGGGAGTATGCGTGCGGAACGATTTGAAGTGGAATGATCATATAAAATTAAGTGTTGGTAAGGCGGGTACCAGGTTGAGATTCATTGGGAGAGTCCTTAGAAAATGTAGTCCGTCAACAAAGGAGGTGGCTCGTTCAACCTATACTTGAGTATTGCTCATCAGTGTGGGATCCGTACCAGATCGGGTTGACGGAGGAGATAGAGAAGATCCAAAGAAGAGCAGCGCGTTTCGTCACAGGGTTATTTGGTAACCGTGATAGCGTTATGGAGATGTTTAGCAAACTCAAGTGGCAGACTCTGCAAGAGAGGCGCTCTGCATCACGGTGTAGCTTGCTCGCCAGGTTTCGAGAGGGTGCGTTTCTGGATGAGGTATCAAATATATTGCTTCCCCCTACTTATACCTCCCGAGGAGATCACGAATGTAAAATTAGAGAGATTCGAGCACGCACTGAGGCTTTCAGACAGTCGTTCTTCCCGTGAACCATACGTGACTGGAACAGAAAAGGGAGGTAATGACAGCAGCACGTAAAGTGCCCTCCGCCACACACCGTTGGGTGGCTTGCAGAGTATAAATGTAGATGTAGAAACTCCTGAGGCCCTACATATCCCTCCGCTTAGCTCGAACACGCAATATTTTATACATATTCATTAAGTACAATAATATCTCACAAGATAAAGAATTATCTTTTAACAGTACATCTCTTTCTACTAATAACCGTGCATATTTTACCATAATTATAAAACTTGAACCTTTCAGTCCGTGTTGGAGTTAGCTCTTTTCACTCTCCAAAAATTCGTGAGTGCCAAATTTTTGTTTTCTGTTCCTTTTGCAATTGTAAATTCCAGGTGTACATAACTCATGAATACTCTACTGCTTCGTTCTTACTTCCTGTATTACTTTTCCTAAATATGCACTTATTCATTTCTTATTGTAATCTGGAGGAAGTCTGGGTAGAATAAAAGTGTTATCTTCTTGTGCATTTGTAAATCTAAAATGTAATACAGCTATTGATGCACAGATTTCAAACCTACCAGACTCATCCCTTAAAACATGTGTCTTCTGTCACAACATTTCCCTTTTTCCCTTTAGGAACAGTGCCTATATGTTACATGGGTTGATCCTGGGAGTACCCTTTCTCCTTCTGTTTTGGTAGGTATGCCCCTTTCTTATTCCTATCCTCCTATGGTACAGGTCAATCCCCTTCTTGGTGCCCCTGTCCACGCAGTATAGGTCAGCCTTTCATAGGTCTGCCTATCCGCCCTTTTTCTCATCCAACAAATATCGAGTGCGCCCTCCGTGTCCTTCTTGAGTCGACCTCCAGGTTCATTGCCCTAGCATACATCTTTATGAATACTATTCTTAAATATTCTCTGGTAAAATTACAACTCTACTTTACATCTTAACTCCACTTTCCAATACTCCCTCTAATACCCTAGAGTCCTCTTTCACTCCTCACTCCTACTATATATCATGCCCACACATAGTAGATGCTATGTCTACCTGTATTTACCGACTCTCAGTAGATACTATGCCTACACATATTGATTGAGTCTCACTGCTCTATAACTCATCAGAGTACTTGCAACGCTGAATTTTCACAAATGACTATCACAATTAACACCAATTTAGCTTATCACTGTTTTATAATTATTACACCTGTTCTCGTGCTCCTGTCGTTTTAGGTGCATGAGTTGATTGTTACCCTTCTTTCTTTCCAGCTATGGACCGCATACAAATTAAGACTTATGGTGTGTCTTTTTCTTCCGTTCTTCCCAATACTTCTTCATTTTCTCGTCAACTGCTCATCTCTGCTCATCTGTCCGCACTCTCTTGGGTCGAGGTTTTGGCTCATCTTCTTCATAGTTTGCGTTTTCTTTCAGTAGCCTGAAGTGATTCCTGTTGCGTATCATTTCTTCTGTAACACCTATTTTGTTGGCGTCTTTCTTTACTGCTTCTATCTATCCTACAATTTTTTTCAGCTTTCTAACGTAATTAAAAATTTTCTTTGTAGTCTGTGTTTCTTCCATTCTTTTTAAATGTCCATAAAATTGTAGCCATCTCTTCCTCATTGTATCTGTGATCTTTTCTGTATTTTTGTATAAGTCTTCATTTCTCCTTTTAATCCATCTATTTTCCTTGTTTTTCTCAGGACCTAGAATTTTTCTGAGTATTTTTCTCTCTCTTTTTTTCTAGTTTTCTTAATTCGCCTTTCTTATTCAATGTTAAGCGTTCTAATCCATACGTTGCTTGTGTCCTAATAACTGAATTATAATGTCTAATCTTCGCTTGTATTGATATTGATTTCTTATTGTAGTAGTTTTGTGTTAATTTATATGCAAATTCTAACTTTTTTTTCCTTTCTTTATTTCTTGTGTTATCAAGTCCATTGGCTTGGATCCATTCCCCCAGGTATTTGAATCTATCAACTCTTTTAATTTTTTCATACTTTGTTTTCATAAACTTTTCTGTATTATGTTGGTGTTCTATATACTCAGTTTTTTCATAAGATATTTTTAGCCCACTCTTTTCAGCAATCTCGTGTAACAGATCAAGCATAACTGTTGCATCTGTTCGGTTCTCAGTTATCAACGCCATATCATCCGCAAAGGCTAAACATTTCACTTCAAATTTGTTCTTTCCTTGACCCATGCTTATACCCTTTGTGCCTCTGTTTTTTAATGTGCTTTCTCATGTTTTTACTATTTTATCTAAAACCAAGTTAAAGAGAATTGGGGACAGTCCATCTCCTTGTCAAACTCCTGTTTTGATTTTGAATGGTTCAGAAATCTCACCTTGAAACTTAATTCTTGGTGTTGTATCTGTGAGTGTTTGTTCATCAAGTCTTCTTGTGTTTTCATCTATCCTTGATTCATAAAGTATCTGGAATAGTGTTTGTCTGCCAGCTGAGTCGTAGGCCTTCTTGAAGTCTATGGAAGTAACTACTGTATTTTTATTTTGTATAGCTCTCACTCTCAGAATTGTTTTTAAATTAAGAATCTGTTCTGCACATGATCTACCTTAATCTCCTATATTAGGTCCTAATCATTCCTCTGTTCTATTGAAAAGTGCTTTAGAAAGTATTTTGTATGTCACTGGTAACAAGGATATGCCCCTGTAGTTGTTGGTGTCTGTTTAATCTCCTTTTTTATGGAGAATATAGATCAATGCTTGTTTCCAGTCACTGGGTATGATTCCTTTTGTCCAAATGTCTTTAATTACTTTGTGAATTTTCTGCCATGGGGATAAAACCCCTAGTTTCCACATTTCTGCTACTATCCCATCCTCTCCTGGTGCTTTGTTATTCTTCAATGCTTTGATAATCTTTTCTATTTCTTCTACTGTAGGTGGTTCCGATGGTGGGTTTTCATGTTGTGGTTTTTGAAATTGTAATCTGTCACTAGGCTCTTCACAATTTAATAGATTTTCAAAGTATTTCAGCTAAAATTTGGCAGTTCCCTTTATTGCTTAAAACCATTTTTCCATTTTTATCTTTAAAGTGTAAACTTCTCTGAAAGTCTTATAGAAGTCTCTAGTGTTGTTCCTTTTGAAGTCTGAACCCCTTTTAAAGTCTGAACCCATTTCTTCTAGTCTGTTTTTGTCATATTTTCTTTTCACTGATGATGATTTTTGCTGTCTTTTTCCTTTCTTCTTTAAACTCTTCCCAGTATTCATGTTTCTTATTGCTGTTCGATTTTTTCCATGCCTTTAGTCGATTGTCAATTGCTTCATCACACAGCTTGTTCCACCATCTGTGTCTTGGTATTCTTCATGGTTGTCCCATTTCTTTAACTGACTGTAGCATTGTTTCTTTAATTTCTTCCCAATCATCCATTTTTCTTGTGTTTAGTATGTCACAGAATTTGTCCTGATTTTGCATGAGAAATTTAGTGTTTATTCTTGGAAATCTTCTTAGTTTTTGCTTAGGTTTGTTCGGTTGGAACATGGTCTTTATTTCAGTCAGATAATGGTCTGAGTCTATGTTTAGGCCCGTCCTCACTCTGACATCCAAGATTTCCTTGTAGTTGTGAGTCGTTATTGCCACATGGTCCACCTGATATTCACCTTGATTTGGATTAGGTGATACCCATGGGTTGTTTCTGTGTTTTTTTTTTTTTTTTTTTTTTTTTTTTTTTTTTTTTTTTTTTTTTTTTTTTTTTTTGCAAGTTTCCTGAAACATCTCGACATTAGTTTTAGATCAAATTGTTTACAAAAATCCCCATTTCTGTTGGTTCTTGCACGTGCTGGATAATCTCCAACTACTGATTTAAATTTTATTTCTTTGCCAACTTGTGCATTAAAGTCACCCACTAAAATTTTTGTATGTTCTTTTGGTAATATGGATGTTTCGTGTTCTAACATTTCCCAAAGATCTTCCACTTTGTCAACATTTGTTCTGTTATGTTGGTTGATAGGTGCATGTGCATTTATAATAGTGTAATGTTTATTGTCTGACTTGAACGTCAGAAAAGAAATTCATTCTGATGGGGAGCTAAAATTAGTTGTTGATTCTGTAAGTTGCTGTTTGACCATAAATGCGGTCGCTAATATAGTCATGTTATTGGAATTTGTAATGGTTTTCCTTTGTAGATCCTGTATCCACCTGACTCAAATGCATTTTTATCCAGATACCTTGTTTCTTGAAGTGCTAATGTAAGTATGTTGTGTTGAGTGAGAGTGTCTGTTAGGTGTTTTAGTATTCCAACTTTCATAAGTGTGTTGATGTTCACAGAGTCCCCAGTAGGTGTTTTTTCTTGGGTCGTATCTTTGAATTAGTACTAGGAAGCTCCGACTCTTCCTTATATGATGTTCTAGGCTCTCCAGAATCCATAGGCCTAGTGGCACTACCATGAATAGCGATGGAAGATTGGTTACTTCCTGGAGTAGTTTTCCTTTTGAAATTTACCATCTTGTCTTAGGTTAAAGTTTGGTTTGCAGAAAGGTAGTTGAACCTTTCGATGTTAAAAATTCAAGCATTTAGCTTAGAATTGTAAGTGAGGCCGCCACTAACATGTGGGACGGACACCTTTGTAGACGCCCACTGTGGAAACAGACGCTACAGTCTGGTGCTTTTATACAAAAGCCTGCCTCTTCTGCCAGTTCCGCTGTTCTGATGATCTTCATCGCCGCCTTCACTGCCGTTGAGGTCTTCACCGTTTCCCTGGGAAGGGACCCCCTGTTTGTGTTTAAGTGTATCTTTGTGTGTATGTAGATGTGTGTTTGTGTATCCTGATTCTTCGGCCTACTTATATGAAATAAGTTTAAGGTTATTGGAAACCACGGAAAATAAGAAGGACTTCTGCAATAGAAGTATATGCATATGGAAAGAGGAAAAGATCGACCAGTACTCAAATGAGAAGTAAGAAAGGAAAAAGTAGAAATGGTTGCTAAGATTGAAGAAGAGAAAGAAGATAGCCCCAAAGACAGGAAAACCCTTCCCTCCCCCCTTTCCCAGGATTCCTGCTTCTCCGGTACTTGAGTGAGAGACCAGAGGAGGTACGATGTTAAACGTCTCCTACAGAATGGACATTCTCACCTTCACCTTTGAAGCCCCCGAAGAAAAATCTTAGTAACACCTATGGAACAGCAAATGGTGAAGAATCAATTACACTTGTCTGTGAGGGTTGTCTGAAAGGTGGGGTGTGTGATTAGTGTTTGTCATGCTTGTACTTACACTACCCACCCCTTCCAAAAGTGATACAAACCCTCCCATTGACATAATGTCTCACAAAAGGTATGAAATATTCTATAAATATAGAAAATTACACACTGCAATCAAACAGTTGTTTAGCTAATCACTTTACACTATATTTTATACACACATAAAGTACTCCGTTCAGTTTATGACGTCTAGATATTACTTTGTTTGAATAGCACCATGATATTATACTTTTCACTAATATAACATTTTATTCATGTCATTTCATGTCTAGAGATCACTGTTCATCTGCGATTCTCTTAAATTGGTCCTAATCTTGTAGACATACCCGGTTTCCTATGTACTAAAATTATAGGATAGTTTAAGAATTCAAGAATAGATTACAGAATAGTTGAAGAATTGAAGGGAATTCTGTGCAAGAAAACTAAGTTTGAGGAAACACCGAAAACCACTAGGGATCCGACGGTCATCACTCCACCCATTAACACAGAATATTAACATCCCTGTGAGAAACAGATGTGACTCTGCCTGGATCCCATGGATCTGATATTAACCTCACTTGAATACTCATGGACCAATACTTCTCATTAAATATTGTGTGAAAGTCTCCCCACAACAAAATAATCACCACTTTACTAGGAAACACAACATTAAGTAAAGTTATTCTATTTTCTACACTGTCTTGGACAAATTTGAATTCTTCACACAAGTTGTCTCTAACCTTGTTATTATCATTAGGTTTGGAAAAACATTTCTGGAGATTATGTTCTCGGTAATTTCTCGGTCTATAATTAACTCAAAAATTTCCGCCAGACTACTTACATTTATAATGTCAAAGTTGACTATTTTTTCTTTGAAATTTTGTTCTGCATTATTTACTTGTGAACTGACAGCTCGTGTAGTAACAGCTCGTATACTAACACTGGAATTTTCAATTGAATAATCAATATTACTTCCTTAGGTCGATCTGTGCTGTCTTTCAAGATATCCATTTCCTGAAACTTCCTGGCAGATTAAAACTGTGTGCCCGACCAAGACTCGAACTCGGGACCTTTGCCTTTCGCGGGCAAGTGCTCTACCAACTGAGCTACCGAAGCACGACTCACGCCCGGTCTCACAGCTTTACTTCTGCCAGTATCTCGTCTCCTACCTTCCAAACTTTACAGAAGCTCTCCTGCGAACCTTGCAGAACTAGCACTCCTGAAAGAAAGGATATTGCGGAGACATGGCTTAGCCACAGCCTGGGGGATGTTTCCAGAATGAGATTTTCACTCACTCTGTATCCATTTCCTGTTTTACGGAATTAAATTTAACATTACAAACGTTCAGCACCGAGATTAAAATTCATGGCGAAAGGATATCAGTGCTGATGACATTGTTATGCTCAGTGAATGTATGAAAGAATAACATGACTAGCTGAGTGGGTGAACTGTCTAATGAGCACAGAATATCAACCAATAGAATACCAAAGAAAATAACGTTTCTTTTATAACTGTAATTGCTTCTTCCGTGAACCGGTGCAACAGCAGTGGAGAAACACTCCATCCTTGCCTTATGGATTTTTTAATCTGCAATATTTTCTCTTGATCTTTCATTTACATTGTTCTAAAGTCTTGCCTCAATTATAAACCACACCACCAAAACTGCCTCTCAGCCGCCTTTTTCTTTCATGAAGCCAAACTGATTGCCATCTAACAAATCTTTACTTGGCATTCCTGTTATTCTGTATATTATAGTTGTCTGCAACTTTGGACTCATGAACTGCCAACCTGACAGTACAAAAGTTCTCACATTTATCTACCTTGAATGTCTTTGACATTGTGTGGAAGACATTCTTCTGAAAAGTCTGTTGGTATCTCTCGAGACTCATAGGTTCTAAACACTAGCTTCAATAGTTTTCACCAGTTCGTTGAATGATTTTAAATATCCTGAAGTATTATTATCTATGCTTTCTGCATTTCTTGCTCACTGTTAGGTCCACTATTGTTCCTCATATATGTAAAGAATCTTCTGTTTAATATACTACAAGCAGAATTAGTTATTTTTACAGATGACGCTAGTAGTGTAATCAGTCCAAGCATACATACAGTAACAGAAGAAATGGCAAACACTGTTCTTAAAAGCATCATTGATTGGTTTTCTGCAAAAGTCTCACTCTCATTATTAAAAAGACAATATGTTCAGTTCTGTACATCTAGAGATACTACACCAATGATAAGTGTGACACTTGGTGAGTAAACAATAAATAGAGTATAAACTTCAAAATTCTTAGGTGGCCATATTGATGAGAATTTAATCTGGAAAAAGCACATTTTGTAACTCCTGAAACAACTTACTTCAGGGCCACATTTGCACTTAGAATCATTGTGAAAACTGGGGAGAGGCAAATCAGGAAATTGACACAGTTTTCACGTTTTCATTCAGTGATGTCATGTGGAATAGTATTCAGCTGTAACTATCCTTTAAGAAAGAAAGTCTTCTTTGCTCAAAAACATACTGTAAGATTAACGTGGTGCACATCCATAATCATCTTGTAGACGTCTGTTTGAGGAGTCGGGCATTCTGACTACCGCTTCACAGTATATTTAATTTCTTATGAAGTTTGTTGTAAACATTCTATTGCAGTCCAAAAGTAATAATGATGTACATGATTACAATACCAGAAGAAAAAAAATGACATTCATTACGACATTCTAAGGTTGTCTGTAGTATAAAAAGGTGTCACAGTGCTTGAAAAAAGCATGTAAATGTAAATATAGGCATATGTACAAAAATTATAAAGTAATACATTCTACATCATTACAATTTATCATGCAAGTGATCCATGGAACACTAACTACCTCCTTTGTAATACAATCCCCCCATCCAATCTTAAGGATTCTCCTGTAGCATCATACAAAACTTCTATTCTCTTGTCTGGACTGTTTATCATTCATGTTTCACTTCCATGCAAAGCTACATTCCAGATAAGCACCATCAGACAGGACTGCCAGCACATAAATCTATATTTGATGTTAAAAAACATCTATGTTGCAGAAACACTTACCTTGCTGTTGCCAGTCTGTGTTTTATATCTTTCCTACTTCAGCTATTGTCACTTATATTTGATGGCCAAATAGCAAAACTGGTCTATTACTTTTAGCATATTATTTCCCCATCTAATTGTGTAAGTATCACCTGATTTAATGTGACTTTATCACATTAATTTGTTTTATTTTTGTTGATAATCATCTCATAACCTCATTTCAAGACACCATCCATTCTGTACAACTGATCTTACAAGTCCAATGCCATCTCTGATAGAATTACAATGTTCTCTGCAAACCTCAAAGTTTTTATTTCTTTTCCCTAAACATTAATTTCCTTTCCAAGTTCCTCCTTGGTTTTCACTGCTTGATCACTGTACAGATTGAACATCATCAGGGATACATCCCTGTCTCACTCTCTTTTCAACTACTTATACCTACAGTCTGGGTACTCTACAAGTTGTAGGTAATCTTTTGCTTCCTATATTTTTACCCCTGCTACCTTCACAAATTCAAAGAGTGTAGGCTCTTCCACCCAACATTGTCCAAATCTTTTTCTAATTCTAAAAATGCTATGAATGTATGTTTACTGGTCTTCAGTGTAAGATAAGTCATAGTCAGTATTGCTTCATGTGTTCCTAAATTTCTACAGAATGTAAACTGATCTTGCATCTGGTTGGCCTCAACTAGTTTTTACATTCTACTAAAAATAATTTGTGTCAGCATTTTGGAACCACTATTTACTAAACTGATGGTACAGTAGTAATCACATCTCTCAGCATCTCCATTCTTTGGATTTTGAATTATTACCATACATTCTTCTTGCAGCATGAGGGTGATTTGCCTGTGTCAGACACATTGCATATCAGGTGGAACAGTTTTGTAGTGGCTGGCTTTCCCAAGGATCTCAGTAATTCTGAGGAAAAGGCATCTACTGCAGAGGATTTGTTTCTCATAGGTCTTCCAGTGCTCGTCAAATTCTTTGATTGAAATATACGGTATCTAACAACTAATCAGGAAAATTGGATGTAAGTGCTACTCGTAGATGTAAAGAGTGGCACAGGAGAAGAAGTTGTAGCAAGTTGCATCAAGCCATTCTGAAGTCTGGTCTCTGAGCAAAAAATAGGGAAAAAACACTAAAAGCAATGGAAGTGGACAGTGCATCATGATAACGTAGAGCTGTTGAGGAATGAAGGTGCTAAATTTGAATGCAAAGTGTTCTCCAACATCTTGTTTGATGGTCTCTTCTCAGTTGTTCAGAGAGAGATTGTCTCATACCAGTGTGGATTTCTTGCAAGGAAATCAGCAATAGATCAGATCTTCACCTCAAAGCAAATTTTAGAAAAGACTGTTGATTTTGTGATTGACAAGCATCACTTCTTCAGAGACTAAAAGTCAGCATATGCTAACAAAGATGGAGATCAACTGTACCTTGTTTCGATTGAACTAGGAGCTCCTGCAAAATTGTCAAGTTTTGTGAGAACGATAATGAAAGAGGTCAACAGATGGATGAGAATGGGACTGATCCAGTAGATATATGAGATTGTTTAAGACAAGGAGATGCACTGAGATGTCTCCTTTTTAATGTCACCTTGGAGAAGGTTGTGGAGTATGTACACCTGCTGACAGGGTAACTATCTTTTATAAATCGGTGCAAATACCTATCTATGTCAAAAGCATAGGTATTGTTTCAAAAACTTGGAAGTCAGTGAGGAGATGTCATTGTACTTGAGCAGACCAGCACAAATATTGACTGAATGCCAACAGCATCTGTTTTGCATTATTTTTTAAAAAATCTATTTTCCTCAATTCTCTTAACTCACATC
The DNA here is from genome assembly GCF_023864275.1 of Schistocerca cancellata. Classification (NCBI taxonomy): domain Eukaryota; kingdom Metazoa; phylum Arthropoda; class Insecta; order Orthoptera; family Acrididae; genus Schistocerca; species Schistocerca cancellata. The sequence continues at coordinate 297,230,238 of NC_064632.1, forward strand.
ACCAGATTAATGAGTTATAAAACATTTTTAAGACCAGTGCTTACATATGCCTCAGAAACTTGGCTATTAATATCAAAAGATATTGGCATTCTTGATGACTGTTAGAGAGAGAGACTTTGAAGAATCATTGGCCTAAACTGTGAAAGAGGAAGATGGTGGAGTGGGTACAGTCAAGAGCTTTATGCTGTGTATAAAGATCCATCGGTTAAAAGAATGGTGAAATCAATCAGAAGAAGAAGAAGGGAAGTGGTCAGTGTGCCATGCAGGAGTGCCAGCTTTTGAAAATCAATGCGGGTGCTTTGAATCAAAGTTCACAAATGTTAAAAACTAACTTTCCTTAAAATCCAGTTTCAGGAATTTTTGAGTGAGCAGGGCTTGATGAAGGTAAACAAACTATTATTTATTTTGCCACACTAGTTAATTAATATGAAATATAGTCCACAGAGAATTGTTTTATTTTTTCAAACCTTTGTAATTTCTATTTCATACACACAAAGAATGTGTTCCTACCAACAGTGGATTGTTTGATGAAAATGTTCGCTGCAGTGTCACGTTTCAGTTTTTTTGCTTCTTGTTCATGGACATGCATGACAGTGTTATTGTTCAATTTCTCTTAAGTTTTTTAATTGTGTAGAGGCATAGAAAGAGCATTCTCCTGTAAATTTAGAGGCTCATATAGCTAAAGTGATCTTTATCAAATTCATCACCTCTCTGGAATCAATTCACCGACATGCATGTTTGAGGAACAGAAGATCACTAAGTCATCTGTACTTCCAACAAAATAATTTTTAAATTCACACTCATCTAACATCATATTTCTGTGCAAAGTTAATCTCTCTGTGTCAAAGTCATCCTAATAAAATTCTACTAGATAAATACAATCTTTAGTTTTGGAAAGAAGAAATGTTTCTATTTGTTTGTTGAGAGTCAGAGGAACTTTAGAAAATTGATACTTGAAACAGTAAATCACAATATCTAAAACCTGAAAATAAATTATCTGGCAATGATCATGGGTGCTGTCAAAAGCACAGGGTAGACCGCCATCATCAAGGTTTGCGAAATCTTTCAAATTTTTGGAAGTTTTGGGTCTCTGATGTCGAATTTTTTGGACAGTTTCAAACAAGAGTTCCATACTTCATTAAAACTGTCATCAATTTGAGATAACTTCACAACATCTTTGACATTATTATTATTGTCCATGGCCTTTTGGAGCTGTAGAGAGAATTTTTTAGAAAAGCGTTCACAGTTTTAACTGGCTTTAAGAAGTGTTGTAACAAAGACAAATACAAAAGAACACAAAATCTAAGAAATCTTTAGCTTTAGTACCGGCATCCAATTTTTTTGAACTTGAGTTCCTCGAAGAACGAAATTATGTGTTCGTATTCTGGAAAACAGTTTTCAGCAAACTTATTCTACAGCACCACCTAACAGTGCAAAAAGGCCAGAGAGCTACAGGACAAATAAAGCTAACATGTTGGGCAGCTTGCAGAGACGCTTTTGCTAGTCACTTGAGGGGCCCGTGTGCAAAATTGAACATTTCTGTCACATTTGAAAGGTATCTCTCACCATGGTCACATTTTGCATTGTCTCTTGAGTCACAAAGTTCAAAGAAAGAGCCAGACAGTTAACATGAAGAAGTTGCTGCTCAGTTCCTCTGGTTTCTGCTTGCAACCCAGAGAAAGCATCGGTCATATTTGCAGCTCAGTCAGTAGCAATACCTCTGCATGACATCACATCTAGAGAAAAACAAGTGAGAACATACATTAACATTATCAACACTACTTCAGCTACAGTAGATTCAGTATTATAGAAACCAAAAAATAAAGCAAATCGAAACTTGCTCTTGTTGTCAGATGTCATTGGTTTCATCTAAATCATACCATGCTACACAGTACAAATTTACTCCTTCACAAAGAACAGTACTGAGTGAGTGAATATCGATCGACACAAAACCAGCGGTTTAAATCTCTGCCACCTGTTGCCCATTGGACGAAACGTTCGAAAGCTTTCATGATGTTTTTGTGAGAGGCTAGTGCTGAACACTTGTGAGTTGTTTCTGGAGGAGTGAGAAGTTTTAGGCCATGCTTGCGTGGGCCAACGTGAGGCCACAGTGTCAAAACTGGCATAGTTGACAGTTTTGAATTGTTCCCCATTTTCCAATTTTTTCCATTTCTTCTGTTTTATTTTCATTCCTGACTTATTGTGGTTGCTGAACACCCCAAAAACAGTTTGGAGACGGTGCACGAGCACTGGAGGACCGACAGAGTCAGCGTTCCTAGTGCCATGTTAGAGTAGCATCATCCAGATGTAGGGTTGTATACAATTTCTTTACAGAAAATAAGCATGAAGGCAAGATGAAAGCCTTCAGTTAGACACAGAGATGACATTGAAAACAATGAAATTTTACTTTCTTTTATGTGGGTGCCTGTGCAGTAGTGTAAGTCAAGTGTCAACTTGTTCTTCTGAAAAGTTTTTTGACAACCTTGCTAAGTAGTCACGTTGCATGTGTTTTGTTCAAGTAACTAATGTGTAATAACATGCTGCCATGTGTACTTGTTTTATTTTTATTTACTTATTTTACTTTTATTGTGAACAGAAGTGCATTTGAGCAGGGTGTGTAACAAACCTGCTCCTCCATTTTCAGCAGTTGAGTAATTGGTGACTGGACTCTGATATGGCCACACTTTTCTTCAAGACGGTGTATATAAAAGAACATTCCAAAACTGTAACTATTATAAGTCTGCTTCTCCAACAACACAGATTTTATTAAGCACAAATTATTAATAAATAAATCACAGTAAGTAATAGTTTCTGACTCTTCTGGGAATACACAAAATGAAAAACTGCTGCAGGTGGATGCCTCTTGGCCACCACAATACTTTGGAATTTTGTTAAATAACTCACACATTAGTGGAGGAGAACATTGTAGTACCATTTGGGAAGCATTTGAATACGAGCCGTGTTCTCAGTGCACCAATACGCTGTTGATTCATTCACTGAAAACATGAGTGTTGGCTAATGGTGAGCAAAGACAGTAACTACATTAGGCAGACAGGCAAGTCTAGCAAACCAATGTTAATAGCAGGTAACAATAAAGTCTAAATCACAGACCAGGAGAAACCACGTAGCCCAGGGTTGTTATCAGTAAGTACATGGGAATGCTTGCTCAACAAGCCGAGGCTGTGATACTCTGCAGCAGCCCTGAATTCTGCTGCGAGGTTGTTGCCTTGTGACTTGGCACAGCTAACTATGCAAAAGTTTTGTGTAGTGGGCATGGAAATGAAGTTTTCAGTAGTGCTTGGTCCTTTTAAAAAGAGTCTTTGTGCCAAGGTGTTGGTCCACAACTTCCAACTAGACATGATATACCATTTAAAGCAGTAGGTGGAAGCTGGTGGGCTGCAAAAAGCCAGTGTTGATTTCATGTGTGGAGAGGTTATGGGCTGTGTTTTCTGGGAAATATAGGGAATTATTTTTATTGACTACCTTGCCAAAGGTATAACAGTAACTTGAGTAATAGTACTACATCTTTTAAACCAAGTGGAACAAAATGTGCGAGGAAAGACCAGAACTGTCACTGAAAGAAAGAAAATAATCTTCATCAGGTGAGTGGAATTAATTGTGAAGGTGCTTAAGGTAAGGAAACCTGAGGGAAGTGAAGTTCAGATTATAGGAACAGCTGACCTGAAAACCAGATTTGACAATTCTGACTTCACTTATTCCCAAATCTAAAGATATTTGTGATTGGAATTTTTTAAGCCAATGAAAAGGATATTTTTTCATATTTCCTGAATATAGACCATCTGCTCATTGGAAGACCACTGAATAAAATACATTGAGCTAAAAGGACAATAAGTTGGTAAATAAGTTTGTTTTGTATTTGGTGAGAAGTCTTCTCTTGTTCCTATATCATGCTGTTCAGACAACGTATTTAGTAGGCTGTTTTCTTGGATAGGTGTTATGTGTCCTCAGAATATTTTAAAAATTGAAATTGTAAGTGAAAAATGTGTTACAGCTTTTCCAAATGTCAAAAAGTGTTAGATCACAATTTTAGAGGAAGAATCTTAACTTTCATCAAGTTGGATTGAGACTTTAAAATTTAATGTTTGCAGTTATGAACAGTAAAAGAACAAAAGGAAAATAAGTCTTCTTTTGAAATATTAAATCTTATGAATAATGCACATATGTGATTATTTTGTAAGTAATGAATTACCTTTGCAACCTTAAGTTTGAAAGTAAATACAGTATACTGAATATTGTCGCAGTTTTGAAACCAAGATTAGATTAGGTTAGATTCAGTTTTCATTCCATAGACCCAAAAATGAGATGATTCTTGTGGGTGTGAAACATGGCAGAAAGGTAACATAAAAACATAGAAAATTTGAATGTAGTGCCACTTCTGTGATCGTTAGTCAGAAGATCATCAAGATATGTGAATATATTACAGTAAACTGGAACTGCTAACATTTACAGAATTAATTACAGCTGAAAACTTGAAAAGAGAGTAATATTGAGGTAGAAGAATTGGGTTAATGGAAGCAATAACATTGATGTTCAAGATATATGAACTGCAATAACTTTATTTTGATCATCACATTAAGGGCTGCACAACAAACAGATTTCGAGACACTGTTAAATCAAGTGGTTGTGTAATGTGACAAGAAAACTGTTTTGAATAAAAACTAAAATTCACCACAAATATAATTTATTTTGCTTCAAATCAACAACCTTTACCACCTAATACCTGCTGTTTTGTATAGTTCATCATTTAGTCCCCTTCACTCCTTAATTTCTTCTACTTTATTGAGAAGGAAATGCAAGTTCTGACTGGGTAGCTCCTTCAGTAAGATTTTTCAATGGTAGCATGTTACAAGGCACAAAAGCCTGTGGAAAGATAGACCACTGTCGGCAAGCTTTCGGAGCCAGAGGCTCCTTCAGGCAGAAGAAAAGGGGAAAGTCACCCAAACTGAGGGTAGGGGAGACTTACGGATGAGAAGGAAAGTCTAGAGTATTACCTTCTCATCCCATATGGTAAGTCTTCCCCGGCCTGCAGTTTTGGGTAATTTTCCTCTTTTCATACATCTCTCCAGCACTTTTCCTTCGCCCTTCTTCCTTCCCCTTCAACCGTTCTGCCTGAAGAAGGAGCCCCTGGCTCCGAAAGTTTGCCAATCACAACAGTCTTTTATGTGTGTGTTCTGCCACCGCTTGATGAGTAGGTTTTTTTTTATCCATTAAATTAAATAATTTTATCAATAATTGATTGTTTTTATTGTTATAATATACATAAGTTGATATTCAAACTACGTATCCAGAGTAATTCCATTTCTACAGCAGAAAAAAATTGGTGTGCTTATTGGAAAGTATCATATAATCCTGCTGACAGATTATCCTGAAAACCTGTTATTCTTCTAGCTAAATGCCATATAAAACTTGTCTTGCTCTGTAGTCTGCAGTACATTTTATGTAGTTTTGTCTGTTGATATTTATTTCCAGGTTCCTGTGGGAGGATAGTAATGACCTAGATGAAGAAGAGACTCATGAAGCTCTGCCACCCTTTCTTGTGGAGGTGAAGCTGGAGAATGAGAGCACAGATGAGGAATTGGAACAAAATCAATCAAACCACACTTGTCCTGATTGTGGCAAGACTTTCTCACGCTCTGATAACTTAGCCAGGCACCGCCGATCTCATGAAGGCTACAACACTCGACCTTACACATGCCCTAGATGTGGGAAACGATTTGTTCGTGCACAGCATCTTGACCAGCACTTCCTCACACATACTGGTGAACGTCCCCATGTGTGTTCTCAAGCAGGTTGTGGACGAAGATTCTCCCGTATTGATCACTTGCGTAAACATGAGAGAATACACACTGGTGACCGCCCGTATCTTTGTCCACTGGCCCAGTGTGGGAAGGCATTTGGCCAGAATACACATCTCCAAAGGTAACTTCATCTGACTTTTATATCTAATGTACAAGTTGCTGTTATGTTCATGGTAGAACAGACACACATAAAAGATAAGAAGTTACCTTTCACATTTTCTTGCACCATCACTTATCATGTTGCAGTCTCATTTTTCTCGAATCTTGTTCTTCAGATACTCTTTGCGAGGAGCGATATTATTTAATTTCATTGTCTCAGTGACCAGGTGCAAGTCTTTCAATTGGATGCCACTTTAGCATCCAACTAGGAAAAGGGGACCTACAGGTTAATGTGGAATCTGAACCATGTGTCATTCCTGATGACTCCTCACATCATTGAAAGGTGATTGCTTGATTAAAGGCAGATTGAAAAGTTTCATAGTTGTCTGGGATTTGATCCCATGACATCACGGTTTCCAGGCACACACTGTGCCACTAGACCACTAGCCTAGACACAACAAGTGATACTGAATGCCAGTAATGGTTTAAGTTGTGTGAGAAATTAATCTGTTTATGATAAATTATTTTAGCCACTACTTGCGTGATACATCATTGTACTATGTGGTTATTTTTAAAATCTCTATCTGAAATCAATTACTAATTACAAGAGCAGTATTGTCGATTATAGAATTAACACTTCACATGTGAAATGTTTATTGATCTCACACAAAAGTACTCCTCAAGCGTAACTGCATGCCTAACGAGAGTGTGCGTTCCTATTTGCTCATACATAGAATGTTTTCATAAATTAAAATATTCCATATGTATAAAATTCTCAATACCACATTGAAATCACAAATGCAGTATCAAATGATACATTACACTGTTCTACAAAAAAAAACTTTTTTTCTATTTCTGAAAAAAATTATTGTGATCCTAGTTGTATTTTGAATGCTGAATTGAAAACTGTTTTTGTTTTTTTTCTGTCAGGGATAGTTTATGAGTAATCGCAATTTTATTTCTCTTTTCAGTTTCTGATATAGTGCGGCAAACGTGAGGTGAAATTCGACAAACAAATGCACATCTTTATGATGTCATAAGTTCATCACATTAATGGAGGGTGGGATCTAACATATAACACAGTAACCTTTGTGTATACTCTTTGAAGCATTTATTTGACATGAGAAATTACAGAAAATTGACGAACAATGAGCCAATGCCTTGTAATGCACATCACTTTTTTCTCTTGTATTGTGACTCTTTCTTCTCTCGAATGATATTCCAGCAATAATCTGCTAACAGAAAAGGTACCCACTTCCCTTCATAGTGCCTTTCTATCGTAGAAATGTCTTTATGGAATCTTTCCCCATGTTCCTCCGATACGTCACTACAACTCTCTGTGAAGTAGTCCAGATAAGAGTCCATCATATGTACCTTCAAAGACATATTGCATCCCAAATCCTGATATGCTTTGATCATATCCTTCACCATTGCTTTGTAGTTAGTAGCTCTTCTTCTTCCGAGGAAGTTTTCCGACACCATCTTGAAACAGTCCCATGCGGTTTTTTCTTTATCAGTTAAACATGCTTCAAAATTTGCATCATTCTGCAGCTCCCTGATTTGTGGGCCCACAAATACACCTTTCTTTATTTTTGCAGCTGAAAGACGGGGAAATTTGGTAGCTAGATATGCAAACCCACAGCCTGTTGGATCCATGGCCTTCACGAATTGTTTCATCAGGCCAAGTTTGATGTGAAGCGGTGGAAGTAGTATATATTCAGGAGCTACCAGACTTTCACGTTGTACATTCTTTTCGCCAACTTTCCATCTTCGCCTAGGCCATTTCTTTTTCACGTAGTGAGAATTTTGGTCTCAACTATCCCACTCGCAAAGAAAACAGGCATACTTTGTGTAGCCTTGTTGCATTCCCAGTACCATAGCAATTACCTTGAAATCTACACATATTTTCCATTTGTGTTCATTGTATTTTAATGAATCCTTTGTACGAATTCGTAATTCTCTTTTGTCAATCTAGCGTAAGCTACTGGAACAGAGGGTATTTTATTTCTGTTATGGAGCAAAATACCCCTCAGACTTGTTTTCGATGCATCTATGAAAAGTCTCCACTCCTGTGAAATATAAGTGAAGTTCAGCACTTTCATCAGACCAGCAATGTCATTGCAAAATGTCAGTGGTTCGTCAGTTGAAAAATAAGAAATAAAGGCATGTTCTCTGTGCCTGAACACACTGATTTTAGTACTTTGGTGCAGTAGATTATACTCTTGTAATCTTGAACCAAGCAGCTGCGCCTTTTGTTTACTTAGTCCTAGATCACGTACTAAATCATTTAAATCTGCTTGTGTTAACAAATGAATGTGGCGATGACTCACTTGTGCAGTGATATAGAGAATCATCATCTGTGATTTCTTCAGTACTATTTGTTTCACTGTCACTCGGAATTTGACCTCGAGCTCTTGAAGGTACTGGAAGGTTGTCGGAATGCTGCACTGGCATTCTCGCTGAAGGCAGATCTGGGTAAACAATGTGCCTCTTCGACTTTTTGTTCGTAAAACCCTGAATTTTTGTTAGACAGAAATAACAATCAGTAACATGGTCCTTAGGCTCCCTCCACACCATGGGAACAGAAAACAACGCCACATTCTCTTTACCTTTCCACCACTGAATTAGTTTGCAGTAACAAGTAGCACAACAGAAATGTGGTGCCCATTCTTTATCTTGGTCTCCTACCTCTACTCCAAAGTAATGTTTGTATGCTTTCTTTATGACTGAAGAAATTTTCTTCCTATTTCTGGCAAAAGTGAACTTCCTACATATGTAGCAGAAGTTGTCCGGCTTATATTGACATCCACGATGACGTGGCATTTCTGCAAATTTAAAAATACCACTTTGTGTAATACACCTGTATTAAATTAATAGTAGGGAACTAGAGGAACGCTGATGTGTAAAAACAAGCAGTCGTTTTACCTCCAGCACCAGGCTCAATCAGTTTACACACAGGAACTAAAAAATTCAACCGTGCTCGGAAATATAACAGACAGTTACTTTTCAGCCCAAACACCCACTCGTTAAGACTGACACAAATTGCGGCTAACGCCACTGTTGTAAACTCGATGCACCTGCCTCTAGAAGGCGTAAAGCGTTACTGCCAAGCCAGGGATCGGCTGTCACCATTCGATTTAATGACATGTTTCAGGTGGTCATAATGACATAGGTGTGGCGGGGATAACCTAATGATGTCTGATTCTTCCCACCTGCTGTTGCACAAGAAATTATCACGTTCTATCACTACTGGAAGCGGCAACATACCGGTATTTCTCTATAACGTCTCTGTGTTTGCCATGAATTGTGAATATACATATTACATAAAAAGTATCCCTGACAACGATATTTTGTTTACATATTTGAATTTCCCAGGGTAAAATGGTCTAGAAGCACATACTTTAATATCAGAAATAGAACCCATGTCAAACAGTGTTATCGGAAATGGTGGGAATTCAACAGGTGACATGCATTCACCAGCAAGTAACTTTAACGGCTTTATCAATGCAGATACCATAGAGAGCATGACATTGCTCCCTTTTCTCACAGAAAAATGTCCTGTGCACTTCCTGTAGTGCTGATGGATATCAAACTGAACTTCACAGAAGATTTCTGACAAACAATGTGTGATTCAGTACAGGCCAAAGTAGCACTTTAATACTGTTTCTGAAAGTGCGACCTTTCCCACAGGTGTAAAAATCCATACTAGGTCCCTTAGAACATAGCTTATACCTCAGTGTTTGTCTTTACAGCATCCAAGATCCTTATTCTGTACAAGATTGTTACACATGCCAGCTGTCTTACTTCTTCAGTTTTGGTGATTAGCTCTTGATAAAATCATCATGAGAATAGCCAAATTGAAATGGAATCCAAGTATCCATTGTTGTGTCGGCCTCTTTACTGTGATTCAGGGAAAAGGCACAGTACCTGTAGTGTGTTACTTTGTTATGTTGTATGTGAATGTTACGACAAGCAATATTGTAGCCCTGCCTCTATGTCTGAAGTTAATGTACATCAATAGCATATCTGCCAGAATCTTATTAGAAAATTCCTTGTGGCAGTTCATCTGTAGGTGGTAGGTAATCATTCTGCTATGAACAATGTTGCTTTGTTAAATTGCTTCTGATGCTAGCGTTGACTGATGTATTCTTCCACGATCAGATATTATTAGTTGTGGTGTTCCATTTTGTCAGACTTATTCCTTTGACAAGAAGTATTGCAATTTCTGGAGCTTCTGCAGTCAGTACAGGCTTGGGGACAGCACAGCTGGTGAGACATGCAGTGCACACCACTGTCCATTTATCCCCAATTGTTGACTTACGAAATCTCACCAAGAGGTCAATTTCAATCCAGGGAAATGTAGCAACTGCAAGAAGAACTAGTAACAGATCTCCTGGGGGTAACTGAGGAATATAATTCCATCACTAGTGTTCCCTACAGTAACTTAGATCATTTTTGACATATCAGTAGAGACATGCCCAGTGATAAACAGTTCCAGTTCTGTCATGGTCTACGCAAAACTCAAATGACCTGATGTTGGAATATTATGAAAATGTGCCAGTAACGTAGGCTTAAAAGCGATTGGATGATTAGCAACCATTTGTGTTCCACTGGCTTGTAATTCCTTTTATAAAATGTTCTATGTATTAATCTGACTTCTCCTTTGACAAAGTCTTTCTTCTCCAAGGCCTCTGTGGTCTTCGAATTTTCACTTTACTCTGCTTCAATGTTTGTTAGTGTAACAATGAGTGCGAAATCACCACCACTGTAAGGTTTCTTTCTTGGGCTTAATGAAATGAAATTGATAGCCTTTGTTTGCATCCATTTTTGTATACAGCTGTGACATCTCATTGAAAAGTGTCATGGCTGACGAAGATTTCAGTACCTGTTTAAACACACATCACATACACACATTTCAGTACCTCTTTAAGGATACTGAAAGATCTTTCTTTCTCCTGCCTCCATAAAAATTAGATGTCTCCTTAAATTATTTCTTGTAGTGGTTGTACCTTGCAAATGAAATACTTTACAAAGCAGCTGTAGTTAAAGCACATTCCGCAGAAGCCTGTCACATCAAGAATCTGTCAAGGACTTGGAAAATCTGTTATGGGTCTCACGTTTTATGGATCAGGAAAGACACTTTTTAGTTATTATGGGTAGAGTGCACCATGGATGCTCTTACAGAAATTTATTCAAACAACTGGGGATTCTCATAGTGCCAATTCAATGCATTTTTTCACTAATGTACTTTGTTAACAATAATAATACAATTTACAGAACAAGCAGTGAATATCATGATCATAATACAAGAAATAAACATGATCTTACAAAGATACAAAAAATCTCGGCAAGCGTCAGAAAAGAGTACATTATTCGAGCATAAAATTATATGATAAACTTCCAGGCCATGTTATATCAGTTATTGAGGATAAGACTGAATTCAAAAAACAGCTTTATCTTTTGAATAGTTCTTTCTGTTACAAGAATTTTCTGACAATGTGTAATAATTAGTGAAATGTGTTTAATTGTAAGCATTCCTATAAGAAATGGCTATATTGCACTGGTATATCAGTTGTTGACAGAATGCTTTTTGTAGGAATTCGAATGTAGCCTTATAATTTCTTTGTGTAACCATCATTACTACTATAATCTGTGTTGTCATTTGGACACTTGAACCTCATATATCTCTTTACATATGATTTAGCTTGTAAGCCTCATGACCATTTGCATAGAGTTATTATTGTAATAATCTCACGTATTCTACACCCTAGTGATACACTAACATAGAGTATCCATGGAACTTGAAAATAAATAAATAGTTAATTTGTCACCCCAAGATTTTTTTTCCTCAGGCAATGAAGAGTCATTTTTCAGATTTAGGCAGTAACGTGCATCAAGGACACAATTCATCACTGTTGTCAAACAGGTTAGATGCCCTCCATATGACTTTGAGAAAACAGCAATGTCACCTAGGTTGCCAAGACACATCATCCATTTAAGATGTCGAAGCATATTGTCCAACTGTGTTCAAAGGTGGCTGAATTGCCGCATGGACCAAATGGAATATCTTTGAACTTGTAAGGTGTTATGAGAGACTCCTTTTTCCAGTCAGCTGTGTCAACCTCAATCTGCCAGTGGTCAGTTTGGGTATCTGTAGTGGAGATATACTTCCCTCTCTTCAGGTGACCCAAAATGCGATCAGTTTGAAGCAGTGTGTATACATCCTTTCTGATGTGGTTGTTCAGCTGCTCATAATCAACAAAATTGACAGAGAATACCCTACAGACACCAACATTGTTCCTTAATCAACACAGATAAGCTATGTGGTATCTTCCTTCTTCACTAGGACCACAGAGGAGGACAAAGGACAATGTGATGGTGGAATGATGTCACTTATTCAGCTGGAGACAGCCAGTATGAGTGGAGACTGATTTTTTTTTCCTTTTTTTTGGGGGGGGGGGGGGTTGATCCCCAGTGTTTATTTGGTGTTTCACGTTAGTTTGTCTGATCTGCCTTGTCTGCACCCAAAATTGACAGAGAATACCCTACAGACACCAACATTGTTCCTTAATCAAGCCAGAATCTGTTGGTGGCTGGATAGTGGTTTCCTTCAGTGGGTGATTGGTAATGGTAGAGTCTTCTTTGATGGTACTGAGCTGACCCTGCTGGATAGGTTCGACGGGTGAGTTGCAGCTGTTCATGGCAGTCAGTTACCCACAGCTCACTCTCCCTGCTGACTTTTGAGGGTTATGATTCCCATTTTCATATATATTTTCTTTTTTGAAAGTGGGTAACATTTTACAGTTAACTAGAGTTTCGCATTTTAACTGAGCGTCTTGTTAACCACAACTCATCTCATTGATGGTGGTGGCATAAGAATGTGTTTTCTGTGGTAAACAGTTGCCCAGAGCAACCGTTATTATTTGAACTTGTTGGAGTGTCTTCATCAATCGAGAATTTACAGTTTTGACATTTTATTATTGCTTGTGGTGCCTACAGTAATTCTCATTCAAGGACAACATTATGGCTGGATTCCACTAAAACTGGAAATTAAAAAAGAGTTGTATTCTGCCCTTTGACAGTGGTCCTTCAAGGCATGTTCTTGTTGGTGTATTTTCCATGTGCAATCTTCAGCAAAATGTGATGGCATCACCTACATAGCACATCGTCTTGTTTAGTTCTCATTGTTTTGGTGACTGGAAAAGCAGCTGAAACCAATCCACGATTATGTAAATTACTGCAGCAAATTGGAGAGCAGCCTCAACCAGGGTAAGGAGATAGGCTTTTGCCACACAAGTCGGCTGTAGTCATCTGCAATTACCAAGTGTCAAGTGAAATATTCATTGTTGCTTACCGGTCTTGTGCAAGTCTTTCAGATGTATGTCATTGCAGCAACCTCTGTGTCCACAAACTGGCACAGTAAGCCTACCACAGAAAAGGAGACTACATTTTCATATAGAACCTGAGCCATGTGTCATTCCTGGTAAATTTTGACATCATTGGGAGGTGAAGGCTAGGTTAAAGACAGATTGAAAAGTCTGTGGTCTGGCCAGGATTTGATCGTGCAATCTTTCAGTTTCCAGGTACACTCTTTTTCACTAGACCAGCATGCCCAAATGTGTGGACAGAGTTGGCCTGGTGTTTATTGTCTTGCAGCATAATGGTCATCAAATAATCTTCTTTCTTTACAATAACATATAATGTGTTTAAGTCATCCACAACAGAAACATACTGGTATATTTCTTTCATTCTCCAAGTGTCCTTTTTCTGCACAGCTTTTGAGTTGGTATTGGAGCCACTTGCATATATGCTATCAAGTATCAAGAACTTGTCTGTTGGTTGCAGCTTAAGCCCAGGGTTTTTGATACCTTTCCTGTGTCAGTCTGCCTTATTGAGATTGGTGTCAATGATAAATGAAAATCTTGACTTTGTAATTGATGTCACTTAATGAAGTTCTCTGTTGTGTTGACATATATCGACAGTATTCTGTGATACACATCCCTAGTCACATCCTTCATTTGTGTGAAACTTATTCAGCCTCCTTCATAGACAAGTTCACTGTGTGTCACAGTGTCACTTTGTGTAAACGAATGTGTTACCTTCCCCTGCTGCTGGGCTCTGTCTCTCAATTGTTCTTCACTTATGAAGACCTGCCGTTGGTTGTCACCAAATGTTTGCTTTATTTCCACTGGAAGTTTGCCCCACCTCTTGAGCTTTTCATTGTGGTTATCAAACCTCTTCGGGACTGTATCGTAGAAGTAAAAGTAGGTGCTGACAAGACACATCATGTCATCCCAGCTGCTGTAATTATTATGACAAGGTCAGATCTCATTAACCATTTTGTTGGGATCTTGCACCCATCTTCAGGTGGTTTACATTCATTTACATGTTCCCATTTTCAAAGCTGTAGTTCACCGTTTAAGTGAAAAGCAAATAATGTGATGATGACCTAATAGACACAACTGAAACAGAAACATGTAAATGGATGTAAACCACCTGAAAATGAGAGCAAACCCAAAACCAGTCATGTGTAAAATAAAATTACCTTCTATTGTTTCTGGTAGTGGTTATTATTCTACATCCTATAAAGAAACTGTCATGGAGCTCAACTGCATCCATTATGGATAAAATTACTTTATGTGCTGTTTGTATTTGGATTCCTTCTCATTCAGGTGAAGGCTCCATGTAGCCTTAATGAAGCTATGGCAGTGTCAGTGTCCAAGACACCCTATGACTCTTCCAAACTGTGTCTTTTAGAATCTTAAATGAATTACCAGTTATGACAGCAAGTCATCAACAAGAACTGTCACTTCACACTGAAAGCACACCTAAAGGCAGAAGGGCTGCATTGTTGAGAGATACACACACATAAGGTACAGAGCTTTACTTGATCACATGAAACAACACACAGAGCTGAACTGCCTGCCTCTGCAGAGATTTCTCCTCATTATATGTATAAAAGAATGTTCTAGTAATTTACAGTGTTTCATAAACAGGTAAGTCCCAAAGTATTCTGGAAATCATAACTGCCAGATGATAAATAATTGTGAATGGTGAGAGTCAAATTGATGACCTGCAGGTCATTTACCAATGACTATCAATATTACACTGAGGCAGATGATGCACAGTATGTGCCAATATCCTTGTACAGTGTCTTGTTAAGTTTCCAGAGTCCAGGTGATTATGTTTCAAATGTTTTTCTAATAGTGATATTGTTCGAAATATTTAATCTACATATCATACAACTGTACCAACTGGTGATGAATTTTGAGTGATACTTGATTATTATTCATGATAACTGATAAATATTTAACTATCTCCATTACAATAAGTAATTAAGGAATGGAATTCCCTTCTAAAGCTGTAGGAGGAATACACACACACACACACACACACACACACACACACACACACACACGTACGTGCGCGCATGCGCGCCTGTCTCCCTGCAGCTTGAGAAGGGAATTACTTTCTGAAAGCTAACAAAGTAAAGCTCTGTACCTTATGTGTGTGAATCTCTCAACAACACAGCCCTTCTGTCTTTAGGTGAGTTGCCTCCTTTATTCCTAAATAATTTGTGATTCTTAATCAGTACTTTGCGTACTTTACAATAAGTAATTATTCTGTAACAGTGAGTTATGAGGTTAGTCATAATGACAAATTATAAATTTACTTGTATGAAAAAGAACTCTGACTTCAGGAAAATCTCATGCTGTGGTTTGAGTGAAGTACCCTTCATTTCCAACTGTCCCCAATCTATCCCTCTCTCCTTTCCAAGTAAGGAGGTAATATACCAAAAACCAGGATAGTTTTGTGTACTTTTGTATCTACATCTACATCTGTACTCTGCAAACCACTGTGAAGTACACATCCCATTGTATGTGCCTATTGGCAATACTAAAAACTTCCTCAGCATAATTATTCACCAGCAGGTCTATAAACTTTCTTTCACAAGACAGAGAGAGAGAATTAATTAGGAACTTTGTTCTTACATCCGTTGTGTTACTTTTTTCTATTGTGTATTAATCCTTTCGTATCAGAACACCTATTATGTCTGTTGAACGGAACATTTATATAATACACTGAAATTGTTTCTTGTCCTTACTGTCTCACTGTAACAGAGTACTGCGCTATACATCCCACCAATGTTTTGTTGCTTTTAGTCTGGGTTCCCCATTAACTTGTTTTGTTATGTATTCTGATCAATACTTTTTCATTTATGCTTTATTTTGCCATTCAATTTTTGATGTCCTTCACCACAAACATTTCAAATGCTTTTCCAGTTTCTGATCATTCTCTTAATTTTTCTCACTACTAGTTTTACCAGCTTTTGTGTGGATAACAGCATTATTTAAAGTGTTTCACTTCATCTCCTCAAGCTGTATAGTTTACCAAGCTGTTTTCATTTCTGATACTGCTGATTATTTTATGGTCATCTTTGTTTGTGCTCCACATAAATCACTATGTCCACTCAACAATAAGTTTTCAAAACCTTCTGCAGTTTCAACTGGGAGAGCAAAGTCAACTGTGAATCTTGTCATTGATATCCATCCCCTCTGTTGAACTCTAAATATTATACATCAGTGGAGGTAAACTACAGCCCCAATTAAACTCTTTTTAACCAAAAGCTGTCTCCAGTGTTTTTTGTAATTATTAGAAATTGTACAACTGAGGCTATACGTCACTCCTTGTGTGAGACACCAGACCTTCCTGGTGGCTGTAATTTTGAAACTGATCTCAGACATTTATCTAGGCTGTGACATCCAATATACACATGTATATAAATGGGAAATGTTTTTAGCAAAAATCTTGATAAGTTCAAGACCAATTTACTTCAAATTTTCACTCAATACTCTAATAACTTTTCAGACAGTTATAGGCTATATATTATTAAGATACTTATGCTATAAAAATATATAAATAAAATCTATACTACTTTGTAAAGACAAGTAATTGCTTTAATGTTGTTACCAAAATTTTATAAAGTTCTTAACTGAATTAGTTCACATTTTTTCATGTAACTCTTATGAACATTTGGAGGAACTTAGGCTACTTATTTTTAAATATACATCATATATAAGTATATACTGTATATGCTGTATGAAGGGGAAACATTTTTAGCAAAACTCTTGAAAAGTTTTTTACCAATTTACCTCAAATTTTTACTGACATAGTCTACATTTTTAAATCTACATTGATGTGATAAAAGTCATGGATACTTCCCGACATTGTGTAAAACCTCCTGTTGCGGCGTAGTGCAGCAACTCGATGTGACATGGACCCAGCAAGTGTCAGAAGTCCCTTGCAGAAAGACTGAGCCAGGCAGCATCTATAACTATCCATACATGCAAAAGTGTTGCCATTGGAGGATTTTGTGCACAGATTGACCTCTTGATTATGTCCCAGTGATGTTCACTGGGATTCATGTCAGATGATCTTGGTGGACAAATCATTCACTCGAATTGTCCAGCATGTTCTCCAAACCGTCCAGCATGTTCTCCAAACCACTTACGAACAGTTGTGGCCATGTGACAAGCTGCACTGTCATCCATTAAAAATTTATTGTTGTTTGTGATCATGAAGCCCATGACTGCCTGCAAATGGTCTCCAAATAGCCAAATATAACTATTTCCAGCCAGTGGTCAATTCAGTTTGACCGAAAGGCCCAGTCCATTCCATGTAAATACAGCCCACACCATTATGGAGCCACCACCAGCTTGCACAGTGCTTTGTTGACAACTTGAGTCCTTGGCTTCATGGGGTCTATGCCACACTCCAACCCTATCACCAGCTCTTACCAACTGAAATCGAGACTCATCTGACCAGGCCATGGTTTTCCAGTCACCTGGGGTCCAACCGTTATGGTCACGAGCCCAGGAGAGGCATTGCAGATGATGTCATGCTGTTAGCCGAGGCATGTGCGTCATTCATCTGCTGCCATAACCCATTAATGCTAAATTTCACTGCACTGCTGTAATGGGTATGTTCATTGTATCTCTCACATTGAGTTCGGCAATACTCCAAATTATTGTTGATGGTTTTCCTATTACTAGCACTAAAATTGCAGCTTCAGTAACAACTGATGCTGTTTTAATTTAGTTGTTTTGTTTGTGCAACACAGCTGGCTGGACAAACCTCAGAGCCATGCTTCTGATCCTTTGAGAAATTATTTTGCATTATGGAATTGTGTTTATATTTTGGATGGAGTGCTGCTGTTACCTACAGAGGACCCTGCTCTTTGGGTTGTAGTCCCGTCCTCCCTTCAGCATGAGGTTGTGCTTTTATTACATATGGATACACTGGTGTGTGTCGTGTACAAAAACATTAGCACATAGCCATGTCTTTCGGCCAGGAACTGTAGAGGAAATAGTGCGAGTTGTTGCAACCTGACCACAGTGTGCCACCCATCAGGTGGCTCCCCATGCTTATTTGTCACTGTGGCCAGATTCACAGTAGCCTTGGGAATGAATTCATGTTGACTTTGTGGGACCTTTTTTGCATTTCTACTGGCTTGTTGTAATTTATGTTTATCTTAAGTTTCCATATATGGTGCATTGTCTGTCTGCTTCTGTGGCAGCAACAATTTCCTCTTTGTCAAAAACTTTTGCATGTAACGTCTTCCATATACATTAGTTACTGACAACTGTGCCCCTTTGCATACTCTTAACAAAAATCCGAGTGTACGGAATATGTTCTCAGATATTTGGGTGGCTCAAAGACTTAAATAATAGAACCCGGTACATTTTCCAGGATGACAAGTGTATGTCAGAGACAATGGTATTGTCAGGAGTGCCTAGGACCACTCTTGTTCTCTGTATACATAAACAATCTGACAGACAGGATGAGGAGCAATCTGTGACTATTTGCTGATAATACTGTGGTTTATGGGAAAGTGTCATCAATGAATGTCTGGAGGATACTGGATGATTTAGACAGAATTTCTGCATGATGAGATTAATGGCATCTTGCTCTAAATATGGAAAAATTGAAGGTAATGCAGATGATTAGGAAGACAATCCTGTCATGTTTGAATAGAGTGTGTGGTGTGCTGTTATACACAGTCGCATTGGTTAAATACCTAGGCATAAGATCGCAAAGCGATATGAAATGGAACACGCACATAAAGTTGGCAGTAGGGAATGTGAATGGTCTACTTCAGTTTATTGAGAAAATTCTAGGAAAGTGCAGCTCATCTATAAAGTAGATCACACATAGAACAATAGAGTGATCAATTCTTGAGTAGGCCCTATTGTTCACGTGTTTTGGATCCCCACTAGGTCTGATTAAAGGAAGACATCAGAGCAGTTCAGAGGCTTGCTGCTAGTTTTGTTGTCAGTGGTTTTGGTCAATACGTGAGTATTGTGGATGCTCTGTAAACTCAAATGGGAATTCCTGGAGGAAGGACAATGTTCTTTTTGCAAAAAACTTTTGAAAGTGTTTAGAGATGCAGCAATTGCAGCTCAATGCTGACTAATTCTTGTGCCACTAACATACATCTCGCATAAGGACTGTGAAGAGAAGAGAAGAGAAGTTGGGGCTTGTATGGAGCTGTATAGGCAGTCATTTTTACCTCACTACATTTGCAGGTGGAACTGGAAAGAAATGGCTAGTAGTGGTACAGGGTTTTATTAATTATGTTCTTTGAGCAAACTAAAAGCTGGGTTCCAAGCCTTACTGAGTTGACAATGGCCATCTTGATTCAGAAGTGCATTGAATAAGCAGACTTCCACTGATCCCTGTAAGAAACAACCCCATAAGGTTCCGATATGCCGTCACACCTCAGCACCATCGCAGTTCATGCTGTGTCCAGAGGAGTGATCTGTGAAGTGAAATGCTGCAGCGATTAAAGCAAAACTCACACTCAAGACGTATGTACTGTGGTTAGTATAATGTGGGTGTAGATGTATATGTAGAAGTTAGAAACCATTTCTACTTTTCACACATATAAAATCAGTGTTCTGTATTCCATCATCTTTCGACTGTACATCCAGGATAGTACTAATGTTGTTTACCAATGTGATATTCTTGTCAGTTTTAAGCGGCCCCCTACTATTTGTTGATTTTTAGTTGATTATTAATTGCTATAACCTGGCTCTTTGGAAAATATTGTGGACTGTCACAAGTAGCCAGGGTTCAGAGAACAACTTACCCCAAGGTACATGCATCGTTAATTAAAATTCTGACTGTGAGTATACAGCAAATGTCCTGCCTGTTCTTGTACACCGTTCTATACTTCATTCCCTATCAAAATGTTCTAATAATAAAGAAGGAGGTTATAATATGTGAACATTTTTGTAAAACACAGCTATTTTATTCTACTTTAAATTCAGGCAACTTGTCCCCACTTGTTTAGATTACATTCATACTATAGTTACAGTCACTCATCTTTCACTAACTTATATGAGTTTACTATTGCCTGTTCCTTGTGTTTGATCACCTTTTCATTATACAACAACTACCCTGATATGGAATTAATGCTGTGCTTCAAAATTCTCACTCTGCTCACACACATACACATCCTACTCTTGTGATGGCTTGGGCAAGACTCTGTATAATCTTTTCACAAAATACTTCACTGTTATGTGTGATCACGGGAAACACGGGCACTTGAGATCTGCCCTGCAAGCATGCTCTGGCTCAACCGACTCACTCCTTCATGCCAAACAATCTACAGGCACCAGTCTCTCCCTTCTAGAGGTATGGAGCATCTGTGTCAGCAATGCCACAGTGTTGTAGCAAAGACGTGTAAGGGTAGATTAGATCCTTCAAGTGTAGGATCGATATCTGTACCCTTACACCATGTACATTCTAAGAATCTGTAGGTTTCACTTCGTCACGAAGGTACTGCATACATTATTTGCATAGATGTGGTGTTGTCAGTATTAAATGTCAGTAATTGAAATTTACTGATGTTAATATTATGGGTTACTGACATATATTGTTACTTCTAATAATGATAGATGACAACTCCTTACAGTTACTGCCCTAGAATAATATTTCAGTATCATATGTTAATTTATCAACTTAACAACATCTCTTTGTTATGTGTTCCACTATGATGTTTACAAAGGTTGTATTAACTCTGTTGCAGGCACATGCAGTCCCACAGCAGTGAGCGATCTTTCTCCTGTCCTGTGTGTAACACACATTTCACACAGCTGTACACCCTCCTGACACATCTTCATGAAAAACATTCTACTTAACAATGATGATCACATGTCGTTGTGAGAGCACAACACAAAATGTGGAAAAATTCAACAGTAACCATGGACACTACATCATATTTACTGATGTGTTTAATGATGTCCATGTAATGACACAGGCACTGATCACTGTAAGTTAAGGGTACATATCCCTTAAATAGGCTGGAGATACAGAGAGAAAAACCAACTGATTAGCCATTCACTTGTGTGTTACTAGATTTTCAAGGTAATTTAGGCACACTGTGATAATATATTATCAGACAGTTTGGTACATATCCTCTCTTCCCTAGCAATCATTGTGATTTGCAAAGCTTTCCCCACATTTCTTTGCAAATCACAAAATCATAAATGACAGATGAATGTCTCCTCTTTTGCTTATATTCCAGGCATTCGATTGCAGTAACATACAAGTCTGTGTGCATGTATAGCATGCAAACAGCATGCAAAATACTAAAATTTACGTAGCCACAGGGGACCATACAGATAACCTGGTCTGTAATGACTTAAAAGTTGCTGGAAATTATCTGGACATATAAAGTTTTGCTGAGGAAAAAGGTGCAACAGTAACTGTAGTTCTACTAGTTCTGCAAACTAATGGCAACAATACAATAAATAATTATTTATGGCCATTGATTTTGTTTTTCTTTGAAAGTGGGAGAAACAAAGTGAGACAAAGCATATCCAAGTGAGTTTTTTCAGAAACTACAGCCAAGGTTATTAGCAGTGGAGCAGGCAAGAGAAAACAGGTAATATGGTGCAACTCTGAAAGTGTAAGTAAAAAAAAAAAGTTCAAGGTACCAGTAGAAGTAGTTCACAGTTATCACAACTATACACCAAAAACAAAGTAAAGACCTGCAACTTTTACAGTGGTTAATCAAATAGCAGATAAAAAGAAAATATCAGTTGTAAAACACACAAGGTGCCTCACACTTTGTTTTGTTCTGTCTCATACTATATTTCAGAGTAATTAAAGCAAAGAGTGGAGCTATGTGCTACATACTGCAGTAGATTCATCTCTCTTATCAGTCTCTCATACAGTCAGTAAAAAAGAAAAAAAAGCCTTGTAAAGAAGCGAGAGTATTGCCATCTTGAGGTGTTGAGTACTCCGCCAGTTACCAGCATCATTCTTGCATGGTATTTCAACAGCATGACTCATTATCTTCATCAGGTGCTACCTGAGACTGCTCATCAAGTGGAATGGGTCTAGTATTTATAGCTACTCTCTTCCTCCCCCCATCGTCGATTCCAAGTGTTCCATCTGTGGTCCACTCCCACTGGCAGCGTCCTTAGACATTTCATTCTTGGTCTGTTGTGGTACCAGGTGTTCTCTGTGCAGTCTGCTCCCACTAAAATCATTCTCAGGCGTTCCCTCTTCGGCCTGGTGCATCAGGCCAAATGCTGGTGTGGCATCTGCAGTTCTATGCACATGTCTGCATGCTGGCATTCCATTTTCAGTCCTTTGTGGTTCCAGGTATTCTCTTTGTAATTTTCTCCCACTGGAAGGGCTCTGTGATGTGTCACCTTCACCTGGTGCTCTATTTAGGGTTTGTTTCCCATGTCCACACCCTCCATTCTTCTTTTTGTGGGTTTCTAAAACTGCCCTTATTGTGTTTCCAGCAACTCCAGTGCAAGCTCCCAGGCTGTATTGAGTTGGTACACAGTGTCTCGATTCATCAGGTTGTTCATCACATATATCGATATAGACTCTCTTATAACACTATCCCAGTATCTGGGGGTCTGTGCCAGAACCCTTGTTTCATCATAGTTCATGGAGTGATTGAGTTCTGGACAGTGCTCAGCAATGGCTGACTGAGTTGCCTGTCTTAGTTGGGTGTGCCTCTCATGTCCTTTCCATCTGATGTCCACTGTCCTAGTTGTCTGGCCAATGTACCATATGCCACATTGGCATGTTATATTACATTTCATAATCCCTGGTCGTATTTTACAGTTTCCAGTAGACCTCTTATTTTGTTAGGTGGACAGAACACGTACTTGATGTTGTGCTTCCTGAGAATCCTGCTGATTTTGGCAGAAATAGATCCTTCATAGGGCAGATAAGCCACATTCTTTGCTTCATCTTGCTCTTCTAGATAATGTGGCGGGTTGACGACCTTCTGAATCTGTTTGGCCGTGTAACAATTCTTGCAGAACACTGGTCTTAGATGCTATATTTCCACAGCCAGACTATCTGTGTCTGACAAAGTATATGCTCTGTGAACCAACAGCTACAGAACTCTGTTCTTCTGCACTGAGTGGTGACAGCTGCTGGCTTGCAGGGATAAATCAGTGTGTGTAGACCAAAGAATCCATCTGCACTCCATTTGAAAAGTACATCCAGAAACAGAAATTGGCCATTATTTTCCGGTTGCATGGTGAACTTAATATTTGGGTGGTGTGAGTTCAGATGTTTCAGAAACTCATTGATCCTAGCCCTACCATGAGGCCAGATCACAAAAATACCACCCATATACCTAAAGAAGCATGAGGGTTTGTATCTAGTCATCCCTAATGCCTCATTTTCAAATCTCCCCATGAACCCATTATGGAGACAAAGAGCTGCTCGTACCTACCCCTTCTGTCTGCTCTTAATATTGGCCCCCGTGCAGAAAATAAGTTGAAGTTAGTATATGCCTGAACAGTCCCAGCAGAGCATTGTCAAATTTCTCTGTAATCAGTTCCAAACAAGGATACCACATCAAAACTGACCATTATATCAGATTAAACAATGGAAAATCTAGGATGGAATAATGAAAATATTTTATAATGATAGATTGCTACTCACCGACCGTACAGAGGAGATGTTGAATCTCCAACAGGAGCAGCAGAAATAAAGCTCACGTGTGCCGCTGTCTTCTCCTCGTGCCTCTCTGCAACTAAACTTTATATCAGATTCTGTGATATGTAGTTGCTTGAGACATTGCAAGAAGTGCCCCAAGTTGCAGATGTGGTGAATACGCTTCCCCATATATAGGAACAGCAGTTTCTTCAAGTATTTGGCCATTGAGTATATTGATGTGCCAATATCGCTGACGATTGGGCACAGTGGTATGCCGTATTTGTGTACTTTTGGCACTCGATATACAGGGTGATTATAATAAAAGTTAAACTTTCAGACTGCTGTAGAAATAACACCACTGGTCACGACGATGTCAAATTGCAACAGAATATTATCAGAGAAGGGGGAAAGTATGGCAGAAGAAAAATAAATAGTTACAAAATGTAGCAATAGAAGGCACTGTAAGCATCGTAATATAATAGTGGTCAACTACAAATGAATCATACAACAATGCCTAAGGCATACATTTGACATTACACAAACTGTACTACCCAGTGTGCATGGGTTTAGAGGTGTGATACTGTTAGTTACTTAAGCCCATCCATCATGGCACAGAGAATTGCCCGAACATTGGACATACCTGTGAGCACAGTGTGTAAAATCCTAGAAAACATCCTTCTTTGCTATCCGTTCAAAATTACCCATGTGCACGAGTTGCTACCTGTTGACCTGCCAGCAAGAGAGACCTTTGCTTTAGAATTTCTTGCTCACATGGAAGTGGACAAGGACTGGCCATGGTAGATTTTGTGGACAGACGAAGCCCACTTCCATCCGTCAGATGTTCGGGCAATTGTCTGTGCACTACACATTTGCAAACCTCAACTTGTCTCCTCCTACATTGCTGTGGCCACTGCTTCCACTGACGTTGAATCAATTCATTTCCTCCCTCTACCAGGTTACACACCAAAAGAATCCGTTTTTTTTTTTTTTTTTTTTTTTTTCGAATTTCCAAATCATTTTCTCCAGACACACAGCAGCCATCGGATCAATGCCTTTTTTCAAACCCTTCAGTGTCCAGAACTTCACAGAGTGACGTGTGCACAGTCATCATTCTATTAATACAGCTTTGCAAGGAGGGTGCGATCCTGCATTGAGACAGTCATGGCAAACGTCGCAGACATGAAAGGAGGAAAAGCCGTGTACCCATCGTGTTTATACAAACTTCAGTGGGTCACGCGCATGACAGGTGTTTTTATTTACATATTCTAACACATACAGCGCCATCTATTGATCAACTTTCACACTATTTTTTTTTCTTCTGCCATACGTATTCCCCCTTCTCCGGTAATATTCCATTGCAATTTGATGTCATTCTGACCAGTGGTATTATTTCTACAGTGTTTTGAAAGTTTAACTTTAATTATAATCACCTTGTAGTCTAGGTGGAACTTGATGCTCTCATTTGTAGTTGGATAATGACCATGTCAGGCATACTGGTTCCCTTCAACAGTGCCCTGTCTTTCTTGTCCACTTTGTCCATAGAGTGACATTCCAAAAGTCTGCATGCAGGCCCTCCAAACACTTTCTCATCATAATCAGCCTGCTGAAAAATGACTAGAGAGTTCCCTTTGTCTGCTGGTAACACCACGATGCTGTTGTCTTCCCAGGACCTCATCCTTGCAAACATTTTCATCACTTGAGATGTTCAGTTTTCAAGGCATGTTCCTGGTTAGCACCCTGCAGGTCTCCCAGTGAATTTCTTCTGCCACATTTGGTGGAAGTGTTTTAGCAAGGGCTTTGACCCTACAAACAAAGTGGACAGGAAGACCAAGGCTCTCTTGAAGGGAACCGGTATGCCTGACAAGGTCATTAAACAACTACAAACAAGAGTGCCAGTTCAACCTCGACTGTGGGCTGTCAAAAGTACACAAAGTGTGTACCACTGCTCCCAGTTGTCAGCAACATTGGCATATCAACATACCCAACAGCCAAGTACTTGAAGAAACTGCTGTTCCTACATATGGGGAAGTGTATTCACCAGATTCGCGACTCAGGAAACTTTTTGGCACATCTTGAGCAACTACACAGAATCTGATATAATTGACAGTTTTGATGTGGTTCCCAGTTCATTGGAGTGCCACTGAAAGACTCGTTGGAATTGATTGCAGAGAAATTTGATTACGCTCTGCTAGAATATACTGACCTCAACTTATTTTCTGTATGGGGGCCAATATTAGATGAAGACAGAAGGTGTAGTTATGGGCAACTCTCTGTCTCCAGTGGCTGCCGATATATTTATGGAGAGACTGGAAGAGGAGGCATTAAAGACAGCTAGATACAAATTCACATGCTTTCTCAGATATACAGATGATATTTTTGCGTTCTGACTCTATGGTAGGGATTGGCTCAGTGAGCTTCTGGTACATCTGAACTCATGCCGCCCAAATGTTAAATTCACCATGGAACTGTATAAGGGTGGCCAACTGTCATTTCTGGATGTACTTGTCAGAAGAAGAGCAGATGGCTCATTTGGCCACAGTGTGTACCACAAACCTACACACACTGATTTATACCTGAATGCCAGAGCTATCACCACACACTGCAGAAGAATAAATTTCCATAGACACTGGTCCACAGATAGTCAAGCCATAGAAATAGAGCATCCACAATCAGTGCTCTGCAAGAGTGGATACATGGCTGAAGAGATGCAGAAAGGCCTTCAACCAGCCAACCACCCCATGATCTAGAAGACAAGCAAGTTGAGGAAAAGACGGTGGATATCTACCCTATGCGGGTTCTGTTTCTGCCAAAATCAGCAGGATTCTTGTGAAAAACAACATCAAGTGTGTGTTCTGCCCACCTATCAAAACAAGAGAGCTACTGGTAAATATGAAAGATGACATGGGACTACGAAAACCAGAAATTTATAACATACATTTCCAATGTGGCATGTCTTACATTGACCAGATAACTAGGACAGTGGGCATCTGATGCAAAAAACATCAGAGCCATGCCCGACTCAGACAGGCAAATAAAAAAGCCATTGCTGACTGCTGTCTGGAAATCAATCATTCCATGAACTATGATGAAACTAGGGTTCTGGCACAGACCTCCAGATAATGGGACACTTTTATGAGAGAGTCTATAGAGATAGAGGTGATGAATACATTGATGAACTGTGACACTGGGTACCAACTCACTTGTGCCCAAGATCCTGCACTGGAGTTGAAAAACCATAATGGGAGCAGCTTTAGTACCCCACAAAAAGAAGAACAGGGGGTGTGAATGTGAGAAATGAACCAGATGGAGCAACAGTTGCACTGGACGGAAGGTGGAATATTGCAGGATGCTTCTAGCAGGAGCAGACAGCAAAGGGAATACCTGGAACCACACCAGACCGAGAACTGCAGAGGGAACAAGTGGAACTGCCTGGAACCAGACCAAAAACAGAACACCGGCCCACAGACAGAGGCTCCAGACCAAAGAGGGAACGTCGAAGGAATGCTGCTAGCGTGTATGGAGGCTGCAGATGGAACACCTGAAACCAAAGATGGAAAGGGAAGAGTGTAGATATAAGTACTGGCCCCATTCCAGTTGATGAGCAGTCTCAGATAGTGGCTGATGAAGATAATGTGTCATGATGTTGAAATACAGGGTGTCCCACTCAAAACTCGCTGATTTCTAGGACCCAGGAGAGAAGAACCACAGTAGATACAACAGTGAAAAATGCACCACATTTAGAGAATCTCAAAGAATTTATATTCCCACATCAGAAGTGCCAAGTATCATCGCCAGAGTGCAGAATGGTTGCATGAAGTGAAAATGGCGACTCCACAGCAGTGCACACAAGCAGTAGTGTAGTTTGCAGAAACAAAATCATCAATTACTGTGCAAAGAAATTATCATTGTGTGTCTGAATGTGACCCACGTGATGTGAAACAATTAAGGAATGGTATAGGAAGTTTCTGGCAACAGGAAGTGTTCTGAAACATTTTGATGGTGCATGTTTCGGAGTTTCAGAAGAGACAGTGGAGGACATCAGACATATGTTTCTCAGAAGCCCACTTAAGTCAATTCATCAAGCATCTAGGCATGATGTACCTCGATCAACATTGCATCATGTCGTCCACCACTATATTTGTATGTGTGCTTACAAAGTGCAAATTCTGCAAATCTGATGCTGAATGACAAACCACGCCAACAACAATTTGCTACAGATATGCTGCAGCATATTGATATGGATGCCAGCTTCCTGTAAAGATGTTTACTCTCAGATGAGGCAACGTTTCATCTATCAGGAAGGATTAATAGGTGGATTTGGGATTTGCACAATCCGAATGTTGTCATTGAACATGTTCGTGATAGCCCTAAACTAAATGTCTGGTGTGGGATAATGCATGACATGATTGTTGGACTGTTCTTCTTTGTGGAACAAACAGTGAACAGGTCAGTGTATCTGGACATGTTGGAGCAGTTTGCGTACCCTCAGATACAAGACTTGCAACCCAACATCATTTTTCAACAAGATGGAGCTCTGCTGCATTGGCCAACAGCTGTTTGCAAGTTTGTGGATAGAAAATTTCCCAATCGTTGGATCGGATGTGGAGGACCCACTGCCTCGTCACCACGTTCACCCATCATTACGCCACTTGATTTCTTTGTGTGGGGATTCGTGAAGGACCGAGTGTATGCAACCAAGCTGGACGATATTCCTACGTTGTGACATTGCATCACTAATGCGATTGCAACAATAACAGAGGAAATGTTACAAAGAACATGGCAAGAAATTGTATATAGACTTGATATTCTTTGTGCAACAAATGGTTCACATGTATTGGTGTATTGATGATAAGTAAATAAATTCTTCGAGATGCTCTACAATGTGGTGCATTTTTCATTATCGTACATACTGGTCCCCCCCCCCCCTCCCCCCCCCCCCCCCCCCCCCCCCCGCCCCCGCCCCCTGGGTCTTTGAAATCAGGGAGGTTTGAGTGGGACATCCTGTATCATACAAGAACGTGACTGATATCTTGCAGAATACCTGACACCTCAAGATAGCTTGAGTTGTCCATGACAATAACAGAATTCTCTGCCATGTACGGAAGTAGCTGTTGCACAAACCAATGCTTAAAGACAGCATAGGTCATTTCAGAGTGACAGTCATCTGATTCCTTTGTCTTCAATGCTTTAAATATTAATTTACTCTCTGGTATGAAGCCTGTCTCTGCAGAACCAGTGTGAAGCACAATAAGGTGTCTCTCTTTTTCCAAAGGAACCTTCAGGCCACCAACATCATCACTTGTCTTCCAGCACATTGGTCTTGAATGGTTCTGGTGAACGTATGTTTCATCGAGATAATAAATACGTGATTTTCTGGCTTGTTTTATCTCGTGCATTTCTCTCAAGAACACAGTTCTTGCTGCTACAATGCACTCTGTACAAGTGAATAAGGCTCCTACTTCAAATACCAGGAAGGATGAAATTATTTCATGGTTGTCATCTAATGGAATTCCTCACACAGCGTCACAGACCAGGGCAGAGTTACTCATGCTCGTAAATGCATACAAGCCTAAATACCGCACTTATGAGATAGATGAACTGGCAAGACAGCATGGTCACTGGGTAATCAGTTTACCACCATATCACTGCCATTACAATCCCATTGGGCTGGTATGGGCACAAGTTAAAGCCCATATCTCAGAAGGAAACAGCACCTTCCAAATTGCTGACATGGAAAGACTCGCACATGAAGCAGTGGACAACGTAAGCATATCTGCATGGGCAAACTGCGTAAGACATTTGGAAACACTCCAGGAAGAAGATTTTAAAAAGGAAATCGACAGAGACTTGGTGATGGAGCCTTTCATAAGTAATCTTCACCATTCGGATTCATCTTTATCAAAC
Organism: Schistocerca cancellata; assembly: GCF_023864275.1. Lineage (NCBI taxonomy): Eukaryota > Metazoa > Arthropoda > Insecta > Orthoptera > Acrididae > Schistocerca > Schistocerca cancellata. The sequence goes on from NC_064632.1 coordinate 297,260,039, forward strand.
AGCGAGGATGAAGATGATGTTTTGGGATACCTGTGACAGTACTGCAATGCTGCGGTAAGCATTTAAACGTATATCGTAAATCATAAGCCTATCTTAATTAACTCGAGTATAGGTTTGCCCAGCTGGTAAAGAAATTATTAAAAAATGTTTAGTTTCTTACGCAATTTCGTTGTGGACTTTGTTTAAAGCTTGTCTTCAGTGATTACACTTGTCGATTTTCTTATTGTACTATCCATCAAAATATGTAAAATTTCATTTGTATTTATGCTAGTCGGACTGCTGTCTTCATTTTTGAAAAGGTAATTGTTCTTGCTTTCCCGAAAATTAGTCCCAACAAACAGCAAATGGAAACTTGTTTTATATTATGTATGACAATAACTACGTACAATAGACATAATATCAACAACTATAAATTATTTGTTGTAAGTGAGGTGTCTAGAAACAGAAAGTGCCGTTGGTTCTTTTAATAATGATTTTTAATGTATGACAGGCTCTTTTTATATTTTTTGAAATATGATTCTTTCAGCTATGTGTCAAAAAGATGCTCTACATGCAGACTGCTCAGACATTTGCTTAGGTCACTTAAAAAACAGGCATGTAAAAATTTCACGTGCGAATATTTCCTCTGCAATTCGAATAAATAATTTTAACTACAGATGGCAAGCCATCACTGGGTGAACGTATTCTCTGGGTTCGAAAGGGAGACAGAAATACTCCTGTATGTGCCGCGATTTTTCCCAGTTCTCACACATATTGCAAAACATTTTATGTGTGTTATAAAAATCGTTTGAGTATCAGTGGGCATACATTTTTTGCAAGGCTTCTTCTACTTTCCAAATTTTATTTTTCAAGGCAGCACAAGAAGATTGTATTTTCTGAGTTAGAATAGGAAAGATAAATAAATGCCCCTCAGTTTTCCGAGTTACTCAACACGATATTCTTGTGTTGATCGACAGACACAATAAACCATGCAAGTCTGTCTATTATTGTTACCAATGTTCATAGCTTTTTTTTATTTTTACACATTTTATACAACTCCCTATTTTAAAGGCAGACGATTCGATGACAACGCCTTTCTCACAAAGACGTATAGGTAGTATTGCGCTCGTCACCTTTCCTGCATGCGCACGTACTGCAGTGCGTGGCGGTCAGTAGCCAACAGTCGAATGGAGCGGTAATGCATAGTGTGGCTACACTGCCAAAGCTGGCTCCGCCCGCTCTAACGTGCATGACTTAAACATTTTTAATTTGCTGCACTAAATTGTTTTTGGTGGAACTGAAGTTTATGGATAGGTAAACTCTTGTACCTTTCTTTATATTGAAGAAACTGGTAAAAGATGTAAAAATAAACAGGATTTTCCTTCATTTTAAAATTTTTTGTTTACAGTGCTGTTAAGTTTTCATTAATAAATCACGTTTTCACAAATATTAAACTATACAGTGAGAAGTATTCCGAGTACATGGATATTTAAATTTGATAGTTCAACCATTCTGCAGAAATGTGCTGCAAGGTATTTTGCGTTTTAATATGAAGTGCACTTGTGTATGCTATAGTTTTTATTGTGTGATAAATGAATGAGGCATGGAGCATAGGAACAATACCTTGCAACAATAGACATACACTCCTGGAAATTGAAATAAGAACACCGTGAATTCATTGTCCCAGGAAGGGGAAACTTTATTGACACATTCCTGGGGTTAGATACATCACATGATCACACTGACAGAACCACAGGCACATAGACACAGGCAACAGAGCATGCACAATATCGGCACTAGTACAGTGTATATCCACCTTTCGCAGCAATGCAGGCTGCTATTCTCCCATGGAGACGATCGTAGAGATGCTGGATGTAGTCCTGTGGAACGGCTTGCCATGCCATTTCCACCTGGCGCCTCAGTTGGACCAGCGTTCGTGCTGGACGTGCAGACCGCGTGAGACGACGCTTCATCCAGTCCCAAACATGCTCAATGGGGACAGATCCGGAGATCTTGCTGGCCAGGGTAGTTGACTTACACCTTCTAGAGCACGTTGGGTGGCACGGGATACATGCGGACGTGCATTGTCCTGTTGGAACAGCAAGTTCCCTTGCCGGTCTAGGAATGGTAGAACGATGGGTTCGATGACGGTTTGGATGTACCGTGCACTATTCAGTGTCCCCTCGACGATCACCAGTGGTGTACGGCCTGTGTAGGAGATCGCTCCCCACACCATGATGCCGGGTGTTGGCCCTGTGTGCCTCGGTCGTATGCAGTCCTTATTGTGGCGCTCACCTGCACGGCTCCAAACACGCATACGACCATCATTGGCACCAAGGCAGAAGCGACTCTCATCGCTGAAGACGACACGTCTCCATTCGTCCCTTCATTCACGCCTGTCGCGACACCACTCGAGGCGGGCTGCACGATGTTGGGGCGTGAGCGGAAGACGGCCTAACGGTGTGCGGGACCGTAGTCCAGCTTCATGGAGACGGTTGCGAATGGTCCTCGCCAATACCCCAGGAGCAACAGTGTCCCTAATTTGCTGGGAAGTGGCGGTGCGGTTCCCTACGGCACTGCGTAGGATCCTACGGTCTTGGCGTGCATCCGTGCGTCGCTGCGGTCCGGTCCCAGGTCGACGGGCACGTGCACCTTCCGCCGACCACTGGCGACAACATCGATGTACTGTGGAGACCTCACGCCCCACGTGTTGAGCAATTCGGCGGTACGTCCACCCGGCCTCCCGCATGCCCACTATACGCCCTCGCTCAATGTCCGTCAACTGCACATACGGTTCACGTCCACGCTGTCGCGGCATGCTACCAGTGTTAAAGACTGCGATGGAGCTCCGTATGCCACGGCAAAGTGGCTGACACTGATGGCGGCGGTGCACAAATGCTGCGCAGCTAGCGTCATTCGACGGCCAACTCCGCGGTTCCTGGTGTGTCCGCTGTGCCGTGCGTGTGATCATTGCTTGTACAGCCCTCTCGCAGTGTCCGGAGCAAGTATGGTGGGTCTGACACACCGGTGTCAATGTGTTCTTTTTTCCATTTCCAGGAGTGTATAACATAAGTGCAACAGTACATTTCGCATAGTAATCTAAGTCACTAATGCATCAACTCATTATCCAAACCATCCAGTAACATGTGATAAGTGGGAGTGACATATAAATAGTCAGTCATGTTGATACCATGTGGGTCTCAATAGCAGACAGTTTTCATCTGATTCTGTGCTGTGTCCTCTTTTCCAATCCACTGTCTATACAGCAATTTAATCTCCATTGCGAAATGTAGCATCCACATTTCAGCTAGTCACAGAAAGACATCAGAAGTTTTTTGGATAATGCTTTAACTTTACTAGTCATGGCTTGGAAATTATTAACCATTAATGACTGTGCAAGATCTTAAACTCAGTTTGTATCTGAGCTGCAGCCTATTTTTAAATAAAACTGTATGAATTTCATTTCTACAGAACATATCCTGACTGGCCATGACAGCTCCAACAACCAACAGCTCAGTACATCTGTCAGGGAAAAAAAAAACGTTGGATTAAAAAAAATTCTCACTGTTTTACATAAATTTCTGAGGGCTGATAATTAAAAAATATGTTGAATGTTTCAACAATAGCACACAAACTATTCACTTATCTGCATCTACATAACTTCCCTGCATTTCACATTTAAGTGCCTGGCAGAGGGCTTATCAGATGATCAGACTATTCCCCTACCATTCCACTCCTGAACAGTGCATGGGGAAACAAATGGTTAAATATTTCTGTGTGAGCACTGATTTCTGTTATTTTATCATGATGATCATTTCTCCCTATGTAGGGAGACCCCAGCAAAATATTTTTACATTCAGAGAGAAAAGTTGACTGAAAATTCATGAAAAGGTTTCACTGCAATGAAAAACGCCTTTGTTTTAATGATTGCTACCCCAGCTTGTGTATTGCAACCTTGACACTTTCTCCCCTATTTCGCAGTAATGTGAGACTAGCTGCCCATCTTTGAACTTTTTCAGTGTCCTCCATCAATCCTATCATATACAGATTCCGTACCATGCAATATTACTCTAGAAAATGATGCTCAAGAGTAGTATAGGTAGTCTCTTTAGTAGACTGTTGCATTTTCGATGTATTCTGCCAATAAAACCCAGTCTTTGGGTGTGGCTTCCACACAACATTTTCTACATAATCGTTCCAATTTAAGTTGTTCATAACTGCAATCTCAAGATATTTGGTTGAATTGACACCCTTTAGATTTGTGTGATTTATTGTATAACCAAAATTTAAGAGATTCCTCATAGTATTCATGTGGTCGACCTCCACTATTCATTATTTAAGGTTTATTGCCATTTTTGCCCCATGCATATGTATTGTCAAAATCATTTGGCAGTTGGTTTTGATCTTCTAATGAGTTTACTAGATGGCTCAGATTGTCTCCTATGCCGTTTGCATGGATTAAGAACAGCAGAGGGCCTGTAATGTTTCCTTGGGGATTGTCAGATATCACTTTTGTGATGAACTGTGACCTTTCTGACAGGGAGTCACAAATTCACTTGCTCAACTGAGGCAATTCTTTAGTCATGTAGTCTGATTAGGAGCTGCTTATGAGAAACAGTGTCTAAAAATCTTCCTCCAACCCAGGCAAATTGTGCGAATCGCCTGGAGCTTTTGCATTGGTGTGGTCTAAGATAGGCCTTAGGAGGCTTTTAAAAGCACCATTTATTCATGAGCGGTTCCTGAGAAAACCATGAAAAATTCAGATTTTTGGGTACCAAAAGTACCAAGAGTGGGAATCACCACTTCTATAATTTTTGTCTACAGCAAGTCGTTGAAATGTTTACCACGCATTTGTAAGGTGATGTCTTCAAGGAACCCTGAAACTATTTCGATATCATTATCCATTCAAGAGATCCATAGGTTCAAAGTTACTGTAATTATGCATGTAATATCCGGTCTGAGGTGTAAATGTAGCTCTAAGGAGCACAGTGAACAAACGGCAAGGACTCTGGGGTCATCGCAAGTGTTCTGAGATCACCAGACTATATTTTTAGTCGCCATTTTTTTCATCAGTAAAACTTTATGACCAGGTGTTCTTGTATAATTGCCACTTCGTGCCTATACAGGGTGTCTAGAGCTGCAAACTATTCAGCAGTGTCACCTAGCAGCATAAGCACTGAAAAAAAAAAATTAGTTTGTCATACGAAATTCTTTGTGCTTCCAAATCGAGCAGGAGGAGTACCAGATGTCGAACAAAGTGAAAATTTGGAAGTGTGTAGCTTCCAAACACTTCAACATAGTAAAGGAGACTGAAGGGGAGAATGAGAGTGCTGAGAATGATTACTCCACAACAGAAGATAATAACTGCGAACTAGAAGAAAACACCACAAACGAAAACTACGGAACACATTCTGAGCGACAAGTCAAACCACCGAAATGACTGACTGACTAAAAAACAACTGAAAAGAAGAAGGTGTGCACAGTTGAAAAGAAAAGTGGAATAAGAGGAGAAAAATCCATCAAGTGTATAGGAAGCCATGTCAACTGACAATAAAACAAATTGCAAGAAGCAATATCAAAACAACTGGAACAATATGGGTTTTGAAGCGAAAAAGTGATGAAAATAGCAGAATTGCCAGATATTGACCCCAAGTGGTAACTTGAGGTAGTAAGCAAAGACCAGGAATTGATTTTGCAAATGATACAGCCCAGTTGCAAAATTCAAAACTATGCGACTAATTGTGGGAATAGCAGTTGAACGAGATTAGGAAATTCATCATTTAGATGTCCTGAAGAATATTTGATGGCTGACATGAAAGATGAAGTCTGTGTGTTATTACCCATTGGTGTCACAGATGCCACTGACAAACTATGAAGATAATTCAGTGGCATACCGGATCAAGAGGAACTGAACAATGGCGAGTGGATATGAAGACTTGAAAAGGGGTAGCATCAGTCCAGCAGAAGATGGAATGAAACAATCAGTGAGTTTCTGCGCAAACAAGGGACGTTGCGATTGGTAATTGAACCGTGTGTGTACTGTGATCTTCAATGTGAACTCATAGTAATTGCATATATGGATGATCTAATGTTGTATGGTGAGAAAAGCAAAATAAAGTGCTGAATCTGAAGTAAGGACTTAGAGTAACATGACATAGACCATCAGTTCTAATTATGAGGTAAGGAATTCAAAATGGAAAATTGCAGACCTATTAAAACACGTCGCGTCATAAACGTAAAGCCCCAAAAAGTGACAGATGAAGGCAATCTCAGCTAACAGGATGCATCAAAATACAAAACTGCACATCCAACGTCATAATTAAGCCAGTTCAGCAACATTCCAAGTAAGGAGCAGTGGCGAGCCATATGCACAGGCTTACCGCAAGGGTGGTAAGAAAATTGAAATGTGTACCAAAGTAGACTAGGGAGTTCATCCAAATCACCATAAGTTCTTTATTGAATATTTGATGGATTTTGTGAGTGCAGCTATAATCTGGAGCAGCATAATGCAGCGAACTGGTGTACTGTAAGTATCGTTGAATCAGAGTTTGCTGCACTGAGAGAATCGGTAAGAGAGGTGAATGAGCAGTTTTTTCAGTCACTACGTTTACAAGTGACACATCTTCCGAAAGATGAAAATAGAATCTCGGAAACTGTTTTTTGCTGTCATATTTACATATTAACCCTATCGCGGGCCATGGAGGATATACTTCCCGCTAAATGTATTTCTTTACAGCATTTAAGGGAATATGTGTTACCACTTCCATACACTCCTGGCATCTAATGGCCGTCCGCTGCACCAGCTGTAGTTTCTGTTTGTTGTGAAGTATAGCCTTCAGGGCTGTGGGAAGTATACATCCCACCAAACAACTGTGTTTTAATAACTCTTGGTAAGTACAGTTACCACCGAAATAGTTTCTGGATGAGGCTTGGAAAGAATACTTCACAAAATTAATCTGTTACTTGTTGTCCTTGGGAAGCACACTTAGCTCCAATTTAGGGGTATCCCAAAGTTTTTGGGAATACATCGTACCAACTATATCTATGCCTTATATCTTGTGGTAGTACACTGAACTAGGTGTCGTGGGATCAGCTTCTGCAATATACATTATTGTGACATGTAACAGATCATACCTTTATTATGTGATAAAGTTTCTAGGGTTGTTTTCATGTTGTGGTAAGTAAACTTTAATACTGGTAACAAATATCTTTTAAATAAAGTAAAAGAAAACATAAAATAAAAACAGAAAACACTGTTCATTACTTTTTTATGTGCAATGGCACCACGTAACAGCCCACAGAAGGGAAATCCATTCACCTACATAGTTTTAATACCTCACAATGGTGCCGTGGTGATAGTTCATTCCAATTGATCCATAGTGAGAAGGTCCTCCAGGATGTAGAACATGTCAGAAAAAGAATAATACATGACAAATATTTACAACTAAAACAAATAAGCTAATTTACCTTCCACAGGTCCCAAGTGGAACGATTGTCATTTTTTTAATGAGCATTATATGAAAGGATCATTTTACAACACTCATTTACTAAGATCGCCTTAATGCATTGGATTTAAAATTTTAAAAAATGTTTTTTACTTATAAGCTAATAAACATATAATAGAACTACTACAATAGTTATTTGCTATGAACACTTTACTGCACTGAAATGGTGCAGAAGTTAGAGTGTATATAAAGTTCTATGGCTTACCAAATGAGAAAGCACTGGTAGATAGACACAATAAAAAACACACAAACACAAATTTCAAACATATATTTATATATGCAGAGGGAAACATTCCATGTGGGAAAATATATATGTCTGCCTGTGTCTGTATACATGTGCGGATGGATGTGTGTGTGTGCGCGCGAGTGTATACCTGTCCTTTTTTCCCCCTTAGGTAAGTCTTTCCACTCCCGGGATTCGAATGACTCCTTACCCTCTCCCTTAAAACCCACATCCTTTCGTCTTTCCCTCTCCTTCCCTCTTTCCTGATGAAGCAACCATGGGTTGCGAAAGCTTGAATACTTGTGTGTGTTTGTGTATTTTTTGTTTTATTGTGTCTATCAACATACCAGCACTTTCTCGTTTGAATCAGTTGGTTCATCACTGGAGTAGAAGGAGTTGGCCACCAATAAATTCTTTAGGCTTCTCTTAAACTGAATCTCATTGGTTGTTAAGCTTTTTATGGCTGCTGGCAAGTTATTGAAAATGTGTGTTCCTGAATAATGCACACCTTTTTGTACAAGAGTAAGTGACTTTAAATCCGTGTGAAGATTATTCTTATTTCTAGTATTGATTCCATGAACAGAGCTGTTGGTTTGAAACAGTGATATATTTTTAATGATAAATTTCATTAAGGAATAAATGTATTGGGAAGCAGTAGTTAGTATCCCTAGTTCCCTAAACAGGCCTTTGCAGGATGTTCTTGAGTTCGCACCACATATAACTCCTATTGCTTGTTTTTGTGCCCAGAAAACTTTAGCTTGGCTTGATGAGTTATCCAAAAAATAATCCCATATGACATTATGGAGAGAAAGTAAGCGTAGTATGCCAGCTTTTTCTTTTTTATATCCCCTATCTGACAGAATTTGCATTTGCAAATAGAGATTTGTTTAGATGCTTCAGCATTTCTGTGGTGTGCTCCTCTCAGTTGAATTCACTATCAAGCTGTAATCCCAAGAATTTAACACTGTCCATTTCTTCTATCCGCTTGTCTTCGTATCTTAGGAATATACTCGTGGGACACCCCTAACAAGTTCTGAACTGTATGTAGTGTATTTTTTCAAAGTTTAGCGACAAAGAATTGGCTAGGAACCAGTGATTAAAGTCCACGAATATTATATTAGCCGATCTTTCTAAGACTACACTTGATTTGCTTTTTATTACGATGTTTGTACCATCGGCAAACAAAACAAACTTGGCATCTGGTAATGTTACTGATGAAAGGTCATTGAGATACACAAGAAACCTTGTGGGACCCCACATGTTATTAGTTCCCAGTTGAATGATGCCTGATAGCTCGATACATGTCTTTTTCCTAATAACACCCTTTGTTTCCTGCCAGAGATATAAGATTTGAACAATTTTGCAGCATTTCCTGTTAAACCTTAATCTTTTAATTTACTTAAAAGGATATTGTGATTTACATAGTCAAATGCATTTGACAGATCACTGAATATACCACTTGCCTGCAAAATTTTGTCTAATCAATTAAGTACATTTTCACTATAAGTGTAGATAGTCTTCTCAATATTAGAACGCTTTAGAAATCCAAACTGTGACTTTGATAGTATGTTATTTGTGATAAGACAGTTATAAAGCCAATTGTACATTACCTTTTCTGAAATTTTTGAGAATGCTGGCAAAAGTGAAAATGGATGGAAATTTGATGCTATTTCTTTATCCCCCTTCTTAAACAGTGGCTTAACTTCAGCATATTTCAACAATTCAGAAAATATTCCGTTGATAAACAACTGGTTACACAGATAGCATAACATGTTACTTAACTGAGAATCACATTCTTTAATTAACTTTGTTGATATTTCATCATACCCACTAGATGTTTTTGATTTTAAAGATTTTATGATGGACATTACTTCTGCTGGGGTAGTGAGGGTCAAATTCATATTAGGGAAGTTACTTGAAAAGTCTTGTCTGAAGTATCCCATGGCAGCCTGTACAGAACCTGACAACCCCATCTTTTCAGTAACAGTTATAAAATGTTTGGTAAAAAGTTCTGCTTCACTATACACATTTGTCACCATTGTATCATTTTTCTCTTAATGCTATTTTCCCCTCTTCACATCTGGTTTTACCAGTCTCTTCCTTCACTATATCCCATATTGTCTTTGTTTTGCTGTCTGATATAACTAGCTTTTCATTGTAATATATTTGCTTTGATGTCCGTATTACAGTCTTTAATATTTTGCAGTATTTCTTGTAATGTGCTATAGTGTCAACCTCAGAACTGTTTTGGTTTGACAGGTATAGTTTTACAAGATACCTCTATTCTTTGTAGACTTTGCTCTAACGTTAGTTAGTTTTGGGGGAAAACAGTGTTAAAATGAGGTAAGCACTTTATTAGCAAAAGTGTTACATTTTTGATTTGTGCCATGAGCACTGTAAACATCACTCCAGTGAATGTCTCTGAGGAGTGCCCTAAAATAATCAATTTTTGGCTTATTGGTTACCCTCTTGAGTTCAGATTTAACAAATTTTAAATTCTGATCAGTATTAACATTTAACAGAAGGAACTGCATGTCATGGCCTAAGAGGCCATTGACTATTGGTTTTGTAATATAATTATATTCATTGGGCTTGTCTATAAAGATATTATCAATGGCTGTTTGTGAGCAATTGGCTACCCTAGTTGGGAACTTTACAGTGGGAATTTAGTTGAATGGTAGTGTTACTAACTCAAATACACTCCTGGAAATGGAAAAAAGAACACATTGACACCGGTGTGTCAGACCCACCATACTTGCTCCGGACACTGCGAGAGGGCTGTACAAGCAATGATCACACGCACGGCACAGCGGACACACCAGGAACCGCGGTGTTGGCCGTCGAATGGCGCTAGCTGCGCAGCATTTGTGCACCGCCACCGTCAGTGTCAGCCAGTTTGCCGTGGCATACGGAGCTCCATCGCAGTCTTTAACACTGGTAGCATGCCGCGACAGCGTGGACATGAACTGTATGTGCAGTTGACGGACTTTGAGCGAGGGCGTATAGTGGGCATGCGGGAGGCCGGGTGGACATACCGCCGAATTGCTCAACACGTGGGGCGTGAGGTCTCCACAGTACATCGATGTTGTCGCCAGTGGTCGGCGGAAGGTGCACGTGCCCGTCGACCTGGGACCGGACCGCAGCGACGCACGGATGCACGCCAAGACCGTAGGATCCTACGCAGTGCCGTAGGGGACCGCACCGCCACTTCCCAGCAAATTAGGGACACTGTTGCTCCTGGGGTATCGGCGAGGACCATTCGCAACCGTCTCCATGAAGCTGGGCTATGGTCCCGCACACCGTTAGGCCGTCTTCCGCTCACGCCCCAACATCGTGCAGCCCGCCTCCAGTGGTGTCGCGACAGGCGTGAAAGGAGGGACGAATGGAGACGTGTCGTCTTCAGCGATGAGAGTCGCTTCTGCCTTGGTGCCAATGATGGTCGTATGCGTGTTTGGCGCCGTGCAGGTGAGCGCCACAATCAGGACTGCATACGTCCGAGGCACACAGGGCCAACACCCGGCATCATGGTGTGGGGAGCGATCTCCTACACTGGCCGTACACCACTGGTGATCGTCGAGGGGACACTGAATAGTGCACGGTACATCCAAACCGTCATCGAACCCATCGTTCTACCATTCCTAGACCGGCAAGGGAACTTGCTGTTCCAACAGGACAATGCACGTCCGCATGTATCCCGTGCCACCCAATGTGCTCTAGAAGGTGTAAGTCAACTACCCTGGCCAGCAAGATCTCCGGATCTGTCCCCCATTGAGCATGTTTGGGACTGGATGAAGCGTCGTCTCACGCGGTCTGCACGTCCAGCACGAACGCTGGTCCAACTGAGGCGCCAGGAGGAAATGGCATGGCAAGCCGTTCCACAGGACTACATCCAGCATCTCTACGATCGTCTCCATGGGAGAATAGCAGCCTGCATTGCTGCGAAAGGTGGATATACACTGTACTAGTGCCGACATTGTGCATGCTCTGTTGCCTGTGTCTATGTGCCTGTGGTTCTGTCAGTGTGATCATGTGATGTATCTGACCCCAGGAATGTGTCAATAAAGTTTCCCCTTCCTGGGACAATGAATTCACGGTGTTCTTATTTCAATTTCCAGGAGTGTAAGTTCTTATTGGGAGAGTCTTTAAGGAAATCTTCACTGAAGTCACCAGCAACCACTATTTCTTTGTTTTTAGCTGTTAAATGGGCCAGTACAGCTTGAAGGTGGTTTATGAATAGATTAAAGTTAACTGCAGGTGCTTGATATACACTTAATATTAAGAAGGATTTTTTTTAAATGAAATTCTACTTCTGTTGCACATGCTTTCTTATGCTATTCTAGCGAAATTTATGAATGTCTATGTTCCTAAATTTATGACTGTTCCTGATGAATGTGGAAATTCCTCCTTTCTCAATTTCTGCTCTATAAAAGTGAGATGCTAACCTAAATCCTGTAACAAAAGTTCTATGCCAGTGGTCACATGATGTTCAGAGAGGCAGATTATGTCAGCTGGGTTTGAGGACTCTAAATCATCTTTGCAGATAATTAATTTTATTTCTCAGTCCTCGAATACTTTGATGCAATAAAGATAGCTGACATTTCTCACTGACTGAGTTAAAATTGGGTAGAGTTGGAATTTCTGCCGATTGTTGAAAATTTTTTACCAACAGCTGTTTATGCTGATGTAATAAGCTAGAATTATGTTTTTTGGTTTCTTTCTCAAACTGAAGTTTTGTCTCAATCCTAACCTCTCTTAAAACTTGGTTTATTTCTGTCCTCCCTAACATAAAAAAGGATCTTTTCTGAACCCTATAATCACTGGTATTTTATCACTCATGACAGTGCCTCCACCCCCCCCCCCCATACACACACACACACACACACACACACACACACACACACACACACACACACACACACCTTCACTTTGCTGCTATCTTCCCAGCCAGTTTACCCTCCCCATTCGTGTTGAGGTGAAGGCCATGCCTAGTATAGTCGCTATTTCTCTTCACGTAAATATTAGAGGTAGACAGTTTTGGTTCAGGCTGATATTTCTGATTCTCCTTCATTGCACAATAAGTCACCCCATCCATATTAGTCAGACATTTGACATAACCTGGCAATCCAAGGACATTTCGTAAACGGTTTTCGTTTATATGGGAGCGAAAATCGATTGCGAAAGTGGAAAACGGGCAGCTAGAAACGGATTCCCAGAATTGATTTTGGAGTGTTTACATGACCAACCAGAAACGGTATTGTGAGAAAGGTTTGCGAAAACTTGTTTTGGGAGCGCCCTTGTAAATATATTGAGTGTTATTGGTTAAAGTTGTTTTCTGCCTCATCCGATGAAGATTTTTATCGATATCAAGGAACTTGCTAAAAGTCGTCAAACTTTGGAAAGAACCAAGCAGATGGATTTAAAGATTTTCTTCGTGCAAGCTAGTAACATAAGTTTGGAGTATATTGTAAGTAAGAAGAATTTCGCTGACTGTCTGAAAAGGTAACCGAGAAACTGAGGTTTTAAAACTCATCGGAAGGTAATGGATGTCAAGGACTGGGGAGAATCTGAGTGATGCGGACTGTCTTCGAAGTACCTATTTGTCTTTTTTGTTACGATGTAGTGTAAAAGCCGATCTTCATTTATTTTAAAATAAATGTGTTATTTCATTTGCAGTGTGCTAAGCATTTGTGTGTGTTCCCTCCCACTTTTATCAAGAAGATTTACACAGCGAATGCCATATCGGCAAGGAGGATGCTAAGTTCACCAGACTTGGATACGATGTGACGTCATTATGACGTATACACACAGGCGTCTAAAGCTAGCGAAATGAGGGATGCTCAACTACCGGACCTACCGATAGATGGCTCTAGCACGTGCCGGCCAAAGATCATATCATTGAGTGTCCGCCAGACATCACTGGTGTCCGCCATATCTGAATTTGGCAAAAAACGAAGTGTCAAAACACGGATGATAATGTTTTTCATTCTGTGCCCTCATAAGTCTTTTATATTGGATGTTCTAGATATCTACACATCAACATAATGAAGTGTTTCTAATCTAGCGAGAAAAAACAGTGACAGTTCTGCTATGAAATTCCTTAATTCGAGTGTCTTTTGGAAGTTTGACAAGCTGACCTATAAATCGTTTACTATTAATTTTATGAGTGCTTTACTTATTTACCCGTTTTAAACCCCTATTTAAGATTCAATGGAGGTCAACAAATTAGCTTACTTGCCAAAGCTTTTAACCACAGGTATAATTCGGAAAATCAAGTGTGGAAAACAGTGAAGACGTCTCTTGAAAAAAAGTTGACGTCATTTGCTTATGGGTATCTTTACTGACAACAGAAATTAAAACTGAACTATTGAAGTATTATTTACGTATAAACAGAAAAATTATTATTTTTTTTATCTGAAGTGATGCATTACCGATCTGCATATATGCTGACACTGTAATTGCAACATGCACTTACGAATTTGGCTCTCTCTTTGATCAGAAATTTAAGTGCCATGATTTTATTAATGCCTGTACGTGGCATGGTGTATTTTAACTGAGTGATAAGGTAGAAGCACCAGTTTTTGACAGTGCTTCAGCTTTTGATACGAGACAAGAAATACATATAAATGAGACAAACGTTAAGGCTCTTAACTTCCAAACGACACAAGTCATGCATTTAAGTCTGGTAATAACATTATATTGGACTGATCCATGATGATGTAGGATGGGATGTGAAGGAACTTGTTGAAAATAACATCGATCACAGCTGTTAATTTTAAGGTTGGGGTGTCTTAAAACTGTAATTTTCCAGTCTGACACCCAAACGATGACTGGTACCATGGTTTTATTTTAAAATTGAATTCAGAACATGTCAGTGATCAAAATTAATTACATTGTGAATTACAACCATGGAATTTTATTTCTGTGAATCTTGGTTCCAGTTTTGACATGGTGTCAATCACTGGAATGACTGGTTGTTAGTATAGGGCCCAAGCAAAAAACAGACCTGAAAGCGAAAGCTGCAGAAGCTGGCCAGACACCCCAATGGCTGCTACAATCTGTGTGAGACAAGGGTGACATTATATTGCAAATTTAGTGTAAAAAGTTCCATATTGTCTGAATTTGTCCTATACTGACAGGACTTTCTAGTCCAGTCGATTTTCTTATCTGCAAAAGTACACTAGCCAATACCAGTGGCACAAAGGTAGTGCCAAATTACAAACTATCTCGTAACAACAGAAGTATTGCCGGACAATGTACAGTAAATAATATGTAATAACCTGAGAAATTCAGAATTGGTTTTAAGAAATAGAACAGTATTTGGAAAGAGAGTACCATTTTGAAAACAACAAATGACTTAAGTGGAGTTTTCAGTTCCTAAGAACATGATTTTCTCCCGTCTCTCTCTCTCTCTCTCTCCCCCCCCCCCCCCCCCCCTCCTCCTCCTTGTGAAGAGTATTCCTGTAATAATAGCTAATAGCGTACCAAGAACTTGAGGATGTCACAGTGGAGATTTATTTTCTGGTACAGATGTCTGATACTATTCCACAGCAAAACTTACTTTCAAAAGGTGTGGTACCAGTGCACTCCCATAGGATAACAGAATATTATGTCCTCCAGGAATCACATTGGGTACACCGCATACAGCATAAACTGTACAGCAACTACAATGTTTGGTGAGCAAGTAATACCAGTCAGTATCTTTAATTTTAACATAGTTCTTGACTCCCATAATTACCTGTTTATATGTGTGCTTGTACTACAGGTTATTGGTAAAGCAAATACTAATTGAATAGGTCTTCACACTTTTAATACTTAGCAGAAATTCTGAAAAAAGTAAATTGTTTTATTACTGTATCACCTCTATGGTCAATTAAGAGGTACTGACTGGTTTCTTTGAACATTTAATAGACACCTTCTTTTTACCTGCTATTGATTAAGAGCCATTCCAAGTTCTGTACAGAACAATATTCCGCATTTTTCATGAGGTTTGTTATTCTGTACACTAATATTTCTTCTTCTAAATGTTAAATAATGCATTCAGACATTGTTGGTATTAAAGATAATTCATGAAATAAATTATATTTAAACCAGAAAATTAAAGGTTCCATGTGGCACATGTAACTTGCTACACCCAGGTATGTACAGATTCCAAATTGTCTGTGAATTTGAGTTACAAACTTTTTAAAACAGAAATATGAAGAGCACAATACTTTGGGTCTACAATAACTCAAACGTAAAATACTTTAGTTCCCTATGGGAAACTTTGTTCCTTACATGACTCGTTCAACTGCTTTCACTTTTAATGGAAAACTAAATGGTTTATGTTCAAGTTAACTAGGAAAAAGTGTAACCATTGTTACATAATTTCTGTGAAGTAAGATTCCTTAATGTTAATTCCTTCCTTTGGCATCATAACTTGATAATTTCAGTTCCGTATGGGACATATGAACTAACAAAATAAAATGCTTTTATTACTATGACCCAACAAAATCTTTTAAACATGTAGTTCACAGTTCAAGTCAGCAAAAAGTGTAACTGTGTAATTAAGGTAAATGTTGATGAAAATTAGGCATGTAATATGAATACTGAAATTTCCAAGTGTAACTGTAATCACTGTATTCTGTACTTTGTAGTATTGAAAGATAATTACATATGATTATTTGCATTCTCCCCCTCCCCCTCAACCCAGGATAATATAATAGAAAGACCTTCTAGCAAAATACAGACAAAATTCAGAATATTAGGTTTTGCCTGACTCAGCCCCCTTATTCTAGAATGGTTCTAAAGTAATAAGAATGCGTACGATCAATTGGAACATTGTGTTTATTCTAGGAAGTATTAAAACAAGAATTAACAGAGTAACAATTTTATTGCTCTTATGTTGCAGAGTATCCACAAACATTGTTTGAAACATAGGGCCACTGCATACTCCATTAGATCACATCCATCCTATGATTAAACTGTTTTCTTAAAGTGAAAAATTCAAGTTAACAATGTTATTGAGGGAAATATTTTCTCATACTGAAAGCCATCTGTCAAATAAGTCGCAGAACATAATTTTTTCATTAATTTCACAAAATCACCTGTTTTTAATGCAAGTGCATATTTTGTAACAGCAAACATCTTAAAATAAGTTTATATAATAAACAATTATAATTTTGGTACAATATCTACACAAGATGTAAAGAGTTAATTTTACTTCAATGTGATTCATCCTTTCAAGTTCATCATTACACAACCACAAATCTATGTACAAAATAGTTTTAAGAAATCTGTCAAAATTTCACACCCATCTGCATGGAATGTCCCATTACATAATCTATTCCAATTTGGGCACTATACATGATTAAACAATATGAGTTTATTTAACTTCTGCCTTACACTTGATTTGTTGTTTAAAATTTTATCAGCAGACATTTTTTTCCATGTCTTTAAGCGTATGCAGGAGTACAGGGATGCAATCTTACAAACAAGTTTAGTCTTATGTAAGTCCTCAATCCCAATGGTAATCATGACCAGGAGCAGGAAATGGGTAATCTACAATTTTATTTTTAACACAATGCAAAATCTTGGCCTAAATATATTTCTGTCGCATATCCCCAGCAGTCACAAACATCTGAAACAGTTTCTCTGAGTATTCTACAACAGAGTACACACAGTCACTTGTTTTAACCAGTTTTCCCCAGTTAACAAAATTTACAAATGCATTTTTATTGGGCATATTGGGAAAAGCATAGAGAGCATCACATACTAATGCAGATTTAACTACTGGTGGCTTCAGAATGTGAAGACAGTCTTTACATGTGATCTGCCGTGACACGTGCAATGACACATACCCTGCAATATAATAGATTATGTTTTGCTTGTAAAATGAGAACTTAATCTTATCATCAAGAAGAGCACACCACTTCTCTACTTCGTTTTCTGCAGCACTTTCATCACTTTCTACTACATGCTTTCTTGCATGAAAATCATAAACAGGTGGCAAACAACACACATTAAAATTTGAGCAATTCCCATTCCCATTCATTGTAGTGACACTGTTACCCAAGAGCAACTTTCTCATGGCACATTTAAACTAGTATGCATTTGGATTTTTGTTCCTTGGTCTCGTGACAGTTTAGTTGTTTGCAAATACTTCAGAGGAGATTCAACACGAAGCATACTTGCCAGAGCTATGTGCCTGACTGATTGCATATTGAAAATTATCCAAAAAGCAAAAGTATTTCTTGCGTGGAGCAGCAATGGAACACCAATGATTTTTAAGCTTTTGATATAATTTTCAGTGTCTCTGAACATATAAAGCCAATAAGATCTGTTGTCAAGTCTCAGGGGACTCTTATACTCTTTACCTAATGGATTTCTGGAGTTCAGAATATCAAAAATCCTATCAATATAATACAAAAATTCTACTGTTGTTTCACTTCCTTTAAAATTTGGATTGCCAACCCTCCTCAAAAACTGTATAGTATCTGCCACGCTAGAACTCAAAGTCTGTGCAGCTAATAAAACATTAATTTTTCTATATACATAACTTATATGTTGTCCTGATAGTTTGTTGGCAAATGTCATACCTTCTTCTTGTTGTACCTTGTTCAACTGCTCAATGAAATGCCATTTAATAATGCCAGTTGGAGACTTAATAGCAGATACTTCTGCTAGGGCATGTCTGGCTAACTTAATCATATGACACATGTCCAAGATACAATAAACACTGTATTTTTCCACAGGATGAGGAATGTGGCTTTTAAAATCACCCTTGTAAAAATTTAAAGTAAAGCCAAATGAATGTAAAGTGCTTATATTTACCTTGCAGACATCACATGTAACACACCAAACCCTAATGCCAGAACTAAGCAGCCTCACTAAAGCAGATTTTATCAGTGTGGCCTGATTAATTGCATGTACACCGTTTATAAAGAAATATGCAATCGGGCATTTAAATTTGCCTTTAATAGAGACAAGCATGAAAACCAGAGCCTCAGATGCCTCTATTACTTCTTTTGACTGAGGCACTTCCCCACCAAAGTCTAAAAAACCTGTGTATTGCTTAGTTCCTTGGTCCCAAACTACTTGCTTCCTAATTGCCATACTGTCTACAATTAGACATGAATCGCTGAACTGGTCCCTTACAATTGGGTTTAAATCAATGTACTTAAAAACACTTGCCACCCATTTGGAAATGAATGATTTATGGGGCAGAGGCATTAACTTTTGCAGGTATTCATATGCTGCTGGTGAATAAAAGTACACAGTCATCACAAGCATTTTTCACATTTGTTGTGTATCTATTACCCTTTGACGAGAGAGAATTGTTCACTAAATTGCACACTAATTCCACTTGTGTTGCTTTCCGATGATTGAGGAAGTTATGTAACTTCTCAGGAAGATGCCCCTTCTCCTTCAATGAACTTATGATGTCATCCATGGAAAACTCTTTCTTTTCTCTTCTTCGAAGTTTTTCACAGACGCACTTCGGTTTACGTTTTAATTCGTGCACAATGTCTGAGAAAAAATTGCAAGTTTCGGTCGCCTTGTCTTCCATTTCTACTTTCGACTGTATACCACAATCAATTACTGAAGAACCAACTGCACTCTGAAATAAAGAAATAATTTCGTTATATACGAATGAAATAACTCAAGGCTTGATGAAAAAATATTATAAGAAAACTTTGGGGTTGTGAAAACAACATTATACTAACGTTTTCGACACAATTCGCAGCTTCTGCATTGGATAAATGGGACATGCTTTCCACGGAAGAATTCTCATTGACAACATTCTCCAAGCTATCAGTAGCTTCTGCAGGGGACAAATCGAGCACGGATTCCATGACAGAACGCTAAAAACAAAAATATGGACCTGGATTACAACATTGCTTAGACCTATGTAGCCCATTTGTGTCCGTACGAAATAAATTCACAAAACTAAAAAGCACACACATAGCAACGAAATTAATTAGCTACCTCAAATGGAGAAGGATAGTTGTCACTCAAAATCCTAACAACATGTCGTCGTGGCTGTTTATTTGGTGGCATGAAATGTGTCGGAAAGTCAATAACTGATGGCACTGCTTCGGGTTTGAGACGTTTCTTCCACGTTCCAGGACTCAGTACGTAATCATCTTGTCGGAAATGGTTTCCGCAAAGAAGACTGCAAGACGTAGGATTAAAACCTTTCCGCTTCATGGAAGTAATCCACTTCTTTAGCAGCTCTGGGTGTTTTAGAGGAAACCTGTTCAAAAACATCGAATTAGCAAACGCACAAAGTCTGTATTTTTATCGTATTGTATCGGTAGTCCTATTACCTGTGAAATGGTAAGTCACTTTCCTTACTCCATCGCTTCGTACAATTGAAAGCGGAACAAGAAATCACCATTTCGATAATCCTTAATTCCTTATACACCGTGCAGACCGAGAGAAACTTATTGGCAAGAAGTTCTTGCCAAATTCGAACATGGCGGTTGGCAGACAATACAGACGACTGTATTCTGCTGGTAGAGCCATCTATCGGTAGGTCCGGTAGTTGAGCATCCCTCATTTCGCTAGCTTTAGACGCTTGTCGTATACACGCTACATCGAAAACTATAGAAACCGTATATCGACTATTTGACTTTATGAACTTTCGAGAGGTTGTGACAGGGTAGCGCTGTGCTCTGCGCCATTCGTTTAAATGTGTTTTGCGTTCCTTGCGTTTAAATCGTGTATTGTACTGTGTTTGTGTCCTGTGCGTTGTTTTTCGTTTGCTCGTCTCTAATTATGTGTTCAGCATTCGAGAGACTAATGAGAGAAAAGCTGAAAGAGTTCAGCATCGATGACGACGGGTAATTGCGTGGTTATTGTGAATCTCAGGCAGAAATTGATGTACTTCTGACCCAGCTGAAGTGCGTCGGTTATTCGTACTCGGTGAGAAGAAGCACTCAGCAGCCAAAATCTTTAGATGCGTCAAGACACTAACCTTTGGTTATGATTACATTGAGAAATCCACTTCCCCTCGTATTTCATCTCCGGTCGACGATTTTTCTTTTTAAGTTCGAAATTCAATCATTCTACACACCAGTCATTACTGGACACTAAGGTACCTGTCTCTGCGATCCGACTGTAAAATTACTTGGAATTATGGTTGATAAAAGACTATCTTGGGATGGACATATAAATTACTTAGCTAACAAACTTGCACGCGTTCTCTTTCAGCTGTATAAATTAAGAAAAAAAAGTCAGCAAGAGTATGCTGCTACAATCTAATATGTACCGACAAGACCAATTGTATGAAACCATACTAAAATATTGATAATAAATAAATATTATTTTCGGCGTAAGCGTTCAATACAACAACCACACAATCTAAACGGTCGGGACATAAGAAGACTTCACTTTTTTACGAAACGTGTTGTCCGTGGTGTATTCAAGGCCACGGTCAGGAATATTTCTATTAATATCCAGCTCTTTTATTTTGGCGAAATACATATACGCTGCCACACAGCTGTTACCAGAATCGCACGTGTCAAAACAAACCACTAGCTGACGACAGTTTAGAATCTCGAACGTTCGTAAAAGTCGATAGGTGTGTTAATCGACTAAAGCGTATATACGTCATAATGACGTCACGTCATATCCAGGTTGGATGAACTTAGCATCCTCCTATCGGTAAGCAAACGTAATATAGCTCAGGGGGGAGCATGCGAATGTGTCCAGAACTGAAGTGGACAGCTGTTACGGTCCCAAGCATATTGTGCGCTATGGTTAGGATGTACTGTCAACATAGTCCCCTCCCATGCCCAGTTGTCAATAACTTCATTATTTTGATCAATATGAAGAAAGCGTTTTATTGTTAACTAAATTAACTTACTATATATTGATAACTAACTAAACAAGTTCGTTTATAATGCTGAATTTCTAAAGGCAGCTATAGTGATGCATGCTGAAACACCCCACAATTATAAGTTAAACTCATTTTAAGTTTGTGCCGTCACTGGTCTTTCCCTGTTACCGATTAGCACCAGTACGACTAGCTATGAGGATTCTGGACCACTTTGAACGCATCTCATCAGGTTGCCTACATGCAGAGACTGCTTGCGTACGTGCAGTGGCATGGCAAGAATGAAGTTTTAATAAAGAAATAAAATAAAAAAAGTTCCCTTGCACATGATATCTCTCTTACAAAATAATACACACACATATTTCTCAAAAAATTACGTGAAGGGTGAAACTGCCAGTATTTCATAGTACTTGACAACATGGTGGAAAGTATCTTTTGCGCTATGTTCAAATGTATTTGTCTAAAAAATTACGTAAAACAGCACTTGCAAATATCGAACGAAGCCTGAAATGAATTATTTCCCACATCTGAATTATTGTGAAGTGTCACAAGGCATAGGCAAGACTGAACTCGCTCACTGAGCATTTGACAAGTCTTGTCTTGATGTGACATCCGATTAGCGTAACATGACATGCGTGCCACATGGCAAGACACACATAGGCACTGCAGCTCAAAGCGCACTTGTTGATGAGAGTAAACAATGTTAAACAACGTCGAAAATTCGTCTGCTACCAAAGTCAGTCAAACATGATAGTGGCACCACAAATTAATTATTTTCCACTTCTGTGGTACTTGCCAAGTACCACAATGTTCTCTTCACGTCTAAAATATCTGAAAAATACGTCAGCAACGCAAAAAAGTGCAGTATTTGCATCAGACTGAAGTCTAGAACATGACTGCGAACTCTAAAGTACTCCAGTGCTGTTTTATGCGTAAACAGGTAGGTAAACGTGTTATGCAATATGAGAATCAGTATAAAACATATTCTTCGTAAATACTGAAAAACCAATGGTTGCATTTGCAGTGTAGTAAATGAAATAGTAAAATGTAGTAGTTGAAGAAGAGTTTTACTTTAAATATTATCCCATGGAACATAAAAAACGCAAAATAAAATCAATGGTTGCTTTAAGCTTTTGTTATTTGTCACCACCAACAGGTGGTGGCGTTCACACTTCGTGTACCATTCTTGCCTTGAATTAGTTATTTTCCACATCTACAACGCTTGTCAAGTGTCATAATGTTCTTTTCCAGACTAAAATAGCTGCAAAATACGTAAACAGTGCAATTTTTGTGTCAAGTATCACAATGTTATTTTCCACATACACACGTCTGTCAAATTGGTGCCTAAAGCATTCTTGTGAACACTAATGTAAGTACCCCAGTCCTATTCCCATGCCTAAATAATTACAAATAACATGCTAAACTAAAAGTTGACTTTACAACATAGGTCTAAAAGGTCAGTGTCATGAAACTAACCTGACCAGGCAGTCTGAATAACTGTAAGCTATTGGAAGAATGCAATTCCATTATTAATACCTACTCTTGCTGTAAGTCACAATATACAATCAAATTAAATATTTCCACTTCTAAATTGTTCTACGAAGCCTGTTGAGTGTGCAGGGGCATAGATACAGGGGTCGAACCCCCTCCCTCCCAGAGCTTTTTTTTAAGTCTCTCACTTAAAAATGTGGTAGTTTTTAGTTGTAATCAATTTGATGTTAAATTCTGTTTGTTGAACAGTTGCAGTGATTGTTAGGTTGCAGTGAAAATTGGCACGAATCTATATGTTGCAATGCAAAGCTGAGCTTCAGCTCCCTACTTGTTCTAGGTACACGTCGGTATATTTTGTATTGACTGTCTTATGTATAAGACAACTGCCAACTCTAGTGATCTAATAGCTGTAGCACTATAGTAGTGCAATGTCGAAGCTTAGCTTAGCAATGGCAACTTATATCGACTTCTATCAATATCTGCAGAGTGGAACTATGATGACTGAGATTGGATTGGATTGAATTGTACTGTATTGTGTTGTATTTTATTCCAAGTAATCATAAAATTGTACAATTCGCACAAGTAATATTGGACAAGTCAGCATACATTTTTACAAGTAATTTTTTAATTATATTGCTACAATTATGTTGTTTGATGAAAGTTTGTTCAATATTACAAGAAGGTAATAGACATTACATTGCACTTTCACTTTTTTATACTTAAAGGAAACATGCATTATAATCAGGC
This sequence comes from Schistocerca cancellata, assembly GCF_023864275.1. Taxonomy (NCBI): domain Eukaryota; kingdom Metazoa; phylum Arthropoda; class Insecta; order Orthoptera; family Acrididae; genus Schistocerca; species Schistocerca cancellata. The sequence goes on from NC_064632.1 coordinate 297,283,800, forward strand.
TTTAGTGATCAGTTATTAAGAAATTTGTTAACATTTATTACCTTTCAAAAAAACCATTTACACTGTAAAACTTTTGCACTAAAAGAAATGTCTTTAAAATATATGTGAAAACTTTTGGTATATCTGTTTTATTTTAATTTCAGCTGGTAGGTTATTTTACTCCCATATTCCAACATGTAGGACACTTTTTTGGTAACAAGTTGTTTTGGACTGAAAGATATGTAGGTCAGACTGATGTTTTGTTTTGTACTTATGAATGTGTTCATTTAATATTAATGGGCGGTCTTTGCTTAATAGATAGGTTTTAAGAAATATTATAATACTATAAATGTAAACAGATGTCAGTGTCATAATGGCAAGTTTCCTCGTGTAAGGAGGAGAAATGCATACCATCATGTTTCCGACTTTGATAAGGGTCGGATTGTAGCCTATCGCGATTGCGGTTTATCGTATCCTGACATTGCTGCTCGCGTTGGTCGAGAGCCAATGACTGTTAGCAGAATATGGAATCGGTGGGTTCAGGAGGGTAATACAGAACGCCGAACTGGATCCCAATGGCCTCGTATCACTAGCAGTCGAGATGACAGGCATCTTATCTGCATGGCTGTAATGGATCGTGCAGCCACATCTCGATCCCTGAGTCAACAGATGGGGACGTTTGCAAGACAACAATCATCTGCACGAACAGTTCGACGACGTTTGCAGCAGCATGGACTATCAGCTCGGAGACCATGACTGCGGTTACCCTTGACGCTGCATCACAGACAGGAGCGCCTGCGATGGTGTGCTCAACGACGAACTTGGGTGCACAAACGGCAAAACATCATTTTTTCGGACGAATCTAGGTTCTGTTTACAGCATCATGATGGTCGCATCCGTGTTTGGTGACAGCGCGGTGAACACACATTGAAAGTGTGTATTCGTCATCGCCATACTGGCATATCACCTGGCGTGATGGTATGGGGTGCCATTGGTTACACGTCTTCGTCATCTCTTGTTCGCATTGATGGCACTTTGAACAGTGGACGTTACATTTCAGATGTGTTATAACCCATGGCTCTACCCTTCATTCAATCCCTGTGAAAGCCTACATTTCAGCTGGATAGTGCACGACCGCATGTTGCAGGTCCTGTACGGACCTTTCTGAATACAGAAAATGTTCGACTGCTGCCCTGGCCAGCACATTCTCCAGATCTCTCACCAACTGAAAACGTCTGGTCAATGGTGGCCGAGAAACTGGCTCGTCACAATACGCCAGTCACTACTCTTGATGAACTGTGGTATCGTGTTGAAGCTGCGTGGGCAGCTGTACCTGTACACGCCATCCAAGCTCTGTTTGACACAATTCTCAGGCGTATCAAGGCCGTTATTACCGCCAGAGGTGGTTGTTCTGGGTACTGATTTCTCAGGATCTATGCACCGAAATTGGGTGAAAATGTAATCACATGTCAGTTCTAGTATAATATATTTGTCCAATGAATACCCGTTTATCATATGCATTTCTTCTTGGTGTAGCAGTTTTAATGGCCAGTAGTGTATATATGTAATAAGATCAATACAATGCTGTGGACTACACATATCTACATTAATACAACGTTACATGTACAACTAGTACACTTTAATAAACAAATAATTGCCATAAATTGTTTATTAATTTAACATTATAAAATTCTGTTTCATTCTGAGAGGTATTCATTTACAGGGTAGAAACTGTGGGCGTGCCTCTATGAAGGCTACTCTTCTGGTAGGCTGATGTTCTGGCATATGAGACATGAATGTTATTGCCATTTCTTGTTCTGTAATTGTGCACAGAGCTGTTCAGCTGATAGGCATTGGAGGTTCTTAAATATTCTCTTACAAAGGCTACTGTTTCAAATACATATAGGCATGGAAGGTTCAGTATCTTTAGAGTAGGAAAAAGAGAGCAACGTGAATCTTATCTCTTTATGTTTTGAGATATGACTGAAATGTGTGTTCCATTTAAGATTTTCTTCAAGCCGTATACCAAGGAACTTAATGGAACTCACACTGAAGAGCTCTTGATTGTATAGGAGCATGTCAGATATTTATCGTTTTTGAGATGAGAGGCTGAAACTTATGTAGGTTGCTTTTTGCACATTTATGATGAGATTGTTCTCACTGAACCATTCACTCAGTGATGACGTAAGTGGTTTAATCTTGTGATCACGTTCAGCTTTGTCCATGCCTGTTCCCAGAATACGTTTGTCATCTGAAAATAGTGTAGTATGCCCTGAAGTTAGTTTCGTATTTATGCCATCAGTATTAATGGAAACAGTATGGGTCCCAGGGTTGATCCTTGTGGTACACCATATGTAGCAGGCATTTTCTCAGAGGAGTGCACACTACACTGATGAACATTGGTATTCTTTTTTCACATCGCATTTCACCTTTTTTGCGCTCTGTTCGATAAATATGATTCTAACCATTGGTTTGCAGTTCCCCTCACATCTTTATTAGCTAACTTTCTGAGTATGGTGTGGTCAATAATGTCAAAAGCTTTAGACAAATCTCAAAACTGCTAGTAGTAATTTATTTAATGATTTTAAGGTTGTGTTGAAATATTCATAGACTGTTGTGGTGGTTGTTTTAGCTTTTCTAAATCCATAGTGGTCTGTCAAAGGAAATTTCTAATCTGGTGTAAAACAATTTCACTAATATTTTTGAAATGTGCTGAGCTGTGCTACTGGGCTGTACTTAGCTACATCATTTTCTGATCCCTTTTTGTGGAGTGTAGTAACTGTAACAACGTTTAAGAGGTCAGAGAAAAGACCATTACTGAAGAATGCATTAATTATAACAGTTAGTGGTTCTACAATGCTTCCCCACACTTCTTTACAATAAAATCTGGTATGTTGTCGCTGCCATTGGAGTATTTATTTTTTAGTCTTTTTACAACTGTGAGTACTTCAGTGTTTGAGGCTTTGTGGAGAAACCTTGTTGCTCTTACGGTTTCCACATGTGTTGGGTGCTGATTACTGGCTCTATGGAAGTTCTTCTTCATCATCTTTTCAGCTATTGTACTGAAATAGTCATTAAAAGCATTTACGATTTTTTGTGATTGTGATGTCGACTCAACATTTAGATTTAGTTTCAAAGTTTTGTTTTGTAGCATGGTGCTTGTCACTAGTTTCATCTTTCACAACTTTCTAAATGCCTTTCATTTTATTTTGAGATTCTGTTATTAATTTATCTGTATATAATTTTTGTGCTTGCTGAATTACGTGTTTGTATATAATACAATAAGACTTACAGTATATTCTGAACTTATCATCTATCTCATGGTGTTTCATGTTTCAGGTAGCACTTTTTTTGGCCAGAGATTTTTATCTATTTTGTTACCCATGAATTTGTGCATTTGTTTCCAATTCTCTTTGACATTAATGGGAATAATGAAGAACTGTTTATTAAAGTAATATAACATGTTGTTTACATAATTTTTTCAAATACCTGTGACCTGTTCTCAGTCTTTATAAGATAGTTAAAAATCCCGGTGTTTTCTTCATTAAACTGCGTTTGCACTGTAGTTCTTATAGGCCATTGCTTCTCACAATTTAAATTTACTGTCAGCATCTAGGCTTTGTGGTCAATGTAGCCTGTGTTAATGGTTTCAGTTGATTATTATTGTGTATCTACATTTATAAAGATCTGGTCAAGAGCTGGTTTTGAGTTTTGGGGTTGTAACAGTTGGGGATAAGTGGAATGAATCAGTAATATTTAGCAATTCATCTTCACCTTTTCCAGGTTTAAGGAATTCGACATTACAATCTCCACATATTAGAAAATTTTTTATTCATTCATAAAGTTTATTTAGTAGCACTCCAAGAGAGTGATGGAAAGCCTGGATATTTCCTGTGGGAGATCTATGCAAGTTCAGTACCAGTATGTCAGAGTCTGTCAAGACAATTGAAGAAAATTCAAAATCATTTTCTATTAGTGTGTTGCTGTGCTTTGTCAGGCATTTGTTGTTCACATTCCTTTTAACATAGATAGCTGTACCAACTCCCTTACTTTCGTTTTGACAAGAGTAACTAGCTAGATTATATTCTCCAACTGGTAGTTTTTCAATTCTATCTTTTGTTAGCCAATGTTCAGCGATACAGAGAACACCTAATCGTAAATTAGTTTTCAGGAATATATCTATTTCTAACAATTGTCCCCATGTTATGGAGTAATATTTTAAGGTTTACTGGTTTCTGTTTATGTTGGCTTTTTTATGTACTTTAGACTGTGGATAAAGTTTTGGGGCACCACTCACCAAGTTCTCCTGTAGGTCAGTTTATGTAGTTTACTTTCTGCACTTATGTTAGCAGGAAGCTGTTGTTGTTCTTGCCCACAGAAAATCCTGGTTGTAGGCTGGAGGTTTGCATTGTCATGTGGAAGATCTTGTTACAACTTTCAGTGATGCTGATACAGAATTTAGTTGAACATTTCTTGTTGTATGTTGAACATTTTCGGATGTTGAACTTAGTTGAGTTGCTATTTTTGGGTTAGATGGTGTTGCTGTTGTCATGTCTGGATTTACTCTTTGATAGTTTTGTTTTGTTGCAACTTCTTTGTACGATGAAGGTGTTGAATGGATTTCTTGTGGCTCCTTGTGTTCCTTTCATCACTGTCGAGTTGGATTTTTCTTGTATTTCCACTTCCATATTTGCTGAAAGGTCTTCATATTGTATGTTTGTTAGAGCTGGTATTTGCAGATTGGTCTCTATGGCTAGGTGTAAATGTCTAAATGATTTCTCCTTGCCTTCAAGTCGTAAGTGAAGTCTATGCTTTGTATATTCAACTTCTGCTGAGAAATGTATTGACGTCCATAACAAATACATGCTTATAATATTTTGCAGTGCTCATTGAGAATTTGTTTGCAGCATAGATTCTGCTGTTCAGTTTTTGCATGTTGTATCTATATGGAGTTGTGCACAAGATTACATTCGTGTGGACTGTCTTTTGAAAAGAATCAGTTAGGGTGCATCATTAAAGCCGGATTCACTCATGCAACAAAAGTGTCGCCACAGCTAGTGGCATACTGCAGTTGCAAGTGTGAACTACCAGTTTTTAGTGGCGCAACATAAGGTACGTAATTTTTCTCACGCCATAAAAAGTTCAGCTTAGTTGTACTTTGTTGACCACTTTCCCACCACCACTGCTCCCTGCTGGCAGTATTTCGAAACATGATTATTCTGTCACAATTACTGCGGTGTAATTGCTGCTGCACACCATTCGATGTCAGTGGTTTTTTTTTATTTTCTTTCTGAAAAAAGTGAAAACAGTAGTCAGCAGGTACACTTCAGCAGCTTCTAGAACTACAAGAACAGTAACCAAAGTTTGAGTTTCTGCAGCAGTTTGTGCATGCGCGCGCGCTCAAACCAATGATGTATCCCACAGTATTAAAAGATTTTTGAATGAATAAAGAAACTTAATATATGTAACCATAAAAGCGAGTTGTATAAACTTCATAATTTGTGACACCAAGCATTGTATAAACTGTGGATTATACGCAGGAAATAGTCCCAGAGTGTGATGTGGCAGCTGTTAAACTAAAAATTAGTTATTCGAAGTGCCATATCAACGAATGTAATACGAAAGTGACATGTCTACGGCAGCTGTTGGTTAGTTTGTCATCGCAGACAGCATTTTCGTCTCTGAGTATTCTTTCTTTTAGAAATGTGTTTGTTTCCCCCGATTTATCTCTCTATTAGAATTTGTGGCATTCTGTGTGAACAGTAGCTGACAATGCCACTACAGAAAGCCACAAGGCGTGGCGCCACATTAGACGCATCTGTGAACCTGGCTTAAAGCTTGAGATAAACAGGGCTTAAACAACATCATGATTCCAAAAAAATCTGAACACTTCTTTATGTGTTAGACATTAGAGTCTCAAAGTCTAAGTAGTAGTATCTAACAAGAGCGCACTCATGTGTGTCCACAAGGGGAGGCAACAGGGTGCACTTGTCAACTCTCCAGCCACCCCACCTGCCACCCTTTTTTTATTGATACAGGGTTGGGCAAATAAAAGTGACCCAGACATTTTGAAACCATTTGTGGCAGCTTTAATGAAGGAGGAAAAGACTTACAGTTACTTGCCAATGGGATGGAGCAACTACCCATAAGGCCAGTTGAACCTTGGAGCACATTTACACAATCTTCACACATGATGGAGCTGCTAGCAGAGGTCGGTCTGGTTGCGGCCCTAGGTGGCCACCCAGGTCATCTGATCTACCAGTGTGTGATTACTTTGTGTGGCGAACAACAACCCTGCAGCAGAACATTTCGGATGAGATCACAGCAAATCCAGCAGGGCCCAGAAGTGCCAAGAGATGAATGGTGGTCACTTGCAATAAAACTGATATAGTCAGGTTAGTGCTGTATTTAATTTCCTCCGATGTGTTTCTTTGAACCCTGGAATTCTGTTCTCCAGGACACTTTTATTTGCCCCACACATTTTTGTGTCACCTATCCAGTATTGTTCATATGTCATGGTATGATCCGAAACTAAACAATCCATTTACATAAACGATGGGAATTCTAATGTGTTGCCTCTTCCCACCTGGAAGTTGGATCTATTTCCATTGGCGTAACAACACTCGTTGGCTGTGTGATAGGGTTACTGACCAGTCACTGAGCATGTGTTTTTTTTACTTGAAGGTTAACCCTTTCGCATGCTGTGGGAGATATACTTCCCACTAATGGTATTCCTTTACTACATTCATGGAAATACGTGTTCCCACTTCCGTACGCTCCTGGCCCCTAGTGGTAGTCCGCTGCACTAGCTCTGGTTTCTGTTTGTTGCTAAACATAGCTTTTAGGGCTGTGGGAAGTATATACCCCACCAAATAATGGTGTTCCCAGGGTTCTTGGGAAGTATACTTACCACCAAAAGTCGTTTCTGAAAGGGGCTCGTGAAATATATATACCACAATGTCTTTTGTGGTCCTTGGGAAGCATACTTACCACAAACGTCGAGGTACCACAATGCTTTTGGGAATACATCTTACCACCGCTGCATTTGCCTGACATCTTCTGGTAGTAAACTGTACCAGGTGTACGAAAACTGCTACAACAATTAGTTTATGTGTATCACGGGATCACTACTGTTGTCAGAAGAGTTTGCATTGCTTCTGAAATATATGTCTGTGTCACTATTATCAGCTCATAGCTTTACTGTTTTCACATTGTGGTAAGTAAAATTTAATATTGGTGGCAAATATAATTGAAATATCATATTATCACTTATTGTTCGCCTCACGATCTTTCCTTGCTTTTCGTGGCAAAAATGTCAAAGAAGCACGCCTATACTAAGAAAAACACACCAGAAGAACCGTTGAAGTTGCCATTTTCACTACCTAGCGATCCTGAGGATTCTGAAATAGAAAGTGATGAAGCATCAGAAGATGAATTTGTTTCAGACGTTGATCTGTGTTTGGTTCCATAACCTAATATCAATAACAGTGCAAACTATTCTTGCTCCATGGACGTCGATATTTCTAGTGACAGTACCGTAAGTGCAGAAGAGCCATTGGCAGAAGAGGAATGGTCCTATGACACTGCTGTTTTCGACTTTCTTCGCATTGATACAAAAGGAGAACCAGTTGTCAACCACCCATTGACAAAACACAGCACAGAGAGAGACTACTTCCTTTCTTTATTTACCAATGAGATGCTGGAGTATGTGGTTCAGCAGACAAATCTGTGTGCAGAGCAACAGAAACAAAAATGGCAATCTGGTCAGACTGTAAGTGAGTCAACAAATAACTGGACAAATTTATCTGTAGAGGAGTTACAGGCCTGGATTGGAATGAATATCTTGATGGGTGTGGTTGTGTAATGCACTACTGGAGTTCAGAACCTGCCTTAGGTCAGCCGTACATATCGAAACCTATGACATGCAAACGTTTCAAAAAGACATGTGAAAGTATTCACATAAATGACAACAGGCCTAATCCTCCAAGAGGGCATCCAAGCCACAATAAACTTCACAAGGTCAGACCTCATAACCTTTCTGAACAACACAATTCGTAAGCCATACACTCCTAGTAAGGTATTGGCTGTGGATGAAAGCATGATATCTTTCAAGGGACGATCTTCGCTCAAGCAGTATATGCCTCTCAAGCCAGGAAAACGAGGATACAAGGTATGGTGTTTAGCAGATTCAAAGACTGGCTATGTCATAAAATTTGATATTTACAAAGTGTTGAGTGGTACTTAAGATAAGTAAATAAATTAATGAAATCAAAGTGAAGTAGAAATTAGAAAATAAATTAATAACTTGATTTAGTTTAGAGAGTTACATACTGGCAAACAGCGGGCAGAGCGCAAGAGACAATGACCGTGAAGTCAGCAAGTTCCACATAAGTGGACGCTGTTGATTCAGCCGTCAGGGCATCGCCCGACCGGCTCACGTGTTTCTCAGTTGTCACATGTGAGCAAAGGCGCTCGCCTACATTCCAAGAGCCAATGACCGTCGTTAAGAAGATTCTTCGAGAAGCTTTTCAACGTGACAGAAGAGGCAATGACCGGATCACATGTTTCTCAGTTGAAAGATGTGATCAAAGGCCCTCGCATACATTCCAAGAGCCAATGACCGACGTTAAGAGGATTCTTCGAGAAGCTGTTCAACGTGACAGAAGAGGCAATGACCGTGAAGTCGTTCACCTCTGGTAAACTGAAGTGAATAAATACGCGAGACGCAGTGGGCCCGACAGACGAAAGAAGGAGAAGGAAGAAGAGCAGTAGTTGCCAGTCAGTTTCGGTGCTGAAGACCGTCATGCAAGAAGAGACTACATCATACACAGACGCATCAAGTCCGCCGTTGTAATGGAATAGCAAGCAGCAGCCTCGGCGCCAGAAGACAGAAGTTACAAGGTATTTGAAGTCTGATTTTTACGTACCTGGGTGACTCGTGAGGACGGGAAGGAGACGGCCTCACATCAGCAGTCACCTGTGAGCTGGGATGAAGATCTGACAGCCGAAGACTGGCAAGCGGGAGTCCATTGTTCGAGTCCTGGACACTGGCCTTCCCACGCCGCGCCGCTCCGCTGGCCGATGCACAACACATGCGGCCGTCTAGAGAGAGAAACACCGGGATGCCACATCCAAGGTATCACCGTCCGATGCACGACTTCAGTCTCAATAATTAAACGGGCCACAGCACGATGCGCGTCCCCAGTCAACTGGGCGAGACGGCGACATGAGATGCACACCGCCAGGCGTAATCAGACGTCGCCGCTGCCGCAGCAGAAGACTTTGCAAACGACACAGTTGCCGCTCTCCGAGCCAGAACATCGAGTAAGGAAACAGTTGTACGAAACTTGCAATAAAAGTTATCTTATGTAAAAATTCTGTTTCATTCTACATCATACCCGAACCAAGGAAGAACCCACCCTGCCCACATGTTGTTAAGAGAGAAAAATTAATTTTATTTAGTGTTTTTCACCCTGTGTTAATGCTGTCGAGTCAAATGCCCTTTGCAGTAATGCTCATCCTGAGAAATTGACAAGCATCAAAAGAGAAAACTTATTTACATTTAGTGACAGAACTGTTACAACAGGAAAATCAAATGTCTGATGGACAGAAAATTCTCTCGGAGAGCGTGTAGTCATTAGCCTCCCCCAAGACCTGAAATACGCTAACAGTTTAGTAGGGTTTGACAATTTCTTCACCACAGTGAATCTAATGCAAATGCTTTTGAACAATGGAATCTACTCTATAGGGACGATCAGAGCAAACCGGTAAGGGCTTCCTTCAATGATGAAAGATAAATATACCTTGAAAAGAGGAGAATATCGGTTTCAATGCAAACGTGGCATTGCAGCTATAAAATGGATGGGCAACAAACCTGTCACTATTTTGACAACTTCAGACAATCCTAGAGATACCACACTTGTGTCAAGAAAGAATAAGGATGGCACAACCAGCATGGTTACGTGTGCCACAGCTGTGGCAAAATACAATACCATAATGGAACGTGTAGATCACTTTGATCGACTTAGAGAACGTTATGCAATAGGTGGACGTTTTCATAAGTGGTGGCATCGGATTCTCTATTTCCTATTAGACATGGCAGTTGTAAATGCCTTAATATTGTACAAAACTAATAAAGGACAGGAGGGATATGATGATCAATTGAACTTTCGATTACGACTCGCAAAACAATTGATAGATGGCTTTACATCCCGCAAAAAAAAGGACATCCAGTAACCATTGTAACCAAGAAGAACACCATACCAGATCATGTTTGACTGGCAAAAGTAGGTGATCATATGCCTGTTTCAGAAACAACCTACAGACGGTGCCAAAAGTGTTCAACAAAAGCTCGTGACAAGCGAACAAAATACGTATGCTGCTCCTGCAACGTACCCCTGTGTATCGAACCATGCTTCCATCAGTTTCATGGAAAATAAAAAGAAAATATAACAATCATTTGAACATTTTGTTGAAAAAGAATTATTACTTGTAAATCAATCATTTGAACATTGTGTTGAAAAAGAATTATTACTTGTCAATTTGAAATGTAAATGTTTTTGAAATAAAGTGAAATAAAAAATTACCATCGTCTTAAATTTTTTTACATGTAATGACAACATGTTACAGCTTATAAAATGGAAATAGGATATCTTCTTCCCACAAAAGTGTAAAGCTCACAAGTGGGAAATCGGTTTACCACCAAAAATTTAAGGTTTAAAAAAGTGCTGTGGTGATATATTTACCACCATAATTTTTAGACCTAAATCACAAATACAAAATTATCAAAAAATAAAATATAACAAATTGATCACAATTCTAATTCGATGCAAAAAAAATTAGCTTTGCTGAGTCGCCACAAAAAATGCGCCCATTAATGGGTTAAACATGTCTAATTGCAAGAGTCATCCACCACATTTGCTAATGTCTGGAATACAGTGTACAATTATGGAACAATCTTTGTATTTTTTAAAAATTCATCAATAATATGAGAATTTACGCTTTGGTGAAGCAGATGTATTTTCTCATTTTGTACATTTTTCACAAGATAGTGAGGCTTCTGTCTCTTCTTTCTTGAACACTCTACAGATGGTCTCTTCCATAATAGAATCAAATTCACAAAGCAACTTAACTGTTTTTAAGGAATTTCCATTAGCAGACTTATCACTTGAACCTATGGTTTTATAACTTTTAACCTATGATTCTTTCTAGCCATGACTTTTGCCTGAATATCGTTTTTGAAAATTTCATGCTCTTTAAAAGTTCCACTGAGGAGCTTCTAACTTTCAAAATCCTTGTTTGAAAGAGAAATAACTATACAGCAGTAAAACAACTTGAAACAGTAAATGCAGTTTTGTGAAAGTGGCTATATTAGCCATCTCATAAAACTTTCTCTCCATTGCTTAAAGTTTCTGTATAATATTTTGTGCTAAAATGTCAGCCAGTGTCATTGGAAGGAAAATTGTAATTATGCAGTAGTTTATGTGGACTTTGTCTTACTAAAAAACTTATTTCAGTGGCTCCTAAAATTCTTGACCATAATGTTGTATAACGCCTTCTGTGTGTGTCACATTGGTGTCAATTTTTTGAAACCTTTCATCTGATAATGATAATCAGAGTGTTGTCAGTTCTAGTTGATATCGAAACTGTGTATATATGTTTGACATCATCATCTGTACTTTCTTTTATATTTTAGTTGATGTTCCATTCTCAGTGTCATTATTTGTTTTGGTGCAACTGTGGATGTGCCAGATCGTTTTCGCCTTTTGGTCTCCTTTTAAAGACCTATTTCTTTGTATTGGTAACGTTTTTTTAGACCCTGTAATATCACTCTTTATCTGTCACTTTTTTCTTTTAGCGCAAATGTTTATGCATAGCTGTGCGAGTGGTCTATGTGGATCAAAGACTCTTTATGAATGTGAGAGAGCAAGAGATCATCTCTAACTCATGATACAAAAGTTTTGTGGATGTAATGTGGGCCATTATATGTACAATAAACTTACTTACTTAATTTAGCAATTGTGGAGAATATGATCACAGTGGAACAGTAATTGGCGACATTGTTGGCAGCTCACATTTTGAATATGGTATGTAATTTGTTTAATTATAAAAACATTTCATCTTATACTAGAGGATAATGTATTCTGAAATGTGGTTATAAACATCATTTATGGAAAAATGTAATTTCATGAATGGGAGAGGTACATTTAATTCTTTGGTTATTTTGACTTCTCCCTTCTCTGTGGCTTCACACATTATTTAGTGGACACATCTAATAATGTAGGGAACTTTGTTTCCTGGTAAGTCAGTAAAGCCTGAACCATGCTTAGTTTGAGAGAGTAATTTATGGATTTTTATCGAAATTAATACACGTCTTGGACACTGATTCCCATGCTGTAGAGTGAGTACATGATAGCACCCAAGATGGCTTCCCCATGGCGTTCAATTGTGCCTCTGACTATTTTAAGAATTTTCAGACTCGATGATTGCAGGAATTCTACAGAGCCACAGAAATTTTATTGCAGGTGCTGACTTTGAAATTGGAAGACAGACAAAGTATGACTACAAACTTTTTATATTATTCATCATGTTGCATTATACACTTGAGAAATCAAACAGGAATTAAATTTATACCTGAGAGAATGGGAGATTTTTGTGTTAAAATATTGAGGAAGCGACTTGCCTTGCCCAAACGTTCCCATTCAAGTAACCAGATATTATTCAGTCATAATAATTTAATTTCAGTTTAACAGGGAGAGAAGTTGAAACCGCTAGACATTCTGGAAAAAAGGCATGTATGTAACCCAAATTAAACAATGCAAACTATACAAAATAAAGATTTATCTTTGTCTTAAAAAACTATAATCGTAATTGACGTTACTTCAAAATTATATTCCATCAATCGACACAAAATATTTTATGGCCTACATAGAATATCTTTTGTGTCCTATGAATGTAAAAAAGCCTGACGATATTATGCATGTATTTTATAATAAAAATATTTCAGTAAAATAAGGATGGTCATAAAATTTATTTGTAATTCTTGATTTTTGAGATTTCAGTCATTTCACTTATTCTAAGATATTATAATAAAATGTGTTTTGTCGATGCAAAGAACTTAATAAATGTCTTCTACCATTAATTAATAAATATTTTCATAAAACTAAAATGCAAATAATTATACTTATAGTATACATTCAAATCTGGTACAGTATTTTATTGATTCAATAAACATCCATTATGAATAAATCAATTTTTTATTTTATTTAAAAACGCTTTCATTGCTTCAATTTGATAATCGCTTACGATAAATTAGCATCTACCAAATTAAAGAATACTTTATTAGAGATTACTTCCAAAAAAATGGGCAATTGCGAGTAGTGGTGGCGCTCTGAGAGTTCCATACCACAAAGGGCACACAGTTTCTGCTCACTTTACTGTGAGTCACATAACAGTAGACCACACAATCATGATAGTGGTGTCTCAGAGTGAGTGGAGAACCTTCACCACCACATAGAGCAGTGATGATCAAATTGACATTCCCAATCATGCAGCAACAGGTCACAAAGCAAGATACATCATCATAATTATGATAGAGTAGATAACCTTCATGACAGACACCATTCACCTGACTAGAGCTTAAATTTTATGTTTCCCTGCAGTACTTAACACATCAATATTTTTCTCACACCTAACGGCCAAAATGGCGCCCCTAAATTTTGATGTCTCAGGCAAACAGCCATGTTGCCTGCCCCTACATCTGTCTCTACAGCCAAATAGACCGATTTCAGGCGAACATCATTTATACTATACTAATAGCAGTATACAAGGTGTGGGAAGGAGCAAGAGAGCCCACCCCCTCCCTGAACTGAAATACAGAATTTTTATTCAGATATTGAGTGAATAACCATCAATTTTCTGGGTTATAATAAGTTTTTTTGTTTCACCTAAAATGTAATTCTTATAGCATGACATGTCTCGTAACTGACCAACTCAATTCTATAAAAGATGAAAATTATAGAGCGATGTCCTCATTGGAAAAATATCTGTAACTGTCCATGACCATACTCTTTTTAGTGAGCCATTGTAATATCACATAACAAAATAGTGCCACTAGAATATTGACAGCAGTATTTGGAAACAGAATCTCAGGGCACAACTGCAGTTTGAACTGTCATGCCACTTTCTGTGGTACAACTGTTGTTGCATGTTGAAATTAACTTTTGGGCCAAAGCCATTTGGAATAGATATTGTAGCTAGGTTTCCTCATACATGAATTACTTGTAAGTGCATATCTCCACCACCACTTGAGTATGTCATTTTTCATGTGGAAAAACCTTACTCACACACTGCCATGCCAGCTTTCATACAATTTACGAAAGTTAAAGTCATTTAACTTTCTTGTATGAAGTCGCTTGCCCCACCAACACCTATGAGTTTCAGCTACTGTCAGTACATGGATCTGCTCTCATTCTGTTCTCATTCATTCACTAGCACAGTTCTTGAATTTTTTGTTTATGTACCTAAATAGTTGGCATCACAGTTAATTATGCTCTTGGTCTGCAACTAAATAAATAAATACTTTGTTAAGTGGGAAAAATTCTTAAACAATGCAATAGGAATCTTATTACAGCGATGCAACAATTTCTCATGATTACTTATGTATACTGAAGTAACAGAACATCAGTTGAAGTGAACAGAGTTGAAAAGTACTGTAATCGAAACTGTGGAGTTGCTGAAGTTCATATTAGTGTAGAATAATCAATAGCATAAAGATATTTTTTATTTCAGTATAATGACAATAATTTCTTGCTTTAATCATTGAATGTAAATTTTATGATGAAGTGGAAATGTCAAAATTTATTTGTGGCTTTAGAGATTTAAAATTACTTTGGACCATAATCAAAATCCCATGTAAATACAACAGTGTTTATATTGGTGTAACCATTGACTAAACCCTGTTGTACAGAGTAGTACAAAGTTTGGGTAAAAAACTGAGTATCTAAACGAAATGTTATATTGATAGCACCTGTGATCCATCAGAGTCTTGACTAGCTCTAAAAATGAAACAAAGGAGAACTGCTGAGATAAAAACATTAATTTCCTATGTACTGTGTTGTATATATTATCACTGTTATATGGGTATTGTAGTGATGTTGAAGTCTCACCAATTGCCAGATAACACAATATTTCATGTGATATAACGTGAGCCGGCATGACATCTCATGTACATGTATTGTGTAGAGGCTCAGAAGGAGTTAAAATTGATTTTACTCATTCTAAAATCATTTCTGATTCGTCCTTTACAATTAGCTCTATCACTGGCATATCAGATGTCCTCAAATGCTTCCTATGAGATACCCATTTCCATACCCATCATTTGTGGGTCTGTTTTTTCTTCATTTATGTCACTATAAGCTCCTTAGCTAGATACTGCACAACCATTACCTCTTGTATGAATAAATATACTTGCCGACATCTTGAAAGTACTGCTTCCAACTTCAGCCTGTGGAAATGCTAAATTGGATATAAAGTTATTGGTGGTGGCAGGCACTTGTAACAAATTCATGCATGTGGAAACACAGTTATATATTAGTTAGAGAGTCTATTTTCTCTGTATTAAGGCTCTGAGGAAGTTGCCTCTCTAGAGGTAAGATTCCGAACTTTGATTCTAAGGCTCCTCCACATGACCAAGCAATTTCTCAGACTTTACTATGTATGCCAAATAACTGACTGAGTGCAGTGCTGTTTGGTGTGTTTGTGTAACATAGAGCATATTTGACACGTTTTAGAGACATTTTGTTTTATGGAAAATATGACAAGATTTCGATCGTTGTTTGTATTGATGTATCACTGTATATGGTTGGTGAGAAATTGCAAACAAGGGAAAATACAGCATTGGTTGTATAAATCTGAAACAGTTTTTCTTTATTATTGCATATCGATTTCAGTCACAGAGTGAACATCTTCAGTGCTAATATAAAATATAAACACACAAAGTCAAATCTAAATGATCAATGCACAAACATATGTGTCAACTCGCAACAGAGAACATTGACTTTTAGAAGATAAAATACATACCAAGACTAAATCCACTGGTCTCATACAATCATGCACAAAATACAACTTCAAACATAGGTGTTCATTGTGAAAAACATGCCAACTAGCAGGTAAGATTCAAACTGCGCCAGCTGCTTATAAAAACGTATGCAGTTAAGCTCCATGCTTGTGGAGAACATCATTGGTGCCCTCCTAACTGAATACATTTATGATACAGAGTTTTTTTTGTACAGTGGTAGACAATAAGTTGTACGGAAATTTATATTGAATAAAAAGAAAAATTGTAGAGTTAAAACATGTTGTCAGAAAAACATGGTGTAAGAAAATATGAACACTAGGTTGTTGAACGAAATTAAAACCAATTTCGAGTTGTTTATTTACCAATAAAATTGTCTTTTCTAGAAATTTATGTTAATGAAGTCATGATATCATCAGTAAAACCTTAGCAGACATTTAAGACATACATATTTCTTATTAAAATGTCTTGGCCACCTGGAACTACAGTTTTACTGATGATATCATGATTTAATTAACAAATATTTCTATAAAAGACAATTCTGTTGGTACATAAACAATTCTAAATTGCCTGTAATTCTATTGAACGACCTAGTTAGCGCTAAAAGCGTCATATTTTCTTACACAATATTTTTATAGCTATATATTTTTAAGTCTATAATTCTGTTTTTATTTAATATTAATCTCTGGAGAACCTACTGTCTTTTACTGTGCAGTCAAATACTCTTTATCGTAAATGTATTCAATAAAGAGGGCTGATGGCGTCCACCACAAACATGCAGCTTAACTGTGTAAGTTTTTGTAAGCAGCTGGCTCAGTTTGAATCTTACCTGGTAGGTGGGATGTTCTTCTCTATGAACACCTTTGCCTGAAGTTATATTTTTGCATGATTACATGAGTCCACTGGATTTAGTCTTGTTATGTATTTTATCTTGTAAACCTCAACGTTCTCTGCTAAAAATTGACACGTGGCACTGATCGTTTAGGTTTGACTTTGTGTGTTTGTATTTTATTTTAGCACTGAAGATGTTCACTCTGTGACTGAAATCGATAGGCAAAAATAAAAAAGTTTCAAATGCTGCAAAAATCTTTGGTCATTTGCCAAATATAATTAAAAGACTGACATATAGTCAACCAACATTTAAAAACAAATTAAAAGGATTTCTGAATGACAACTCGTTCCACTCTGTAGATGAATTTTTAGATATGAAGTAGTAATTGTAAAAAAATTATATTGTGTAAAGAAAACTTATGTTTGAGTGACACGTTCCACATCATTACGAAATGTTGTATTCATGATCTATGGGACAAGTACTAATGTAATGTAATATGACCCATGTTGAAGTTTCTCTTGTTTGCAAACATTCTGTGTCGTCGTGATGCACAAATTTCCTAATGGAGTCCAATCCCTACTGAAAAAGAGAGTTCTTTTACAATTTATCTCATTCTGTTGTGTGTTTCCACACTAAATCAAGGATTGTCGTCGTAGTACCAATTAGGAGAGAATAAATTTTCATATACTTGTGTCTTCTTTTTCAATGTCTGGGTAAAATGACTGTTAACAGGTTTTGAAAGTTTCACTGTCCATGTGCAGCAAGTTGATGTAACCATCATAGTCTGAGTGTAAAATTTCCTTTAACAGGTTTTTAATGTGTATATTTCCCTCTCATTTTAAACCATTCCCTGGGCCAGCTTTTTGTTTTCTTCTTCTTCATCATCTTCCTTTTCATCTCCTTTAAACACAGTACCAGAGTCAATGTTAGAAATGCTTTATCTGCAGTTGCAGCGATTTCCATTTCTGTCAAAATGTGGCACACACGAACAGCATCTGTTTCACAAGTAACGTTAAACTGACAAACTTGTTATATCACATACGGGCTTGTTTGGCAATTCCATGGATAAATAAGAGCAAGTTTCAGAAATAAGTATAAGTACGTATCTACATCGATACTCCACAAACTGCTGTGAAGTGATGGCATAGGGTACATCTCACGGTTCCAGTAATTGTTGTTTTTATCCCCATTCCAATCACAAGTGGAGAGAGGAACGAATGATTATTTAAATGCCTCAGTGCATGTTCTAATTGATCTAATCTTGTCCTTTAGGGTCCCTATGTGAGCGACACATATGAGTTTTTAGTACATTCTTAGAATCGTCATTTATAGCCAGTTCTTGAAACTTTGCAAGTAGGTTTCCTTGGGATACTTCTTCAAGATTCTACCAGTTTAGTTTCTTCAGCTTCTCTGTGAGACTCTGCCAATGATCAGACAAATCTGTGACCATTTGTACTGCCCTTCCCTGTATATATTCACCATCCCCTGCTAGTCCTATTTGGTACAGGTCCCACATACTCAAGCAACAGTCTAGAGTGTGTCACATAAGTGATTTTTAACCAGTCACCTTTGTAAACTGCTTGTACTTCTGCAGTATTATACCAATAAATCGGGACCTACCACGTGCTTTACTCACAACTGAATGTATGTGGTCACTCCAATTTATATACCTACGAAGTGTTGCACCCAGGTATTTGTTTGTGCTGAGCGATTCCAACTGTGTTTACTGATGGGATACTATGTTTTTTCGTTTTCTGATTTGCACAGATTTAGCAGGAAAATGAGTAAATGTTTTATGAGATGTTGATACCATATCTAACGCACTCAGAAACTGATATAAGCCTTGACCAATTTATTTATTGATTTTGTACTGCCTTACACATTTCGGCCTTACATCATTCTCAAATGCTCTATGAAGGAAACACATGAAAGGGTACAATTACGTAAAACACAGTTCGTAAAAATGAAAGAAGCAAGAACTCCATGAGAAAAACATTGATAAAATACATGAAATGCACATTGTAAAAACGAAGGGAGATAGAACATACGAAAATATCTGTAGCACATTCTTACCTAAAATGAAACTGAATTTATCCATAGGCAAGACAAACTATTTGGTCTACATTGCTTGTTGACATTGATTTAAACTGATGGGCTGTACACATCAAAGTATTAGGTGATATCGACGACAATTAGAGATTAAACATCTTCCTTTGTTCAACCATCCAGACTTAGGTGTCAGAGCATATTGTCACTATGATTAATCCTTTGCATCCTATGTTTGCAACTGTTACCTTAATGTTTATGTACTACTGGTTCTATCACAAGTGGAATATTGTTACACAAGACTACTACATGTTTGATGGTATACTAACGATTTATTGTAGCTCACAACCTTTGTATAGCTGGCTCCACATTGTGCATGATCACAAGCTATAGCAGATGCTAATTTTTTTTACTGTTCACCTTGAGCTGTATATGAAGTACACACTAATCTGGTGTTTTCCTATCTTTAGATATATTACATTTCGCATGCTGCTTTGTAAATTTGTTTTATTCTACGGAGGGAACACTGTTATATCTATTTTAAGGGCTGTATATAAATACATTTCTGGGTACAAAATTACACATCTGTTATGATATTGAAAAGCTAAATGCTCACTTATTTCAATTACATTGACCCCACTTTGTGATGATTACTGTCATTAGTCTCCTTACACCTGATGGATCTTTGTTAGATAATGAACTGGACAATGTAACAGATATAATATAATATTATTAATACATATGTGGTTTCTTAAATAATACTATTTGTCATTTAAAACTGTAATCTAAGACAAGAAGAAATTATCTGAATGGGAAGAAAATAGGTAGATGTAATATACATGAACAGACAAAGAAAAGATTACAATCTCAGAAAAACTAGGTGATTTATTCAAGTAAAAGAGCTTCACAAATGGACCAAGTCGATAACACATTGGTCCACCTCTTGCCCTTACATAAGCAGTTATTCGGCTTGGTATTGATTGTTACAGTTGCTGAATGTCCTCCTGAGGGATATCATGCCAAATTCTATCCAACTGGCACATTAGACATTTAGACTTTTGTTATTTATTTAACTATCAACATTACAGAGTGACCCACTACCTTACTAACTATGGAAAATTTTCATAATTTTACTACTTTTCTTGTTTTTAAGTAATTAAATAGTTAATTAAAAATAAAAACAAAAGATACATATAGTACAACTGGAAAAAGTTACTGTATCCTTATGAAGAAAATAACACATGAAAGGAAAAATTTAGATAGCAAAAGAGATCCCTTTACCTAGCTATTTCAAGCAGGAGGGCTTCGGTAAACACTCTGAGCCTGTCTCACTTGAATTTGCATATTCTGTTTTACTATAGCTCATACTACACTATGTGATCAAAAGTATCTACACACCCCCAAAAACATACGTTTTTCATATTAGGAGCATTGTGCTGCCACCTACTGCCAGGTACTCCATATCAGTGACCTCAGTAGTCATAATACATTGTGAGAGAGCAGAAACGGGCACTCTACGGAACTCGTAACTTATGGACTTTGAATGTGGTCAGAAGATTAGGTGTCACTTGTGTCATACGTCTGTACGCGAGATTTCCACACTCCTAAACATCCCTAGGTCCTCTGTTTCCGATGTGATAGTGAAGTGGAAACGTGAAGGGACACATACAGCACAAGAGCATACAGTCCGACATTGTTTGTTGACTGACAGAGACCGCCGACAGTTGAAGACGGTCGTAATGTGTAATAGGCAGATATCTATCCAGACCATCACACATATCCATTGCAAGTACTATGACAGTTAGGCGGGAGAAGAGAAAACTTGGATTTCATGGTCGAGTGGCTGCTCATAAGCCACACATCACTCTAGTAAATGCCAAACGACGCCTCGCTTGGTGTAAGTTGCGTAAACATTGGGCGACTGAACAGTGGAAAAACGTGTGGAATGACGAATCACGGTACACAATGTGGCTATTCGATGGCAGGGTGTGGGTATGGCGAATGCCCAGTGAATGTCATCTGCCAGCGTGTGTAATGCCAACAGTAAAATTTAGAGCTGGTCATGTTATGGTGTGGTCGTGTTTTTCATGGAGGGGAGCATCCCTTGTTGTTTTGCGTGGCAATATCACAGCACAGGCCTACATTGATGTTTTAAGCATATTCTTGCTTCCCACTGTTGAAGAGCAATTGTGGGATGGCGATTGATTGCATCTTTCAGCGTGATCGAGTACCTGTTCATAATGCACGGCCTGTGGCGGAGTTGTTACACGACAATAACATCCCTGTAATGCACTGGCCTGCGCGGAGTCCTTACCTGAATCCTATAGGACACCTCTGGGATGTTTTGGAACGCCCACTTCGTGCCAGGCCTCACCAACCGACATCGATACTTCTCTTCAGTGCAGCATTCTGTGAAGAATGTGTTGCTATTCCCCAAGAAACCTTCCAGCCCCAGATTTAAACGTATGTCTGCGAGAGTGGAAGTTGTCATCAAGGCTAATGGTGGGCCAACACCATGCTGAATTTCAGCATTACCGATGCAGGGCGCCAGGAACTTGTAAGTCATTTTCAGCCAGGTGTCCAGATACTTTTGATCACGTAGTGCACATATATATATGTATGTTGTGATATTAACTCTAAGCGATTTATGTGTAAGATATGACAATATTATTTGTTACTACAGTTGCTTTTTCCACTTAACCACGCTGTAAGCGGGAGAAGAGCCTCAGAAGGTGACCTTGAGCCACATCTGCCTGAAGGGAGTTTCTTATCTATATTGTGCGCTTGTGTTAGTGTGTTTACATGTTATTATACTACAAATGTACTTTTATGCACGATTTTAATAAGTCCACGTGTTTTACAGTCCTTATCGTATATGTTTCACAAATTAGACATTTATATGTTTGAAAATAATGATCCAGAAACACAAAATTACTTGATTTGCTTGTACAAACAAGAAAATGCGTTGTTTTACTTCTATTACTAACTTATTTCTAAATTCCATGATTGTGGCACTTGCAGTATTGTTGCAGTCATGTGATCTGCTACTATGCCATATATATATATCTGATGATACTTGAGTGTTCATGTCATCATCTATGTTTTTATGTTTATCTGTTTCCATATCAATGTTTGAATGTCTGTTGTATCACACATCATGTTGTGATGTAAGATGTGTTTTTGGTCATGATCTTATATCTTAACATTTCATCAGTGGTGCTATTAAGCATGCACCAGTTATCTTGGTCACTTAAAGCTTCCCCTATGGCTTCAATTTCTAATGTCGGCCTTACATGTGTGAGTATGTCACATTTTAGTGTGAATGTGTTTGGGGGATCCATCCACATTCACACATATCACTTTGGCTAAGGCAGTGCAGGTGTATAGGGTACAGGCCATGGCCCATCAGGAAGTGAACCATAACATGGCTTGAGTCAACATGTCTGAGCCTCAACCGTTTCCGGTTGTTCAAAATGAAGGAGAAAACCCAACAATCTTTGTCATATGTTTCCCATTCTTTTAGGCATGTCTCAACCTGCCAAAGATTTAATTGGCGTTTTCTCTGTAATACGCTCCCCTGTTATCTCATATGCCTTACCCAGTCTTCCTCCTTTGAGCCAGTATGCTGGCTGCTCCGTGTCTAATGGTTATATCAACATGGTATGTTGCAAGTACAATGCATAGGCCTTCCACAAATATGGTGCCGAATGCCCCAAACATTCTGAGCAGTACACCTCTATGTCCACACCTCACGTGGTTTTTTGGGTCGTGAGTGACAGTCGATGTGTCCAGGCACTTGCTGCGAAACACATTATAGATTCAAAGAGGGCTGTATGATACATTTGCAGTGTCGGCAACGGCAGTCTGTTGTTAGTTGAGTTTAGTGTGGCAAGTTTGTACATTAGTCTTGTCGCTTTTTCAGTTGTAAGTATTATGTGCTTGTTGAATGTTACTCATTCATTGAGGTGAATCCCTAGGTATCTTGTTGTTATTTTCCTCTCTATGCTAATGTTGTTCAGCCTAATGGTGGTTTTTTTTTTGTAAGGCCCCTTTGATCACTAAATATACTGTCTTGTTTGCAGCAGTTGTGAGCTTGTTATGGTTGTACTAGTCACTTATTTTTATAAGGACCTGTGCAGCCTTACTTTCGAGTTGCATTCTCGAGTTTGCAATGGTTACTACAAGCAAGTAGTCAGTATAGACTACTATACCCTTTATCCTATCATCTCCATGTAGGTTGTTTAGGAGCAGTTCTATGGCAATATCCCAGAAAATTGGCCTACAGATTGAGCCTTGTGGGCATCCTTTTCTTATTTTCTTGATAACATTTGTGTTCCTGGTTGCCGTTGCACAACCCTGTCTTTGCAGTAGCCGAGTAAGCTATAATATGTTGTAGCCTTTTTGTCATCAGGGAGAAGCTTGTTCAGCTGGTATTCTGCTGAACATCTCCAGCTCCTTGTAGAAGAGCCATCTGTGCATCCAAGAGTTGACAGTACTGTCAGCATCTTTACCTTCCTGTTAGAAATTTAAATGGTTTGCCCTACATATTGTTTTGTAGCTGAATTTTGACAAAACTGTTCCAGGACCATGTCTGGTGTTTGTTTTAATAACTTTACTTTGCATCACGGTATAGTTCCAATCTAACCGCCCTCTCTAGTGCTGTTTTTGGTTTTTGGTAATGTTTCCTTTGTCTCTAGCGTCTTTCCTCAGTTTTGTTAACTCACTGGACCAGGGACATTCTGTTTCGGTGCAGAGTCGGTCTTTGGGTTAGCTAATTGTTGTGCTTTTTGAAGCACGTCCGTCAGGATGTGAGCTTTATAGTCTATGCTACCATTGACGTCCCTTAATTTTTGACAGTTAGCTATTAGATCGTTAAAATACCGATTTGGTTGGAAAACCTTAGCCATAATACTTCAAACATTCTCAGTTGGGGAGAGATTCGACGACCTTGCTCGCAGAGGTAGGGTTTGGCAAGCACAAAGTCTAGCAGTAGAAATTCCTGCCATGTGCAGGCAGGTGTTATATTGCCAGAATGTAAGCCCAGGATGGCTTGGTATGAAGGGCAACAAAAGGGACGTAGAATATCGTCGACGTACCACTGTGCTGTGAGGGTGACATGGATGACAACCAAAGGCATCCAGCTATCAATGAAATGGAACCCTGACCATCACTCCTGCTTGTCGTGTCAAATGATGAGCAAGACCTGGGTTGGTATCCACTACTGTCTGGGGCATCTCCAGACACATTTTTGGCCTGGAATCTGATTGACTGTATTAGAATCGTCTTGAGTGGTAAGTCCCACTTCGAACTCAGCCCCGATGAGCAACGAAGACATGTCTAGAAATGTCCCAGACAGTGGTGGGATACCAACCTGACAGTTGTCCACCATATGGCCTGACATCCAGGAGTATTGTTGCCATTTCATTTCATAGCAGTTTTCCTTTGGTTGTGATCTGTGGCAGCATTATAACACAGTGGTACGTCGAAGCTGTTCTACAGACCATTTTGTTACCATTCATGGCAAACCATCCTGGGCATACATTTCAGCAAGATAATGCCCACTCACACACAGTGAGAGTTTTTGCTGCTTGTCCTTTTATTTTTCAGACCCCACCTAGGCCAGCAAGGTTGCCAGATCTATCCCCAATTGAGAACATTTGGAGCATTTTGGGCAGGGCCTTGCAACAAGCTTGGGATTTTGATGATCCAACAAGCTGACTGGACAGAATTTGGCATAATATCCTTCATGAGGACATCCATCGACTCTATCAGTCAACGCCAAGCTAAATAACTACTTGAATAATGCGAAAAAAATAAGGCGCAGAGGTGGATCAAAGCGCTGATGCGCTCAACTCGTGAAGCTCTTTCTCTTGAATAAGTCATTTACATTTTCTGTTCATGTCCATCACACCTACTGATTTCCATTCCATTTCGATACTTCTTTCGTGGTGCATTCCTTTTTTGTCGTAGACTGTACATTGTATCAGACAATTGTATCAGAACTTCTGTATTTCAAAACATATAACTTTTGTAAACGCCATATAATGCTACAATCTGATGCTCCTCTTCACCTAATACTTCGATGTGTACAGTAACTTCGATGTGTACAATGAGTCAGTTTGCACTCAGATGTCATCAACGAATGTAGTCCAGATACTTTGTATCCATGTTTGACAAATTTAATTTCGTTTTGCTAAGAATGTGGTGCTGGCATTTTGGTGATTCTACCTCTCTTTGTTTCTGATGATTTGCATTTTATATGTATTATTAGTTTTTTTTACTCAGTCTTGTTTTTTCCATTTTTATGAATTACATTTTACTAATATGTAACTGCACCAATGCTTTTCCTCTATATCCTTTCATACATTTCTCTTCTACAACGTTGGAGAATGGTATAAAGCCAAAACACATAAGGCAGTATAAAATCAATAAATACAGTGATCAGTACTAATATCGTATTTTTAGTAGACAGTTTTGTATTCTGAACATTTAAAGTAATTTGTCAGTATTTACCCCACTTTAAAATCTAATCAAGATCTGACTCAATAATTGTGCAGCTTCTTTCAGACAATACTTCATTATAAATTACTGCATCTTGGTAAATTATTGTTTTAAAGATAAGTAACCATTACATTACATTTAAAGCAGTACACTTTAATGTAGCTTATTCACTTACAGTGTGCCTGAAGAAGAAACAACAGACAAGTGACTGAACAAGAGTAATTACTATGTATATCATTATGATGAAAAATACATGGAACATATATAAAAGCGCCTTGCACAACATATAACAACAAGACATGGAAAAATAGTTAACTCTCAACACTCCTTCTTGATTATTTTTCTTCTTAATTCATAAAAAACTTAACAAATCGGTGGTTTTGTCAGTACATCAGTGAGCTGGCTTGAAATTTCAACTTGCTTCAATTTTATGGTTGTTTCAGTATGTTGTTCAAGAATTTTCGTGGAATGTCAATATGTCACTTGTCTCTTGTTATTTGTACTTCATAGGTATTCTTCAACATTTGTATGGCAGCTTGATCATCAGTACATACCTCTGTAATTCATTCAAACCTTAAATTCCAAGTTATTGTTCAATGTATCACATCCAACATACCTCATTGATCGAAGAGATGGTGGTTCCATATTGTGCTTTGGCCATCGAAGTTGCCACAAGATATTACTTTCAAGCATGTTAGAGTCTGGGACCTCCTTGCATGATAAAAACACCGCTGGTAGTGTATCTAGTCAAGACATCACCTCCACTATGAGATGAGATGAGATTAGATTAGATTAGATTAGAGTAGATTAGATTAAGTTGTCGTTCCATAGACCCAAAAAATGAGATGATTCTCGTGGTATGGAACATGTCAGAAAGCATAACATAAAAACATAAAACATTTGAATATAATACTTACTACTCTGATCATTTGTCAGACGATAGTCGAAATAGGTTAATACAGTGCAGTAAACTGGAACAGCTAGTATTTACAGAATTAACACACTGTCAGAATGAAACACTGTTATGCACTATTAGTAAATTTATCATACACAAAGTACCTATCTTGACTATTGTGACCAAGTGTTGTCAAAACTGAAATCTAACAGATGTTAGCTGTCTTAACAGTCTCTGTTAAGATATTCATCTATGGGGTAGAAGGACTTGCCTATCAAAAAGTCTTTCAAACTCTGTTTAAATTGTGCCTTATCTGAAACCAAGTGTGTTCCAGAATATTGGACCCCTTTTTGGACCAAGGGAAGTGATTTTAGCTCTTTGTGTAGATTGTTCTTATTCCTAGTATTGGTATTATGTATTGAGCTATTGGTTGGAAACAGAGATGTATTACTTGCAACAAATTTCATTAAGGAACAAATATACTGAGAAGCAGTGGTTAGAATACAAAGTTCCTTGAACAGGTTTCTACAAGATGTTCTTGAATTTACACCATATACACTCCTGGAAATTGAAATAAGAACACCGTGAATTCATTGTCCCAGGAAGGGGAAACTTTATTGACACATTCCTGGGGTCAGATACATCACATGATCACACTGACAGAACCACAGGCACATAGGCACAGGCAACAGAGCATGCACAATGTCGGCACTAGTACAGTGTATATCCACCTTTCGCAGCAATGCAGGCTGCTATTCTCCCATGGAGACGATCGTAGAGATGCTGGATGTAGTCCTGTGGAACGGCTTGCCATGCCATTTCCACCTGGCGCCTCAGTTGGACCAGCGTTCGTGCTGGACGTGCAGACTTCGTGAGACGACGCTTCATCCAGTCCCAAACATGCTCAATGGGGGACAGATCCGGAGATCTTGCTGGCCAGGGTAGTTGACTTACACCTTCTAGAGCACGTTGGGTGGCACGGGATACATGCGGACGTGCATTGTCCTGTTGGAACAGCAAGTTCCCTTGCCGGTCTAGGAATGGTAGAACGATGGGTTCGATGACGGTTTGGATGTACCGTGCACTATTCAGTGTCCCCTCGACGATCACCAGTGGTGTACGGCCAGTGTAGGAGATCGCTCCCCACACCATGATGCCGGGTGTTGGCCCTGTGTGCCTCGGTCGTATGCAGTCCTGATTGTGGCGCTCACCTGCACGGCGCCAAACACGCATACGACCATCATTGGCACTAAGGCAGAAGCGACTCTCATTGCTGAAGACGACACGTCTCCATTCGTCCCTCCATTCACGCTTGTCGCGACACCACTGGAGGCGGGCTGCACGTTGTTGGGGCGTGAGCGGAAGACGGCCTAACGGTGTGCGGGACTGTAGCCCAGCTTCATGGAGACGGTTGCGAATGGTCCTCGCCGATTCCCCAGGAGCAACAGTGTCCCTAATTTGCTGGGAAGTGGCGGTGCGGTCCCCTACGGCACTGCGTAGGATCCTACGGTCTTGGCGTGCATCCGTGCGTCGCTGCGGTCCGGTCCCAGGTCAACGGGCACGTGCACCTTCCGCCGACCACTGGCGACAACATCGATGTACTGTGGAGACCTCACGCCCCACGTGTTGAGCAATTCGGCGGTACGTCCACCCGGCCTCCCGCATGCCCACTATACGCCCTCGCTCAAAGTCCGTCAACTGCACATACAGTTCACGTCCACGCTGTCACGGCATGCTACCAGTGTTAAAGACTGCGATGGAGCTCCGTATGCCACGGCAAACTGGCTGACACTGACGGCGGCGGTGCACAAATGCTGCGCAGCTAGCGCCATTCGACGGCCAACACCGCGGTTCCTGGTGTGTCCGCTGTGCCGTGCGTGTGATCATTGCTTGTACAGCCCTCTCGCAGTGTCCGGAGCAAGTATGGTGGGTCTGACACACCGGTGTCAATGTGTTCTTTTTTCCATTTCCAGGAGTGTATGATTCTTATCACACGCTTTTGCACCCTAAAAACTTTTGCTCGGTTTGATGAGTTGCCTCAAAACATTATCTCATATGACATAATACAATGAAGGTAAGCAAAGTTTGCAACTTTTTATATTTATGTCTCCTACATCTGGCATCATTCTCACTGCAAATACAGACTTGTTTAGGCCCTTAAGCAATTCTGTGGTATGCCCTTCCCAACTGATTTTATTACTGAATTGTAATCCCATAAATTTAACACTGTGAAACTCTTCGATCGGCATGTCTTCATATGTTTTACTCATGCTGGAAGGAAATATCTTACATGTTCTAAAAATATAGTGGGTCTTATCAAATTTTAATGACAGTAAATTAGCTTTAAACCACTTATTAATGTCAGTGAAAATTTGATTAGCAGCTATTTCTAAATCTGTACTTGACTTGCTACTTATTGCAATGTTTGTATCACTTGCAAACAAAACAAACTTAGCATCTGGCAATGTAACAGATGAGAGGTCATTAATGTACACAAGAAAAAGCAATGGACCCAAGGTGGAACCTTGAGGAACACCACATGTAATTAATTCCTAGTCAGATGAAGACTGACTGCTTACTGCATAGGTATTTTGCAACGGCATCCTTTGTTTCCTGTTAGATAGATAAGACTCAAACCATTTCACAGCAATGCCAGTGACACCATAATATTCTAATTTACTGAAGAGAATGCTGTGGTTCACACAGTCAAAGGCTTTTAACAGGTCACAGAAAATGCCAGTAACCTCTAATTTATTATCTAATGAATTAAGTACTTTCTCACTGTAAGTGTAAATAGCTTTCTCTATATCAGAATCCTGAAGAAATCCAAACTGTGACTTGGACAACATATTATTTGCAGTCAGATGCTTAAGGAGATGCTTGAACACAACCTTTTCAAATATTTTGAGAAAGACGGCAGAAATGAAATTGGTCAATAGTTTGATGGTATCTCTTTGTCCCCCTTCTCGTAAAGAGGCTTAACTTCAGTATATTTTAGGCAGTTTGGAAATGTTCCACTGATAAGAGATTGATTACACAAATAACGTTTTAGATAGAACACAACTTTCATGAGCACTCTTTGATTAACTTTGTTGATATGTTAGCATACCCACTGGAATACTTAGATTTTAAGGACTTTATGATGGATGCTACTTCTTTGGGATACGTGAGTGTCATTTCCATTTTACTGAAGTTATGTTTAAAGGCTGGTCTCAGATACTCCATTGAACTGTTCACCGAAACTGGTAATCCGAAGCTGTCAGTAACAGAAATGATGTACTTGTTTAAGAGGTTTGCAACACTACATGTACTAGTTACGAAAGTCTCATTTCTTTTTAGAGCTATCTGTTCCTCCACCTGTCTCTGCCTTTGTTATCTGATGCAATTATCTTTTCTGCTTCGATTTCTGGGTTACTTGCTTCAATATTTTGCAGTGTTCTTTGTAATACATAACAATTCTAACATCAGAGCTGTTCCTAGATAGTACATACAGTCTCCTCTTTGTCATACATTTCTATATTTTTTGTGTAATCCACAGTTTATTTTTTTACTTCTGTGTGATTTGAGTTACCTTTAGGGGAAAACAGTTTTCAAAAGTGGAGGCAACTTTATTAACGAATGTTTTGTATTTTCCATTTGAGTCTGACGTATTGTAAACATCTATCCAGTTCATGTCGTTGAACAATTTCCTGGATTTCTCAATTTTTACTTATTCATTATCCTCCTGTACATAGACTTAATAGATTTTTTAATCCTGACAAGTTTCAACATTTAACAAAAGCTGCTGCACGTCATGATCAGATAGCCCATTTACTATTGGTTTTGTGATATGCCTTTTTTCCCCTGGTTTGTCTACAAAGAGATTATCAATAGCAGTCTCAGAGCATTTACATGTCCTAGTAGCAAAGTTCACAGTAGGAACTAAACTGAATGATAGTGTTACTGACTGCAATAATTGTTCACTGACAGAGCTTTTCAATAAATCCACATTAAAATCCCCAGCAACCACTATATTCCTTTTTTATTATCAGATGGGATTTACTATGAATCAACAAAGGCAAGCTGAGTTAAGCCTTCATCAAAACATATACCAAACTTAATGGTTCCTTTTAACTACTGAAAAACACGTTCACCATCTTCCAGTGACTAACTTTCGTTTATTATTAAATCTTCCAAAGCAGTTAATAGCAAAACTGAGATCTAAACGAGATACTGTTGCAAGGTAGACTCCCAATAGCGTCTCTATAGCTTTCAGTCCTTTCCAATGGAGCATCATTGACAAGATTTTCTTCATATATCACCATTCCATGCTCCATAGGTTTAGCTACTGGATTCAAACCATAAAAATTAACTGTCTTCAGATTTTCTTCTTATACATACACAGATTTACAAAAATTCTTGTGAACTTATTTTAATCTCCGTTCCAAGAAATGAAAGTTGATTTCGAAATATTCAGTCATATGTTATTTCAGACTTGTGATTCAGTTTGTTCAGAACTTCAGAAACACTGTCTGTCCTCCTTCCAGTAACTATCCCGTCGTCAACAAGCAATGCTAATACTGTGATTCTGTTTTAACTACAGTAGATACAAGGCTCATGGTCAGTGTTAGTAAACCCTAGTATCGTCAGTATGATTTCTCATTCCAGTTCTTTGTACCTTGTTAGTGCACTATATAAACTATTCTTCAGCCATCAAACTCCATTTGTACCATCGTTGAATCGCTTGGATTGGCTCTTGTGGATAGCAATACAGAAATACTATCTCTACAACAAAAGTTCTTATTTTCACTGTTTTTGTAGCCGCAAGACTAGGAAGTAGTCTAATTGATTCATAACGTGCTACAGGGCTAAAAGTTTATGAATATCTGTAGTCCAGCCCTTCCTCTTGCTCAAAATCTCTTGCAACTAGCTTAGCTTTATAATGTCCATATTGCTTTTTATGCAGTATCCAGTTACAGGTTAAGTGTTTTACATTCTTTAGAAGTTATACAAGACTCCAAATTTACAGTTTTATTAGGGATATGTATTCATCAGACACTACTTTGCGCCAAGTCATTTATATAGAAATGTCTTCAACTTCGTGTATGATGACAAATTTTGCGTTATTACTGCATTACGCAGCCATTTTGTAGTCTGTCGATCCGATAGACTGTCTAAAGTATCGTTGGTCACGTAGTTTTTGGGGCGAGTCTCTATTTTGTGTTATATAATCAGATGACATGCTGCACTCTTCAGAGACATCACCCAGTGAATCATGATATATTTGGTTTTATTTTGGATGCCAGTACTCAGTCCATTCTTCTATTCTCTTGTGAAAGTCTTTACTACGGCAGTTTCTTCTTTACCTTCTATTCTTTAATCAAATATGACATCATGAGAAGCAATAACATCCTTATCATTGGGTAGGTAGATTACAAACCATATCTAACAAATATTCTTTTCTTTGATTTCTTTTCAGTCTTTCTTCATTTGCAATTCTCATTCAAAACATTGCAATCACACCCAAAACTTCTCAACTTAATAACTCACATTTTCCCTCCAAACCACAATTTAGCAGGAATTTTTCCTTTTGCTGAAATTCTTCTAGTTTTATTTAATGTAAAGACCACAAAATTTATCGTTTCAGCTCAAATTCTCATTCAGTTTTCTTGCATGTACTGCTGATCATGCTGACTTGACAACCTTATGCATTTGTTTTTCAATTCTTCTGTTTTTTTGAGGTGTGTGTATGTTGGTCCTGATGTCAAACATTCCAAGTTCATCTAGAAGTTTTTTTTGTGAGAGCATTCTTGATTTTGGTCTCATCAGATTTGCTTCCCAAACTAATTTTCTTTCATTTTCATGAAAGTTTCTAATTTGGCAACAGCTTCATCGTTTGTCTTCAGAAAATAATCCAGAAATGGGAAAAAACAACTTTAACCAACAGAAAATATCTTGCTCCTTCCCACAATGCAAGATTTGTATCACACAAGTTAACATGAATTACATGCAGTGTACTTTCAGCATCTTCATATTTGTTGGACGAGATTTGTAGTGTTTGCTGTAGATACAACCGACAGATCCATACTCATTCCAATCACCAATATAATTAATGCCAATTCTTTTTATCGTTTGTCTAACATATGTGTCGTTTTGATATTGCAAACTGTTTATGCCATTTTAATTGTGATTGGTATCATGCTTTTGTTTAACATGTTCATACAAAACAACATTTTGTGCACCTGTCGCTCACTTCATCCTAAATCTACAGTTTCCAAATTGCCAGTGGTTTTGAAAATTGAGATGTCCACATTTGAAATCTGAACATTTACCTCATCTAAGTTTTGCGTAACAGAAAATTAATTAAACTTTATTTTTGGTCCATTTAAAACGTTCTCCAGAACTACATCATGGCAATGTTCTCCATCGAAAGCCTAAAATTCAGTGTCTCCCACTCCATTTCCTTTGAACTCAGTAGTATTGCCAGTCAACACTTTCGTATATTGATCTAATTTTACATTATTTATTAACCAGTACTTCCTAAATATCATGTGTTGCTTTGTGCCACCGTCTTGGTAGCAAGTGCTTTTCATTTGAGAGCTTTTGATTTTTTGCTGTCGAGTTTTTTACTTGTGTCATTTTTATCTAATGTTAAGTTAGGTACTTAGGCAAAATGACCCTTTTCTTTGCTGTTGTGTTTATACAATATGATGAATATTTGGCACATAGTTTATTTCTGCAATGTTTCTTTACATGCCCATTTTTGCTGCATTTGAAACATTGAACTGTAGACTTTTCCTGCCTATTTGCTTAGACTTCTTTTGTTTTAAGATGAAAGCATTTTTGGCATGTTTGAGTGCTCTGTTTCATTTAATCTACCTTCTTTCAGATACAAACTTTCAAATAACGTGTCGAGATTTTTGTAGGATACTGCGACATTGCCCCATGTGTCATGAAAGAGATGAAATTGTGGTGACGACATCCCAAGAATTTGCTACACATCCCAGTTCTATTTCACAGCTTCAACTTTTGCCTCTGAATGTTGTGTGTATTCTTGAATCTGCAAGCAGTTTGAATTGCTGTCTTACTAGTATTGTATTTGTAACTGAGGAAATTCTCTGCAAACCTTCCATCATTAAATCGGATTTCCACATCTACATCTACATCTACATCTACTTCCATACTCCACAAGCGGAGGGTACCTTGAGTACCTCTATCGGTTCTCCCTTCTGTTCCAGTCTCGTATTGTTCGTGGAAAGAAGGACTGTTGGTATGCCTCTGTGTGGGCTCTAATCTCTCTCATTTTATCCTCATGGTCTCTTTGCGAGATATACGTAGGAGGGAGCAATATACTGCTTGACTCCTCAGTGAAGGTATCTTCTCGAAACTTCAACAAAAGCCTGTACCAAGCTACTGAGCGTCTCTCCTGCAGAGTCTTCCACTGAAGTTTATCTATCATCTCTGTAACGCTTTCGTGATTACTAAATGATCCTGTAACGAAGCGCGCAGCTCTCTGTTGGATCTTCTCTATCTCTTCTATCAACCCTGTCTGGCACAGATCCCACACTGCTGAGGAGTCTTCAAGCAGTGGGCGAACAAGCGTACTGTAAACTACTTCCTTTGTTTTCGGATTGCATTTCCTTAGGATTCTTCCAATGAATCTCAGTCTGGCATCTGCTTTACCGGTGATGAACTTTATATGATCATTCTATTTTAAATCACTCCTAATGTGTACTCCCAGATAATTTATGGAATTAACTGCTTCCAGTTGCTGACCTGCTGTATTGTAGCTAAATGATATGGGATCTTTCTTTCTACATATTCGCAGCACATTACACTTGTCTACATTGAGATTCAATTGCCATCCCCTGCACCATGCGTCAATTCATTGCAGATCCTCCTGCATTTCAGTACAATTTTCCATTGTTACAAACTCTCGATATACCACAGCATCATCCGCAAAAAGCCTCAGGGAATTTCCGATGTCATCCACAAGGTCATTTATGTATATTGTGAATAGCAACGGTCCTACGAAACTCCCCTGTGGCACACCTGAAATCACTCTTACTTCGGAAGACTTCTCTCCACTGAGAATGACACGCTGCGTTCTGTTATCTAGGAACTCTACAATCCAATCACACAATTGGTCTGATAGTCCATATGCTCTTACTTTGTTCATTAAACGACTGGGTAACTGTATCGAACGCCTTCCGGAAATCAAGAAACACGGCATGTACCTGGGAACTCGTGTCTATGGCCCTCTGAGTCTTGTGGACGATCTGGGTTTCACACGACCGTCTTTTTCGAAACCCATGCTGATTCCTACAGAGTAGATTTCTAGTTTCCAGAAAAGTCATTATACTCAAACATAATACGTGTTCCAAAATTCTACAACTGATCGACGTTAGAGATATAGGTATATAGTTCTGCACATCTGTTCGACGTCCCTTCTTGAAAACGGGGATGACCTGTGCCCTTTTCCAATCCTTTGGAACGCTACGCTCTTCTAGAGACATACGGTACACCGCTGCAAGAAGGGGGGCAAGTTCCTTCGCGTACTCTGTGTAAAATCGAACTGGTATCCCATCAGGTCCAGCGGCCTTTCCTCTTTTGAGCGATTTTAATTGTTTCTCTATCCCTCTGTCGTCTATTTCGATATCTACCATTTTGTCATCTGTGCGACAATCTAGAGAAGGAACTACATTGCAGTCTACCTCTGCGAAACAGCTTTGGAAAAAGACATTTAGTATTTCGGCCTTTAGTCTGTCATCCTCTGTTTCAGTACTATTTTGGTCACAGAGTGTCTGGACATTTTGTTTTGATCCACCTACCGCTTTGACATAAGACCAAAATTTCTTAGTATTTTCTGCCAAGTCAGTACATAGAACATTACTTTCGAATTCATTGAACGCCTCACGCATGGCCCTCCTCACATTACATTTCGCTTCGCGTAATTTTTGTTTGTCTGCAAGGCGTTGGCTTTATGTTTGCTGTGAAGTTACCTTTGCTTCCGCAGCAGTTTTCTAACTCGGTTGTTGTACCACGGTGGCTCTTTTCCATCTCTTACGGTCTTGCTTGGCATATACTCATCTAATGCATATTGTACGATCGTTTTGAACTTTGTCCACTGATCCTGAACACTATCTGTACTTAAAAGGTTTGTGTTGAGCCGTCAGGTACTCTGAAATCTGCTTTTTGTCACTTTTGCTAAACAGAAAAATCTTCCTACCTTTTTTAATATTCCTATTTACTGCTGAAATCATCAAGGCAGTAACCGATTTATGATCCTGATTCCCTGTTCTGCGTTAAC
Source organism: Schistocerca cancellata (assembly GCF_023864275.1). NCBI lineage: Eukaryota > Metazoa > Arthropoda > Insecta > Orthoptera > Acrididae > Schistocerca > Schistocerca cancellata. The sequence goes on from NC_064632.1 coordinate 297,319,417, forward strand.
TGTTTCAAATAGTTCGGGTCTGTTTGTCACCAGAAGGTCTAATATGTTATTGCCACGAGTCGGTTCACTGTTTAACTGCTCAAGGTAGTTTTCAGATAAAGCACTTAAAAAAATTTCACTGGATGCTTTGTCCGTGCCACCCGTTATGAACGTTTGAGTCTCCCAGTCTATATCCGGCAAATTAAAATCTCCACCCAGAACTATAACATGGTGGGAAAATCTTCTCGAAATATTTTCCAAATTATCCTTCAGGTGCTCAGCCACAACAGCTGCTGAGCCAGGGGGCCTATAGAGACATCCAATTACCATGTCTGAGCCTGCTTGAACCGTGACCTTGTAACGTTCCCTGGCAGCACACACACTATTAATAAAATGAAATGACACACAGAATTGCTGAACTCGAGCGTGCACATTTGCAAATGCTTAACAACAACTGTGGCACGCCTGTTAGGAACGTGTGCGGTAATGAGAACACTACGTAGAGTTCATACCAACAAAAAAGCAATTCGTATGTACTGTAATTGTTTAACAAAAAATATTATTTAATTTTGTGTAAAGGACGTTGGTTATTATTGTAATATTTTCTGTAATAATATTCTCGATGTATTTATGATTGTAATATTTCTATACTCATAATGTAATTACGAAATATGTTAATATCTGCGATGAAAAAATGTAGAATATAGCCACAGAGGAAAATAATGTTGTAAGATTACAAAGAGATATTCATTATCAGCAATACTATAAAAAGCACTACATAATGTGCATTCTTTGTCGTCTTCCTCGAGAGCTGAGAGAGAGAGGAACCTGTGACGTAGCATTATATGAATGAGTAGACTTCTTTTGTCTGTATCTATCTTTAGCCGCCATTAGTGGAGAAATTATAAAGTTGTGTAATTTTAATTATTGTTATGGTCTAAATACATTATAATTTATCAAAATTGTGTATTACTACTGTAAATTAGCTTGCCCATGTAATCTATAATATTTCTTTAAAGAATTTTCATTATTTTTAGCGATTATCGTTGGTGTTGCTTGGCTGTGCCGCGACCGAACGATTTGCAGCGGCGGCACATTTAAAAAATTGTTCCGCTATAAAATTAACCAAACCCGTAAATCGGGAGCAGGTAAAATTAGTAGTGAATTACGAAATATTTTTCTTTTGCAGCGATCCTGAGGCTGACTGAAATTATTACTGGTTTTACATTTGTGCATTCATAGGCGGATAATTAACGTTGAAGTCGTTAATCTGTTGGTTCTTTCAATTTCTAAAGCAAATAACTTAAACGTATTGTGAAGTGTGTTTCGTCAATGATAATTAAACGTTCAGGTCGGCTTGGCAATATTTAACCATTTTATGCTAACAGAGACAGTCTTGTGTTCCATAGCTAACGCCGGGAAAGAATTCAGTAAATATTTAAAAACCCACTGCATCTAGAAAATATGTGCCAAGGCCGAAATACATAAAAAATTTAATTTAAATAATTTTCAAAGTCATAAATGTTATTAATCAGTTAGTTTGAATTTATCAGCATGAGAGGGTTGCTAAAGTTCACGTAATTTTAAATGTGCTTAATTCTGTCTAAATGAATTTTTATTACCACACGTAAAAAAAGGGGTTCTACAACAAAGTTCGTACTGAAAGAGTAAATAACAAAAATATTTAAAGCCATTTTTCCCCATTTTCATCCATTCATTTTACATAATAAATATATATATTTTTTCATCAAAATTGTTAAGGCTTTCGTGGCCACTTGTTGACAAACTGCCTATTGGCTTCTGTGTCGGGTTCTTCGGCCGACGTTCATCTAATGATTTTTCTGACGTTTTCATCAAAACCTTCACCCAAATTATTTCACATTTCGGATCTCCGTCAATTTCCTTCGATACTATTGCACTTCTTATCGCTATAAACACTCCTCCCCCTTCACTGTCCGGCCTGTCTCTGCGGTATACATTCCAACCTGAGTTTAGCATTTCATTACTGTTTACATCTGGTTTCAGCCAACTTTCTGTCCCTAGTACTATGTGGGCATTGTGACTATTTGTTAATGAGAGCAGTTCTGGGACCTTTCTACAGACGCTCCTGCAGTTTAATATTAGCACATTAATATTGTTATCCCCTGTTGCATTTTGCCTACTCCTACCTTGCCACGTCTCAGGAGGCGTCTTGTCGGGCCTTGGGAGGGAATTCTGTAACCTATAAAACCCACATGTGCACTCCACACGTACTCCGCTAGCCTTGTAGCCGCTTCCTGCGTGTAGTGCACGCCTGACCTATTCAGGGGGACCCTACATTTCTCCACCAGATAGCGGAGGTCGAGAAATTTGCACCCCAGATCTCCGCAGAATCGTCTGAGCCTCTGGTTTAAGCCTTCTACTTGGCTCAAAACCAGAGGACCGCGGTCGGTTCTGGGAACGATACCACAAATAGTTAGCTCAGATTCCACCCCACAAGCGAGGCTTTCCGCCTTCACCAACTCCGCCAACCACCTGTACGAACATTTATTGCCATATGGCATTTCTAATTTTTAGTCATTTGACTAGCAGACTTGCATTTTGCTATTTTCTTGGCTATATTGGTAATGATAACGAAAACTATAAAAATTTGTGCCTCGTGATCTTTCTCAATCCAAGACTTTACATTTTATTCAGTTTGTTCTCTCTTACAACTTTAATATTAAATCTAGTTTAAACCACTGAGAAATGGAATTAACACTTCTGTAATGATCCTATGACAAAAGTTCCAATTGTGACTCCATAGACTACAAATAGACAAATATACTCTCTCTGACCATAAAGCTCATTACTGACTTTTCTAAATGTACTACATTTCTGATCTGTTTGTGTGCTCCTTTATAATATCTGATATCCAATTTTCTACTTGCATGTGTCTGGTCCTGCAACCTCTCAATGAATTCTTATTTTAAAGATAGGTAACTATTTTTATTGTGTTTAAAGGAATGCATTTACAAACTGCTTGAACCAGAAAAAACAGACAAGTGACTGAGCAAAGAGTAATTACTACATACATCATTATCAAAAATACATGGAACATATATAAAAGCACCTTGCACAATATATAGGAACAAGACATAGAAAAATGGGTAACTCATCTGCAAAAAGTCTGAGGTTACTATTAACGTTGTTCACAAGTTCATTAACGTACAACATGGACAGCAAAGGTCCCAACACACTTTCCTGGGGTACACTCAGAGTTACATCTGTTGATGATTCGCCATCTAAGATAATTTGCTTCTCCCTCTCTACCAAAAATTCCTCAATGTCGTCACAAATTTTGCTCGATACCCCATAGGATAGTATTTATGATAATAAGTGTGTAGAAGGGATCTGAGTCAAATGCTTTTTGGAAATCAAAAAATAATCCGTCCACCCAACTGTCTTGTTGGATAGACCATCAGTGACAGAGCACCTCGTATTCCTGCTGCTAACAAGGCGAATACACCGTTCCTTTTATTGTATATTTTTATGAGCTTCCAGCAGGAGTGACTTATTTACTTACAGATGTCTGTGTAGTAATTCGATTATTTTTGTAATTTCTTGCGTGTTCGAGTGCTTAAGAGGCACAATCTTTTATTTTAACAATCTTTTATTTTAATAACAGTGTAGTGTACCATACTGTCATTGATATCGACCCTCGGATTGTACACGCTTTTGTTTGTTTTGGTTAGTATAGCTCAATGTCAGATAGACCGTCAGTGATAGAGCACCTCGTGTTCCTGCTGCTAAGAAGGCGAGTACACCGTTCGCTTGTTGTATATTTTTACAACCTCAAACGGGAGCAACTGCAGTAATGTATAGGAACTGCGATTGCTGTGTACAGATGCGAGCTGAGTTGGTGACCCTTCTCTCACAGCTCCAGGCTCTGTCGGCTTCCATCACACAGCTTCAGGCTGCTGCCAAGTGGCATCACTGTGCGGGGGTCGGACGCGGGGATGTGAGAGACATTGAGCATGTCCCACGTGTCTCCCGTTCAGTCCACTGCTGTGGCCGCCCCGGGTACTGCTTGCACTGAGGTTGAGCCCTCACCCGTGGTCGAGTGGGAGATCATTCCAAAGTCTGGCAGGCAGAGAAAAACTTTCCAAGGTGTCAATCGTAGGGCCTCCTTGGTTCGTTTGTTGAACAGGTTTCGGGCGTTATCTGTGGCTGACGATGTCTCTGAGCCGGATGCAGTCGTCCACCCTGTTCCAGAACAAGCTTCTCGGCCCACAAGGTCTGGGCGTTCACAGAGGGAGAGTTTTCTGGTAGTTAGGAGCTCCAACATTAGGTGCGTAATGGGGTCCCTTAAGAACATGGCTGCCAAGGAGGGGAAGGACGCCAGTATGCACTCTGTGTGCATACCGGGGGGAGTCATTCCAGATGTGAAAAGGCTGCTTCCAGATGCCATGAAGAGTACAGGGTGCAGACAACTACAGGTGGTGGCTCATGTCGGTACCAATGACGTATATCGCTTTGGATCAGAGGAAATTCTCTCTGGTTTTTGGCTACCAGCGGAAAAGGTAAAGACTGTCAGTCTTGCTTGTAAGATTAAGGCGGAGCACACCATCTGCAGCATCATCAATAGAACCGACAGTGGTCCTTTGGTACAGCGCTGAGTGGAGGTTCTGAATCAGAGGTTCAGGCGGTTCTGTTACCGTGTAGGCTGCAGATTCCTTGACTTGCGCCATCAGGTGGTGGGTTTCCAGGTACTGCTTAATAGGCCAGGAGTCCACAACACACAGGAAGTGGCTACATGGGTAGTGGGGGCTGTGTGGAAGGGTCTGGGCAGTTTTTTAGGTTAGAGGGCCTCAGGAAACCACAGAAAGGGCGTCTGTCTAAAAGGGGGCAGGTAAAACACAGCAAGTTAGTTGCAGAGACGATCGGTATTGTAGTTGTAAATTATCGTAGCTGTGTGAGAAAAGAACCAGAGCTCCAAGCCCTAACAGAAAGCACTGAAGCTCAAATAGTTATAGGTACAGAAAGCTGGCTAAAGCCGGAAATAAGCTCAACAGAAACTTTTTCTAACGATCTAACAGTGTTCGGAAAGGATAGATTAAATACAATTGGTGGTGGAGTATTTATTGCTGTTAGAAGTAGTTTGCCTTGTAGTGAAATTTAAGTAGATAGTTCCTGCGAAATAGTATGGGTAGAGTTTATACTTGACAATCAGACTAAACTATTAATTGCGTCGTTTTACTGACCCCTCCTACTCAGAAGATATAATTGCTGGAACATACGGCTAAGAGCGTCGGCCACTTCATTGTCACTGCCCCTAATATGCCGAACCCGGAGATAAATCTTGTCATCTTAACTTCGGCATGATTTTTAGCGAACTTATTAATCAAAGTTTAAGGGCTGGCACTGGCCAAATAACTCACGGAGGCTCATTTGTTTCAATTCAGTTGTATTGCTCACCTGTTCTCCAGATACGATTGTGTAGTTTATGTCTCAGAATATTGTCTGCCGTTGATGTATGTTGTGTTAGAGATAATTGGCAGCGGTCGACGCGAGCATACTGGGAGCAGAGCACCACGAGGGCAGAGAGATATTTAAGGCCATGTCCTCTCCTATACATCTTGGGTTATGTTGTCACTTTTGCGTGATTCCATCATTCCGGTGGAGAACTATAGCATCCGAAGTTCAATTGCATTGCAAAGTTGAGTATATTTCTATGTCATTCCCTGTCTTGTGGATCTCTCATATTTATTTGAATCCTTGGTCTGCTCGTGTCTATCGCTAATTCACACGAAATGTTGAAGCAATCTCATTTTAGGGGTATTGCCATATGGTCATGTTCTAGTTGTAATCATTCTAAGAATGTTGTTGATTAATCAACTGAGTAAGCAAATTTGAAGATCCGTTTGGTCAAAATTAAAGCACCTCCTTAATTGTCTTAGTCATTTGTATATAGTTTTGTTTAGGAAAGTTGGCTAGCCAAACGTTAAAAAATCTGTGTTCTTACGCTTAATATGTTCCTCAGCTGATTGGAAGTAATGAGAGTTCTGCTGGGAATTCTATGGACATTTGCACTATTTAAGTAAAGCTTTACCTAAGTGTATGTACCTAGTCATCTTCAAATTTCAAGTTTTACGGGTCTTGTTCCGCTTAAAGAAATTTATTTATTATTTGTCCAACTGATCTGGTCTTATAAGGTAGTCTTCTGTATTACTGTGATTGTGATTTTATAATGCTTTTGATTGTAATAAAATATGTAGCAACTACGACGGATTACTATTGTGATTTTGGTGTGTCACTACCATAACCCATTTCATAGAGGATGAAATGTTTCATGAAATATTTAATTAGGAAAGCATTTTTAAAACTAAATATTTGAAAACCTGAATTTGGCTTCTCGGTTGAAGTAAAAAAAAATACATGTCTCACTGTTTTTGATACATTCAACCAGTAAGGGGGTGGAATATAGGATGAAATGTTTTATGAAAGTAATTCAGTGTGAAAGAATTTTTAAAGCTAAATCTATAAAAATTGTGTTATTGAAAAATACGTGTTTCACTGTTTTTGGAACTACAACCTCCAAGGAGGTGCAATAGGGGCACACATATTCACTGACTCATCGCCTTCCAGCCCAACCTGCAAAGTATACGAACTTGAAATTTGATGAAGGTGTAAATCTTACGCTGTAAGCATCATTTAAGAAGAGATTGTTCGAAATTCCACTCCTAAGGGGGTGAAATATGGGTTGAAAGGGTTTTTGAAAATATGTCCCTGTGTCTCTATTGAAGCTAGAACTACAAAACCACGAAAATTGGCATTTGGTTTCTCAGTCAGAAACAAAAAAAAAAAAAAACAGGTTTTCAGCATTTTCCGAAATTCTTCCATTAGGGGGATAAAATAATTAGTGAAGGTTTTTTGAAAATAAATTATTAAGGAACTACTAAAGCACTTTTAAAGCTGCATCTATGAAAATTGGTATTTGACTTCTCGGTTGGATGTAAAAAAAGTGTTTCGTAGCTTTTGGAAATTTAACTCACTAATAGAGTGAAATAGGGGATGAAAAGTTTTATGAAATATTTCACTATGAAAGCAATTTTAGCACCTAATCGATGAAGATTTGAATTAGGCTCCTCGGTTCTAAATAGGAGAATACGCGTTTAATTGTTTTTGAAAATTCAATCCCTAAAGGGTGTGAGATGTTTCTGAAAATGTTTCATTATGAAAGCATTATTAAATATATCTGAGAATTCGTATTTGGCTCCTCTGTTACAATTTTTAAAAAATACGTGTTTCACTGGTTTTGGAACTTCGTTCCTAAGAGGATGAAAAATTTTAATGAAATATTTATTGCGTTATATTAAAATATTTTAAATCTGCATCTATGAAAACCGGTATTTCACTTCTCAGTTAGATATAAAGAAATATGTGTTAGGGAATGAAAGATTCTACGGAGATATCACCACAAGAATACAAACGGCTTGATTAACAAAAACCTTGGACTCCAGCTATCGGCATTGCTTTTTGGTCATTCAGTAAAAGACCATGCTTCAATGGCGTTAATTAGCGTGAAAAGTTTAGAAAGTGTTGCAGTTTATAAAGGACATAAAAAACGATTAAAGAAAAAAATTCTTTGCAGACCATATGGTCTACGCAGTAAAGAAGCGGATGATAAGCTAGCTCTTTATGCAAAAGAGTTGGTAAGTTAAGTTCCGAAACCTGTCATGCAACAGGAACGAGGTCCTATAGTTGCTACGATTGGCTAAAGGGAAAGTTTTGCAAAATCACGGGAAATCACTTCTACAAGTGGCTGAGAATCTCGTAATGAATAAAAATTCTGTACTGAAGATTCCAAGGTGGGAGACGCAAGATTCCTCCCCCCCCCCCTCCTCCCATTGCTATCCTCCTTTTCCTATAGCAAAAAAAAAAAAAAAAAAAAAAAAGACGAGAGAAATTTCCGCTGTGAAACTATTTGCAAACAAGAGAACGGCCGTTGAAATTTAACGCTTCAAAGTTTAAAGCCCTGCTCATTCCGGATATTGATTAGAAACTGTTAACCCACATTTGAAACCTGAGTACATAATTCCTATGACATTTGATCAACGGTGTTCCTTAAGGACAGGTCCTCATTCAAAACGTTCGAAAATTCAATTTCTTTGGAGTTGCATTTTTTTAAAGGTGTACTTGTCTAGACTCTTGGAACGGAAAGGTTTTTTTTTACTCCGTGCTTTACAAAAGTTTCTACAGCCCATTGTTTGAAGCAGTGTCATGGTTGCCATGAGCCGCGCGGGGTAGCCGCGCTGTCTCAACGCCTTGTCCGGTTCGCGCGGCTCTCCCCGTCGCTACGATTAGCTACGAGGTTCGAGTCCTCCCTCGGGCATGGGTGTGTGTGTGTTGTCCTTAGCATAGGTTACTGTAAGTAGTGTGTAAGCATAGGGACTGATGACCTCAGCAGTTTGGTTCCATAGGAGCTTACCATAGACAGACGGTTGCCATGGGACACTCTTGAGTCGGAAACGCTCTGCTCAGGTACGCTTGTCCGTTCGCTTTTAGAATACTGCTGCGCGGTGGGATCCTTACCAGATAGGGTTGTCGGAGTACATCGAAAAAGTTCAAAGAAGGGCAGCACGTTATATCACGAAATATGGGAGAGAGTGTCACTGAAATGATACAGAATTTGGGCTGGACATCATTAAAACAAAGGCGGTTTTCGTTGCGACGAAATTCCAATCACCAACTTTCTCCTACGAATGCGAAAATATTTTGTTGACACCGACCTTCATAGGGAGAAACGATCACCTGGATAAAATAAGGGAAATCAGAGCTCGTACGGAAAGATATAGGTGTTCGTTCTTTCCGCGCGCTAAACGAGATTGGAATAATAGACAATTGTGAAGCTATATGAAGATCGTAACTGTTCTCGAAAGAATGGATAGCATTTATGGCCGTGCAGCTTCTCTAGAATGAATGATAATTAGTTGAAACCCTCAGCTGCCGACTGTTGTTGTTGATATACCTCGGGGCACACATTTTCAGCTGTCCCCATCGAGGTATATCAACAACACCTGTCGGCAACTGAGGGTTTCAATTAATTATCAATTGTGAAGGTAATTCGATGAACCCTCTGCCAGGCACTTAAATGTTGTTTGCAGAATATCCATGTAGATGTAGATGAAAACTCGTCCCGTGACGCACGTGCATAAAATGATTCATACTGCAGAATGCATGCAAACATACTCGCCGAAAATACAGACGAATATCGGGTGCAGGCTGCCGAGTGCTGCATATCCAGCTTAGACACATCGGCTTTTCCTGCCAAGAACAGGGAATTGTTATCTAGGAACAATTCGAGCTAGAGGAAGGGTTGATAAGTACTCCTTGAATTGCAGACTAAACGTAAATAACGAAAATACATTTTTGGTAAAAATGGTCAAAACATAATCCTTTGCCCTCCGTATTGGATTAGCCGTTTTGAATATTGAAAATCTAACTTCAGATTCGTGTTCAGCGACATTAAAAATATATGTGTAACACTTAGCTCATGCAAATCGAAGTAATAATATAACTAAAAGTTTTCCCTAAACTTTGAACATTTTTTTTTTCGAGAAACGATTTTCTCAGAACGGCAAGCAGCATTAACTAAAAATGGTTCAATCTCTTAACTTCTACCTCTGACCCAGAAAAGTAAACACTTTTCTTAGGAGCTTATACCAACAATATATGACATTGATTAACATAAACTAATTTTTGTGAAGGCATAAGGAGTGTAACACACCCCCAAAAAATCGCACTCAATGTTCGAATTTACACCGTATCGTTAAATTTAAGGTTGTTTCATTGCGGTTAGGTATGAGCTCCCATAAATTTTATGTAATATCGACTGATGTTATCCATTTTTAATTTTAGAGAAGTATGAGCCCCCATAAATTTAATGTAGTATCAACTGATGTTATCCATTTTTGATTTCAGGTAACATCTGAGGGGCCACACTGCACGCAGTCTGCGTGATCAAATCATAATTACGGGCGCCATTTTGTTCTTTTTACTGAAAATCTAAAATAAATCTCATAGTATGATCACTCGTAATTCCCAAACAAGTCCTTCGAATGTACTTTCATTGTCTCAAAAAAATTTCCAAATGTACCATTTTTTGCTCATTTGAATGAGAACCTGGCCGTAACGCCGGAATATAGTCACGAGGTTTTTTTTCAAAGACGATGTACGTTCGCGAGAAGAATTTCGTTCTGCGCGTGTTGATGGACATTCCACAGATATTACTGTGTGTGTGTGTGTGTGTGTGTGTGTGTACTACTCAGTCGTGCCATTTGAGTGTACGTCTTTGCATAGTTTTCCTTTCACAATGTAAACAGTGCTTGGCTCGGTTGCTAACTGGCCAGTGAGTGGTTCCGAAGGTGTCGGATGTGCGGTGCGTTCAGTCTGCTATGACAACAACAGACTGGCGTGGTGCTATGGCAGAAGCAGACACTGAGGGAGCTAGCTGTTGGGACGTCAGCGAACAATTTATGCCAAGTAAGACGAAGAGGACTATTCTAAAATTATGAGCCGTCTGAAAAGTGTTTATCATTAGTAAATCTTGTAGTTGGGAGCTGCTTAATAAAGTAGGATCAGTTTATTCTATCTCGTGAGATTTTTTTTTAAAGTCAAAAAACACTTATTACGTACTGAAGGGAGCTAGAACACTAAGAAGAATCGCTTCTCGGCTTTTGACAAGATATTGCTTAATAAAGTAGGATCAGTTTATTCTATCTCGTGAGATTTTTTTTTAAGTCAAAAAACACTTATGCTTTTGACAAGATCAATGTTTATCTCTCTCGCATTCCTTTGTTTCTCAACATTCTCCTCAGCTCTTTCATCTCTGTAATACATGCTCTCTGGCGACTTGTGACGTCATTGTTCAAAGCCGACGGGTTGTGTCCCCTGCTGCACTAGTCCCCAGATTGCCCTGTAGCGTAGCCTAGTGTTTCCGTCCGCGCCATATTTAACACACTTCCTCTAGCTGTGTACAAAAGTTGCACAACAGTCACGAAAACTACGATTTTGGTGGGGGGAGGGGAGAGTCCACTATGTAACTTTCACTAAAAATTTTAGTAACCGCTGAAACTAGCCGAAATAGAAGCATAATTTTAACTATATTTCCGTTTGTGGGACAATAATGGTACTCCTCTTTCGGGGTCTAGTGTAGCAGGGGATACAACCCGTCGGCTTTGAACAATGACGTCACAAGTCGCCAGAGGGCATGTATTACAAAGATGAAAGAGCTGAGGAGAATGTTGAGAAACAAAGGAATGCGAGAGAGAGAAACTTTGGGGTCAACAGAAACATCCGATCTCACGCGTCGGCTTTGACCCGTGACGTAAGGGTGTTGTGGTGTGTGACGTCATTTCAATCTTTATGGTCTATATGTTTTGTCGCTACTCATAATGTCTAATGAATCAATATTGTTGTTTTCTTTTTTTTTATTTGTTTCTTTTTTTTATCTTTTGATTGACCTACACATTGATCTGTAGCGTAGCCCTGAATACGAGGTTAGGTTGGGAGTTTTTTTTTGGCGGGGGGGGTCAGGGGGGGGCGCAGCCCCCCCTGCCTGGCCTTGAGTACCACTTGTTTATTATTATCTTTGTTTGCTATCAATGTTAGCAGATTGTTCTTGTGAAACCTTTGTATGTGTTCTTTTTCTGTGTGTTTTCGTCTTTGTGATACGTATGCAACGTTTCTATATCCGCCATATTGGAATTGTCGTTTCCGCTATATTTGTGACGTCATGGGTCAAAGCCGACGGGTTAGATCGGACGCTTCCGTATTTCCAAACTTTGTTTCACATATGTAAGGGCCACTAGTATTTTCACGTTAACGATATCGCGTGTTTGTATCTTAGTATTTCTCCGCAAAATACAATGGAAAGAAATGAATGAAATTACTAGCAAAGAATACATCACGTTACATGTATGTCAGTTGTATCTCGAAAGTCTTTCGAACTGTATTGCTTAAGTGCAGTACAGGATACAAGTTCAGCGTAATCGATTTCTTAGTTTCAACTAGCATTGCTGTCCTGTTGTCCACTTGAACTATGTATCCCCTGCTTCACTAAACCGCAAATGAAACCCGATACAAATTAAAAGCTCATTCGAAGTGTGTTGCTTAAGTACAGTCTGGAATACGAGTTTGTCGTAAGGCGATTTCTTCGTTTTCACTAGCATTACTGTCCTGTTCTTCACCTGAACGATGTATCCTCCGCTCCAGTAAACCCTAAGTGGAACACAGGATACAAGTTGTAGATGTGCTGTTTATTTCGTCTCCGCTATTACTAACATAAAGTAGGATCAGTTTATTTTATCTCGTGAGATTTTTTTTTAAAGCGAAAAAACACTTATCAGCTACTGAAGCATCTGTATCTTAGGATCAGTTTATTCTATCTCGTGAGTTTTTTTTAAAAAGCCAAAAAACACTTATCAACTCACACCCACCCACCTCCCCAGGAGTCGGAACTCCCGCACCCATTAGAAGATACAGATGCTTCAGTAGCTGATAAGTGTTTTTTGGCTTAAAAAAAAAATCTCACGAGATAGAATAAACTGATCCTAAGATACAGATGCTTCAGTAGTTGATAAGTGTTTTTTGGCTTAAAAAAAAATCTCACGAGATAGAATAAACTGATCCTACTTACGAATAGGTGGAAATACACGTATGTTACATTTGCAACCTGTTTCATTTTATATGTTTTGATTGTTTATTTAACCTTTGTGTTTCACTTGTCTTTTGCTGTTATGTTTTAGTTTAGTTTCTTTATTGATTGCTTAATAAAGTAGGATCAGTTTATTCTATCTCGTGAGATTTTTTTTAAAAAAAGCGAAAAAACACTTATCAGCTACTGAAGCATCTGTATCTTAGGATCAGTTTATTCTATCTCGTGAGATTTTTTTTTAAAAGCCAAAAAACACTTATCAGCTACTGAAGCATCTGTATCTAATATCAAGCGATCGCTTTTAGATTCACATTCAATTATTTTAATGATAGCGCTTATTAGAACACAGAACTGCTTTATTATCTATGCCTCGAAGTGAAGACATTACTATCTATGACTAAGGAATGACGTCATTGGTCAAAGCCAAAGGGTTGTATCCCCTGCTTCACTAGACCCCAAGTTTGTATATATTCGGTGTCTGTTCTTTTGGCCATATACTGTATACTTAAGGCGAGGAGGATAATGTTCAAGGAGCACTGCATTAGCAGTCTATGGAGAAATTGAGAATTTGGACCTGACGAACGGCATGCTCGGGCAGTTCGTGCTATTATGTTGACCACTGCGTAATTCGGACACAGAGATCATTGCCTCTCCCTAGTAACCAGGAGACTCGGGTGCTAATCCTTGTCTGGCACAAATTTTCAACAGTGCCCATTGACTTAAATCAGTGCCCATTGTCAGATAATTTTATTAATTGTTTCGGTCTTAAATTGTATTTTGTTCACGAAATGTCGTTTAGCTCTTTCATGGATAACAGCTTTGGAAAACGTACAGGTTGTACAGGTTGTATTGATATTCGCTCGTCGTTAGTCCAAGGCAACTACAGCGATTTTTAAACACAGTTGTTGTGCATATTAAGCCTACATACGATTTGTGTCCTGTGTTTCTTTACCAAGAACTTCTGCGTAGGTAATTTACCTATAGTGGTATTTTGTTTAAGTATTTATAGACTGCAGGCTTGGATTAAATATGAAACACATGTCCAAAGTTTCTGTTGATGCTGCAGATACTGTTTTATCCGTACTAGGAGCACAAACTCTTCATTTAATACTGAAGGACACAATTTGTCTCCACATTTAGCAATTTTTCATAATATAGCTTCGATATATTTTTCTCTAATTCTTGTTTGGATTTAATCTTAAAACACACTAACTCTTCCACCAATTATTCGATATGTGGTTTCATCCCTCTCGTAGCCTAGAGTTCCTAAACGGTCGATAATAGTAATAATTTCCTTTCTCAATTTTATTTTCTAGAATCTCCTGTTTAGGGTTATTGCTAACCTGTTTTACGTTCTCACTTTTATTATTTTTCTAGTTTTGTGACTGGTAGCCAAATTTTCTTTGAATTCGGTTTTTAATTCTGAAATAGTAACAGTTAAAGGTCAGGTGAAGATTGCGATATATTTGAGGAGAGTAGTTCGGAGATTTTACATATTAGAGGTACACAGGTCATGGAGATCATTACCTATATAAATTTACTTCGAGTGTGATGTAGCCCATTCTCTTGTCATGATCTCGGCTGTATCGTAGCGTATTGTCTCGGTTAGGTTGGAGATTTTGGTTGAGAGTTGCCGAAGTCAACGAAAGTGATTACAAAGTAAAGACTGTGCTAACAGAACGATCTGTAGCGTAGTCCAAAACGTTCTTTGGGTCCTTTTAAAATCTCTTTTAATTAAAAATAACTAAAGCTGCAAGATACAATCACAAAAACTGTGTTACATAATAGAGAAATCCCAGACTATTGTGGTGTAGGTTGTGTGTGTACACTATTTTTTTGTCAGTGAATATATATTTTTTACTCATTTGCTAGGTTTCAGTTTTCCGCGTTTTCTGGCGAAAAACCTTTTTCTGTGAAGGGCTCATTACCTTGTCGGTTATATCCGTGACTTTCTCGATGGTCAGTAATTTCATGATAGTCTGTCCACCGACGTCATTGTTAACATCGAATATAGATATAAGTGTTAGGAAGGCTAATATGAAGCGAATGCATGAGTAGGTCTGTTAATTAATAAAAAAATAGGAATGCAGGTAAGCTACTACAAACAGCAGAGTGAACACATTATTGTGGCCAAGATAGACACGAAGCCCAAGCCTACCACAGTAGTAAAAGTAGTCCGCAGATGATGAAGAAATTGATGAAATGTGTTATGAGATAAAAGAAATTATTCAGATAGTGAAGGGAGATGAAGATTTAATAGTCACAGGTGACTGGAATTCGATAGTAGAAAAAGGAAGAAAAGGAAACGTAGTAGGTGAATATGGAACAGGGGTAAGAAATGAAAAAGGAAGCCGCCTGGTAGGTTTTTGCACAGAGCATAACTTAATCATAGCTAACACTTGGTTCAAGAATCATGAAAGAAGGTTGTATACGTGGAAGAGACCTGGAGGTACTGCAATATTTCAGATAGATTACATAATGGTAAGACAGAGATTTAGGAACCAGGTTTTAAATTGTAAGACATTTCCAGGGGCAGATGTGGACTCTGACCACAATCTATTCTTTAGGAACTGTAGATTAAAACTGAAGAAACTGGAAAAAGGTGGGAATTTAAGGATATGGGACCTGGATGAACTGACAGAATCAGAAGTTGTAGAGTGTTTCAGGAAGAGCATTAGGGAACGATTGACACGAATGGGGGAAAGTAATACAGTGTGATGAGGGACCTGAGTGGGGTACTGTCAAGTGGGGGGGTGCCCCAGGGATCAGTGTTGGGGTCGCTCCTCTTCCTTATTTATATAAATGATATGCCCTCTAGTATTATGGGTAACTCTAAAATATTTCTGTTTGCTGATGACACTAGCTTGGTAGTAAAGGATGTTGTGTGCAACATTGACTTGGTTTCAAGTAGTGCAGTACGTGACCTCAGTTCATGGCTTGTCGAAAATAAACTAACGTTAAATCACAGTAAGACTCAGTTTTTACAGTTTCTAACACACAATTCAACAAAACCTGACGTTTTAATCTCACAGAACGGGCATATGATTAGTGAAACTGAACAGTTCAAATTCCTAGGTGTTCAGATAGATAGTAAGCTGTCGTGGAAAGCCCACGTTCAGGATCTTGTTTAGACTTTGTAACGCCGGAAATGCATATCCTCCTATTTCCATCTATTGTACTATAAATTTGTTTTCCTTATTTTTGTTACCTGAATATATGACATTTCTGTCTCTTTACATATTGTAATTGTTTTACTATTTGTATATATATATTTATGCATTTATGTCGATGTATAATTGGATTGTTTCGTAAATATTATTTGTATTTTTACGCTGGGTCTTGCCTAGGAAAACTGCTATCGAACGAGTACATCGATAGGTCGTGTGAAGAATCAAAGTGTGTAGGATCTTTGGTAGTGTTAACTCTGTCGCGTGGAGCGCGGGCAGAGAGGGAGTCTGGCTGGAGTAGCGAGTGGAGCAGGTGTGTTGTGTGAAGCTCCCGCGAGTTGCCGCACTTTCGGGGTTTGGCAGCATGTAATTGCGCTCGACTTGCGATGATAGTTTCTGACATGGTGTCGCGGACGGGAAGCATTAGCTGGCGCACATCAAGAGCCCGTTTCATCTGGTGACCATGTCGAGAAGAAGGCGCGCCAACATCCAGCTTCTGCAACAGCGACGGCCGACAATGAGTGACTGTCGCCACCATCGATCGACGGCTTCAAACCTTCAATCAACCAACAAGGAAGACAGGAAGCACGTAAAGTTTTAGAACTGTATGGCAGACCTCGGCTTTTCAAACTTTTAAAATTGTTGCATCACAATTTACACAATTACAGCAACTTAGCATGAACGTTTGTTGCTCATTGTCCCAATTGCATTACCAAGCAGGGTCCCTTCCTTTTCCGGAATGAACCCGAGTGTCGTTGAAATTCAAACGCCAGCATCATTCCACTTCATTACTTTAATTTCAAAGTTCACTTAAAGTATTCATAGCTAGCTACAATATTCAGATTACACAAGCACAAATTAAGAGTGCGATTTTTGTTACCGTATTTTAGCTTACCTGTGACTGCAGCTCAGCTTGGTACGTACTAAATTTTACTATTGTTAATTGTTCTGAATCATTTAATTCAAGTTCGAAGTTAAATCTCTTATTCCTAAATTGCGTAGATTCAAGTAGCTTTTGAAATGATTGTTGAAGTAGTCCAAGACTAACCGTATTTTACTGAATTTCGATGTGCTTCAGAAAGAAAGCTCACTATTAACTTCAGTCACTAAATTAACTTTCGATTTTCCGGTTTTATTAATTCTTTTGCTAAATTAAGTCAGAGTGTAGCGAAATTTATTACTTCTGACAAACTTTCAGTTTTCACACTACACGTGTCAACCTTCAGTTGCCACGCTTCTAGTGCTAATTATATGTGTAATAACCTTTCTTTTTCACTTACTATAGTAGTTGTCCTTAGGACTGGCGACTGTAATTTTCCCCAAATCTCAAATATCTAATTACCGCTAGTTGATTGTTAACGTAACAGCCGCGCATTTACTTTCTTTATTAACTTTACCCCTTTTTCAAAATTAATTTCCACCAGTTTCATTAGCATTTTTCCTTTCATTTAGATGTAACCCTTTCCTCCCTCTTTACCGACAAATTAACCTCGGTGACGATTGCTTTTCCCAAGTTTCCATTAGGTACACGCGGTTTAATTTTTCGCTGTCTTTAAGGTCGATAAGTGAGGGGGAGGTTAAAACTTAATACTGCCATTTTCACTATTCGAACGGTATCGAAAGTTTGTGATACTTCGACACGTAAATTAGTCTACTTTGGTTATTTTCATTCACTTATGTCGTATGGTATTATGTTTTGGGGAAACTCTTCCCATTCTAGAAGGATATTTTTGGCTCAGAAATGGGCGGTTTGGGCAATAAGTGGTGTGAGTTCACGAACCTCTTGTCGACCTCTGTTCACGAGTCTGGGTATTTTGACATTGGCCTCTCAATAGTATATTCTTTACTGTCGTTTCTTGTTAGCAATATTAGTTTATTTCCAACAATAAGCAGCTTTCACTCGGTTAATACTCGGCAGAAATCAAACCTCCATTTGGACCGGACTTCGTTAACTCCTCAGCAAAAAGGTGTGCAGTATACTGCTGCATCCATTTTCAATAAGCTGCCACTCGAATTCAAAAATCTTGGCAGTAATCCACGCTCTTTCAAATCGAAACTGAAGAGTTTCCTCATGGGTCACTCCTTCTATTTTGTCGAGGAGTTCCTTGAAAAATTAAGCTGATTCTCATTGTATTGCTGATAGCGTTTGCTTAAACTTATGGACTGATTTTCTTTCAGGTTCATGAACATTTATTTTTATCTGTTATTAGTTTTATGTTGTAAGTTCATGTACTGACACGTTCCATGAGACCTTGGAGATTTGCTCCTCAATTTGGTCCTACAGAACTTGACATGAAAAAAAAAAAAAAAAAAAAAAAAAGGGGGAGCTTTGAGGCATGAAATAGTGAAAGCAGCAGAGGATCAAGTAGGTAAAAAGACGAGGGCTAGTAGAAATCCTTGGGTAACAGAAGAAATATTGAATTTAATCGATAAAAGCAGAAAATACAAAAATGCAGTAAATGAAGCTGGCAAAAAGAAATACAAACGTCACAAAAATGAGATCGGAAGGAAGTGCAAAATGGCTAAGCAGGGATGGCTAGAGGACAAATGTAAGGATGTAGAGGCGCATATCACTAGGGGTAAGATAGATACTGCCTACAGGAAAATTAAAGAGACCCTTGGAGAAAAGAGAACCACTTGTATGCATATCAAGAGCTCAGATTGAAACCCTGTTGTAAGCAAAGAAGGGAAAGCAGAGAGGTGGAAGGAGTATATAGAGGGTCTATACAAGGGCGATGTACTTGAGGACAATATAATGGAAATGGAAGAGGATGTAGATGAAGATGAAATGGGAGATGATATACTGCGTGAAGAGTTTGACAGAGCACTGAAAGACCTAAGTCGAAACAAGGCCCCGGGAGTAGACAACATTCCATTAGAACTACTGACAGCCTTGGGAGAGCCAGTCCTGACAAAACTCTACCATCTGATGAGCAAGATGTATGAGACAGGCGAAATATGGTCAGACTTCAAGAAGTATATAATAATTCCAATCTCAAAGAAAACAGGTGTTGACAGATGTGAAAATTACCGAACTATTTGTTTAGTAAGTCACAGGTGTAAAATACTAACGCGAATTATTTACAGACGAATGGAAATACTGGTAGAAGCCGACCTCGGGGAACACCAGTTTGGATTCCGTAGAAATACTGGAACATGTGAGGCAATACTGAATACTGACCCTATGACTTATCTTAGAGAATAGATTAAGGAAAGGCAAACCTATGTTTCTAGCATTTGTACACTTAGAGAACGCTTTTGACAATATTGACTGGAATACTCTTACAAATTCTGAAGGTGGCAGGGGTAAAATACAGGGAGCGAAAGGCAATTTACAATTTGTACAGAAAGCAGATGGCAGTTATAAGAGTCGAGGGACATGAAAGGGAAGCAGTGGTTGGGAACAGAATGAGACAGGTTTGTAGTCTATCCCCAATGTTATTCAATCTGTTTATTGAGCAAGCAGTAAAGGAAACAAAAGAAAAATTCGGAGTAGGAATTAAAATCCATGGAGAAGAAATTAAAACCTTGAGGTTCGCCGATGACGTTGTAATTCTGTCAGAGACAGCAAAGAACCTGGAAGAGCAGCTGAACGGAATGGAGTGTCCTGAAAGGATGATATAAGATGAGCATCAACAAAAGCAAAACGAGGATAATGGAATGTAGTCGAATTAATTTGGATGATGCTGAGGGAATTAGATTAGGAGATGAGACACTTAAAGTAGTAAAGGAGTTTTGCTATTTGGGGAGCAAAATAACTGATGATGGTTGAAGTAGAGAGGATATAAAATGTAGACTGGCAATGGTAAGGAAAGTGTTTCTGAAGAAGAAAAATTTGTTAACATTGAGTATAGCTTTAGGTATCAGGAAGTCCTTTCTCAGAGTATTTGTATGGAGTGTAGCCATGTATGGAAGTGAATCATGGACAATAAAGAGTTTGGACAAGAAGAGAATAGAAGCTTTAGAAATGTGGTGCTACAGAAGAATGCGGAAGATTAGATGGGTAGATCACATAACTAATGAGGAAGTATTGAATAGAATTGGGGAGAAATTTGTGGCACAACTTGACTAGAAGAAGGGATCGGTTGGTAGGAAACGTTCTGAGGCATCAAGGGATCACCAATTTAGTGTTGGAGGGTAAAAATCGAAGAGGGAGACCAAGAGATGAATACACTAAGCAGATTCAGAAGGATGTAGGTTGCAGTGGGTATTGGGAGATGAAGCTTGCACATGATACAGTAGCATGGAGAGCTGCATCAAACCAGTCTTTGGACTGAAGACCACAACAACAATAATATGAAGGTATTTGTCTTATGTGTAACCTTCAACAGAAATTGGATAGACAAGAGGGTTAGATTAGATTATATGTACTTTCCGTTGCAATTGATCCATAATGAGGAGATACTCAGTGGGAAACTAATATGCTAATTTACCTTCCACAGATCGCAAGTGGACTGATCATGGACGTGGAATGAGGAATGAAAATTTAGTCACACTTCTGATTGTACTCGCATACTCACTCACTCACTCACTCTTAATCGCGTGTGCGCTAGTTCTACTAAAAAATTCAATTCATGAATGGTGTCAGAGGAGGTGGTTAGCAAGAAATCCTTTAGGCTCCTCTTAAACTGAAATTTGTCAGTAGTAAAGCTTTTTATGGCTGCTCGCAAGTTATTGAAAACATCGTTTTCCTGAATGATGGATACTTTCTTGCACCAAAGTAATTAACTTCCAAATTTTTGTGGAGATTATTCACGTTTCTAGTAATGACTTCATAAAATGAGCTGTTGGTTTGAAAATATTCATTTGTTTTTAAAGACAAATTTCACGGGGGAACGTATCTTCTATCTCCACCATGTTAAATTGATCTATTTACATGTCCCTTATCTCAAGTTGTGTTATATTAACGGTAAAACACAAAACATTTCTCACATGCATTTCCACTATTTTCCAACAAGCTGACTATTTTTCATGAATAATATATTAATAGTGTAATTTTGGAAAAATTTAGAAAGACACGTTTTGCGGGCAAATTTCAAAAATAAAAAGACCACAGTGTTCTTTATAATACAGCTAGGAAGCATTAAAAAATATTACTTCATGCCCTCGAGTAAGACAACTGACCGTTAGAATTCCATGGTTCTGGGATAAATGGTTTGAGAGGAAAGGTACATTTAGTTAGAACAGTTACAGAAAATTTAAAGTTGTATTGCACTTAACGACGTACATGCACTCATTTAAATTCATAGTTTCTTTCACTGCATGTGTCATAGATTTCTCTGCCGTTTATTTGCAAGCAGCACACTGTAAAGTTTTTTTTGTAATTTTTTAGATGGCTCGTAAAGCTTTTCGTTCCTTTCCAATAGTACGCATGCTGTACAAAAACATAACATTTGTTTCATGATATTTACTATTTTATTTCGTGCACGTCTTCTAGAACTTCTCTCGAAAACTTTGTGGGTAGATCTTGGCATTTGTTTTGTTCAGAAACGAAAAACACCCCTGATACGTTATTACTGTAGCAAACAACTGACTACAAGACAAGAAAAAAATGTATTCAATAGTTGAAAGCTCAAAGCAATGGGAAAAAAATGTCCCTAGGCTTATCATCTCAAAGAAGAGCTGTCACAGAGAAACAAGTGGGCATGTGTCACATAGCAAGCTGCCATTTAAACCGACATTTAGGACCTTCAAATAAGGATTTGGACTAAAATGCTTTTATATTCGCACTAAGTGTAAGTGAAACTGGTACAATCACCAATAAAAAAAATTACTTTCATTGTTTTCGAGGTACCTTCTGCCCTTCAGAATATATATATTGCGAATCAGTAGTTAATATGCCTGGTTCCCCAAACAGGAGACGACTAGAAACTTTTGAAATGTGGTGGTGTAAAAGAATGCTAAAGAAGTTTTGATCGAATCACTGATGGGGAGATACGAAATCAGGTTAGGGAGCAGAGAAATTAATGGCACAACTTGACAGGAAGAAGCGATTGTGGGCAAAGGGCGTATATCGATTCCACCCGTCCGTATTGACCCATGACGTTCTGCATGACGGTCATTAGTCTGCGTTTCGAAGGATACCAGTTGCCTTATTAAATGTTAACTGTGATTGCCTTCGTTTCTAGAGCAATTTATAATGTTCGTTAACTATGATTTTTTCGGAATATATCGTGATGAACGACGGGAGGAACCCGAGAGTACAACTTAAATTGTCGTTAAAGAAACGAGTAGCGATTGTATTTTTATCTTTCTTATCCGACACGTTGGGGAACCCAGGGTAGAATGGGGTACAAAGTTGAAAACTTTGATTAAATGTACAAAATTGATAAATAAGAGCGTTACCAATTTTTATATGAACACATTATGATGTATTAATCACAAAAACACACGAACATTGCCATAAAATAAAACAACAATATTTTTTCACTCAAAAATAGAAATGTATGTCATTGCCCCATTCTGCCCCATGCACGCGGCAGAATGGGGTGGTAAGTACAAGTGATTACAAAAACGTATAAAATTATCGGAAATGCAAAAAATATTGGCTTGCTCGGTATTTATTTAAAGTGAATATTAATGTCAAACTACAGTTTTCATGTATTGTATCCTTTTCTTAAGGCTGTTTACAAAATTCACACATGAGGAGACACTCATCATCTTCGCTATCTATTCCTGCACAAGAATCGTGTGTCCATTTTTTGCACGTGGAACAAGCGACCCAACCTTCAACTGATTTTGAGTATAACCCACCACAATATAAACATTCACAGTCAGAACTTTCCTCATAATCACTCTCATTAGTATTGTATTCTCTCTCTTTTTTTTCCATTTATCTTCAGGCCCTGTCTTTCGTTTTTGAATTCTTAATTTTATTCTCTTTCGCAAATAGTTTTTTCTTTGCTCTTTCTTTTTTGGCAAAGTTCTTTCCTACTTTTCCTAATAAAGGCTTTTAACTCTTTTTCTTTGTACAGCGAATCAGTTAAAACAACGGCCTTCGCCCTCTTCAGTTTCGCTCTTTTCTTGCTTTCGTTAACTTTTGGCAAGGGCATCATAATTTCAGTGAAATATGAAATGAGGAGGTCGTGTTGTCAGTTGTCATCCAAGAGCATCCAAGATTAGAACAATTAGCCCCAATAACTTTGTCATTCTTGGGCGGCAGTTCATTGTTACAATTCGCTGAAACCTCGTCCGCTTGATTATCCAGCCCGTTGGCGTCGTCTTTTTTAGCTGGTGGGCTAGATGGAGGCAATTCCAATTGTTCAGATATAATAACCTCTTTATCTGACGGCCTATGACGTCCGATGTCAGTTGTGTTGGCCGGCAGGAAATCTGCATCGGTGAATATGGATGGGTCCGTGGGCTATATTCCAGTAGCTTCGAATCCTTTAATAGCGGTTTTCATTGTTGCACTTTAGATGAAAGCTAAAACAAAAAGCTTTGAAATTTGAAAGATAGTTACGACTTTCCCTGCGTGGCTTCGTAGCCATTTTCGAAGCTGATCACTATAACGAGGACTTAAAGGCTTTATAAAACAAACATCAAGCGGCTGAAGTCTTTGAGAGCAATGTGGTGATAAAGACAGCAACGATACGCCACTCTCCCTCGCGTAGTCCATAACGTCAGTGTTCGTGGTATGTGCTGAGTGGCCATCTGATAGAAGGAGAACTGGGAAGTGCTTTGATGCCTTAGAAAATTCCACATATTCGAAACCATACAAAGAATGACTCTGTGGCCATCCATGCGGTGCTGTGGACCTCAGTGCAACCTCCTGCTGCCAGTCCTAACTCAGATTCTTTCTGCTTCTTCTTTCGTGAAAAAATAAGCGTAGGAGGCATGTAAGCTCCGCTTGCTGACGTACTAATAAGGCAGGTTGCAGTTTCGCCCCTTTCTGCAGATGTTAACGATCCCACTTGACGTTTCCCCTTGCAAGCTGTGATCTTCGATTGGTTTTTAGGATTAACCGAAACCCCTGTTTCATCACAATTAGATATTTGAGAAGTCATTAGTTTGTGTTTGTCAGTTACATTTGTTAGCAACGAAAAAACCTATCAACAGCTACCTTATTAAAACCCCTTGCACCAGATGTTGCTTCGGGTTTGCGAACAAACCCGCATTTGCTTCTTCATTGTTTCATGATGTAATAAACATTTCGACTTGTTTTGTTCGAAATTTTCGAAAAAGTATCTGGGAAACGTGCAAAAATTGAAAGGCAAAACTGTGCACCTGCCGAAATACGAGTGCGTATACTCATTTGAAACAATTTTCCTAAACCGCTTCTGATACGATAGAGGTTACCGCACAGATAACATCAATTGTAGTTGACCGTTTGCCTGTACCGTAAAAGTACGGCCAGTAAATTATTTTTGTAGGGAGGACACAGCATCTCATCTTGAATGGAGAGTTCATCAATCCGTGTAAAAGTAAGCACTTGTGCCACAAATGGTTCAAATGGCTTTGAGCACTATGCGACTTAACGTCTGAGGTCATCAGTCGCCTAGAACTCGGAACTAATTAAACCTAACTAACCTAAGGACACCACACACATCCATGCCCGAGGCAGGATTCGAACCTGCGACCGTAGCGGTAGCTCGGTTCCAGATTGTAGCGCCCAGAACCGCACGGCCACTCTGGCCGGCACTTGTGCCACAGGGAAGTGTGTTGGGAGCCTTACTGTTCATATTGTATATTAACATTACAGATAATATAAGTAAGCTCACATATTTCAAAAATGGTGCAGATATCGAAATTGAGGTAACAAAGTTCGTGGGAAGCGATATGCACATACAGCGGATAGGAAAAATAATGTGAATACCTATACTTACATCTACATGGATACTCTGCAAATCACGTTCAAGTACCAGGCAGAGGGTTCATCGAACCACCTTCACAAGTGTCTATTATTCCAATCTCGTATAGCACCCGGAAAGAATGATCACCTTTCCGTACGAGCTCTGACTTCCCTTATTTTATCGTTGTGATCGTTCCTCCCTACGTAGGTCGGTGTCAACAAAATATTTTCGCATTCGGAGGAAAAAGTTGGTGATTGGAATTTCGTGAGAAGATTCCGTTGCAACGAAAAACGCTTTTCTTTTAATGATGTCCAGCCCAAATCCTGTATCATTTGTGTGACACTCTCTCCCATATTTCACGATAATAGAAAACGTGCTGCCTTTCTTTGAACTTTTTCGATCTACTCCGTCAGTCCTATCTTGTAAGTATCCCACATCTCCCAGCAGTATTCTAAAAGAGGACGGACAAGCGTAGTGTAGACAGTCTCCTTTGTAAGTCTGTTACGTTTTCTAAGTGTCCTGCCAATAAAACGCAGTCTTTGGCTAGTCTTCCCCACATTTTCTACGTGTTCCTTCCAATTTAAGTTGTTCGTTATTGTAATACCTAGGTATTTAGTTGAATTTACGGCTTTTAGATTAGACTGCAACTTCTCTGATAGTGATTCGTCTAATCTGCTTCACCAGGGATCTTGCGGGGTCAGTAACGACCTCATTTGCGAATATTGATGGTGTACCTTAACTGGCTTCTGTCTTCATTGATTAGCGGCTACCTCTGAAACGGTTGTACCACTCCTTTAGCCGTGTAGTACCCATTACTTCGTCCACAAACACACGATGGTTTCAACTTGAGAATCGCCAAGCTTGAAGCCAAAAGTGATGCAACGACGTCATTTTGCTCACATTACTAAATCCAACGTGTACCACTTACAAGTGTTCCGAAGTAGTGAAGAAAATCAGGTACGTGTGCTATGTATGGCTGAAAACATGAGCGCACGCACTCCTTGATACCATTGTCGATTTCAACAATTAAAAAAGGTCGGATATTTTTTGAACAGCTCTCGTATATAAGCCGTCGCCAGTGATGTCGAAAGAGCGAGATAGCCCTAGCTACGCCAGTTGTATATGTATAGGTAGTTCGAAAGGAGCGGTCTATTGTCAGACGAATCTCCATAACAGCTCCGAACCGAATACCCGAAACTTCCTGGCAGATTAAAACTGTGTGCCCGACCGAGACTCGAACTCGGGACCTTTGCCTTTCGCGGGCAAGTGCTCTACCATCTGAGCTACCGCAGCACGACTCACGCCCGGTACTCACAGCCTTACTTCCGCCAGTATCTCGTCTCCTACCTTCCATACTCCTGCGCAGGAGAGCTTCTGTAAAGTTTGGAAGGTAGGAGACGAGAACTGGCGGAAGTAAGGCTGTGAGTACCGGGCTTGAGTCGTGCTGCGGTAGCTCAGATGGTAGAGCACTTGCCCGCGAAAGGCAAAGGTCCCGAGTTCGAGTCTCGGTCGGGCACACAGTTTTGATCTGCCAGGAAGTTTCATATCTGCGCACACTCCGCTGCAGAGTGAAAATCTCATTCCCGAGTACCCGAAAGTTCGTCCTTCACGTTAGGAATCAAGCCGAGCTCACGAGGGCATAAGTCCGGGAAGTGTGGTGAGTGGTGCGGCGCTTCCCATCCCCATATACCGATCAAATCAGTCACGAGTTGAACCACGCGTGCCCGAACATTGTCCTGCAAAATGATGGGCGCGTGCTGCAGAAAGTGACGCCGCTTCTGTCTCTCAGTTGTTTTTCTACTTTGTAACACAGTCTGTTTCGTTTCCGAATCTAATCCGCTTAACAGATAATGTTCAAATTTGGCATGGAGACAATTTGAACCCTGAGAAACAACATAGACCACTTTAGAAAGCAACAAAGTTTTTTTTTCATCAGTGAACGTAAACTACATTAAAACTTACTTATTTTGCGGGATAGTCTCTCAAACGAAATTACTCCCACGTCCGAGGACTTTCAATATCACTTTTCCCATTCCCCTTGTAGTTCAGAATCTTTTGGGGAAGTCTGGGACTTAGCATTCTCACCAGTCTTCACGATATTTTTGAATTTTTTAGTTTATGTTGAAAATACTTAATTTTTCTCTAGAATCTTCATTCCTAATCATTTCTTGTTCTGCAGCCCTTCGAATTTCTTAGGAACCTCATCTCTGCCGTGTGAATTTTTTTTGTTTTAACCATGTTTTCGCTTTCACAGCATAACACACGAACCGCGACCACTTTATAGAATTTCGGGACAATCTGTTTTTGTCGGTACTTTAATGGCCAATGTTCGGATGATGGTGCCTCAGACTGCTTAGAATTTGTGTAATTTATTTTCAGTATCAGAGTAACAATCAGATCTTACAGCGTACCCTAAATGAAGGATTAAGAGACCTGTTCTAAAGCAGGATTATCCAAAAGTAGTTTTAATCTGACTGATATTTTCCTCCAAGTGCACTTATTTTCGTTTTATTACTAGAAATTTTAAAGTTGTATTCGTTGCATATTTCGTTCAGGTGGTATATAGATCTTTGGAGGTCATTTCATTCACTTGAATCATGTCATCTACAAACAGAAGCACAATGAGGTATTTCTCATTCGTTATCCCAATTCCTTTGTCTTCTCGTAGTTCATGCTTTCATTTATGAAGAATGAAGACAATGTAAATACTCAAAATGCTGACATAATCTACTCATTTAAATGTATACCGAGCGAGCTGCCGCAGCTGTTAGTACATGGTACGATGATGATGATGATGATGATGATGATGATGATGATGATGATGATTGGTTTGTGGGGCGCTCAACTGCACGGTTATCAGCGCCTGTACAAAGCCCCAACCTTTACACAGTCCAGTTTCGCCACCTTCACGAATGATGATGAAATGATAAGGACAACACAGACACCTAGTTCCCGGGCGGAGAACGCAACCCAGTCGTGAATCGAACCCGGAATCCCATGATCCAGAGCAGCAACGCTAGCTTCTAGACGACGAGCTGTCAACTAGTACACTAGACTCGCATTCGGGATGACGACGGTTTAAATCCGCTTCCGGCCATCCTGATATGTTTTCCGTAATTTTCCTGAATCGCTCCAAGCAAATGCTGGGATGGTTCCTTTGAAAAGGCACGGTGGACTTCCTCTACCCTTCCTTGACGCAGTGCCAGCTCCTGCTCCGTCTCTAATGACCTCGACATCGATGGCACATTAAATACAATCCTCTTTCCGTCCTTCATTTAAAGGTATAGTTTTAACGCAATAAGTCGGGCGTTAAAAGTTAAAAACTGCGTACTCGTCTAAGGCAGCATAATTTCATGGCGCGCAAATTATCGTGACTATATTCACCGAGCATTTGTGAATCGCAGCACCTGGCGACTTACAACAAACTTCACACTTAATTTTGAAACTTTGCGAAACTTTTTTTCCCTCTGACATTCCTGACAGAATGATGAAAGGAAAAAAGACTTTTATCACTCCTACATTTTAGCTGTTTACGCAGTAAGGCGTCAGCATCAGGCATGAATTTTGAATTTATTACTTCTTCACTACTCACTCTATTCGCAACACATTTGTCAGACAGTATCCACATACATCGCCGAATGTACCTGAATATTATAGCATTGTACTACACCTAGTTCAGTACATAAACATTGAGATGTTTTCGAAAAACTAGCTTCTCTTAAACCAGAGCGTCTTCAACTGCAAAGGGTTATGCTACTTCAGGTCAAGTTTTTAACACATTAACTGATACGGAAAGTAAACGAACTTCTGAAAGTGGTTTACATATGGGACTTCCAGTCTTCAGACAGCAATTTGGAGGGGAGAAGGGGGCGGTGGTTACGCGGTCTGTTTGGAACTTCAGTCTTTCCGCAAATGATGCAGTTGTCTGTAATGAAGTACTGTCTGAAAGAAGCCACGCCCTCATAAGATTTCAGTGTAGTGCAAAGCATGACAATTTGCTTTAAATGTTCCCGAAATGTAAAATTGTTCGGTTCACAAAACGAAATAACCTTATTCTACGAGTATAGTGTCAGCGAGTCAAATTCGCAATCGCTCAACCCACACGAATACCTGGGTGTAAAAATTTCTAGAGATTTGAAATGGAACCGTCACATGGTCGCAGTCTTAGGGAAAGACGGTGGCTGGCTGCAATTCATTGGTAGAATTCTAGGAAAATACAATCAGTGTACAAAAGAAATTGCTTAGAAATCACTCGTGTGACCCATCCCCCAACATTGCTCGAGATTCTTGGATCCTAATCAGATACGACTGCCAGGGGATACTAAATGTGTACAGAGAAGGGCAGCACGAATGGTCACAGGTTTGTTTGACCCGTTGGAGAGTGTCACAGAGTTTCTGATCAAATTGAAGTGGCAGGCGCTTGGAAACAAACGTAAAATATCCCGAGAAAGTCTACTTGGAATATTTCCGGAGGAATCCTTAAATGTTGAACATAGGCGAATGGTAGTCAATAGAGGGAATGACTGCGAATGCTCGTTCGATTTGCGTTCTCTTGCCTAGGCTGCGATGCAAAGTAATCCTGATAATATTCCCGGTGTGAGATGTAGTTGGCAGCTCTGTAAATGCTGACAGGTGAGTCGCTTAAAGCCCAGGCAAAATTAATCTCGGAGGGACACAGCACGCTCTCAACCGATTAAGCATATCCCATAAGGATGTTCTAGAGCCTGTGGCAAGTGCAATGAATATAAATACGGAAAAATGCAACAACTCACTTTTTGAAATATTTTTAATTCCATTATCTAGTTTTGTAACCTTTTCAGACTCATCTTCAAATGTGGCACGCAGAATTTCCGTCTTTATTTCGGTAGAGTGATGCCGGGTACTGGTTCTCTGACAGGGAGACAGAGAACTCTTTAATCTATCGCCATGAACGACAGTTACATGGCGACATGTGTCGGAAAACCAATTCTTCCACTTACCGTGACAATATGGGTGGTATTGCAGTTAATATCAACCTGGCTACTGCCATTTTAATTGTGTATTGGCCACAGATTAATCGCCTTTCAATGTAAATATAAATACGAAATTTCACCATCACCATAAGGTTTAATACTGATGTACGTTATAAAGATGTTCAATTAAAAGGATAGCATACTTTGCTCGGGAACAGTTTCTTAGTTTTGTGCATATAACACGAGGGTGTGCTGAGAAGTAATTACTCGAAATGTTTAATTTGAAAACTTGAGCTTTCCAGTTAAAAAAACGTTAGTAGCATTCTACATCTTTATTCTACATATCTGCAGCCCTCTGCTGCTAGAGGGATCCGATTTGTACCGTGTAACATAGCGGTGTGTGATGTAACTATGTTGGTGCGTGAGAAAGAGCTCAGAAAACTGAAAGCACGAACTGGAAGAGTTGGTCCGCACGTGGAACACCCTCCTCTTCAGCATTACAACGCCAAACTACAGCCGAGCGCTGCGACGTCTGCAGCACTCCGATGCCGTTCGTTCACTGCCATCGATTGACCTCCACACAGCTCCGACTTGGTCCCATCCGATTTCCATCTGTCTCCAAAACTTACGGAACACATTCGAGGACTTTTGTAGTTCGAAGCCGTGCAAGCAGAGGTGAGGCTGAGGCTCTGTTAGCATAGTCAATATATTCTACTGTGACGGTATCAACAAAATCAACATTTTACAAAATGAGACTACGTAGTCCGATGGCCACAGCTTCAGTGCGCTGCAGCTGGAATTTGTTAACTCATGTAAATACTCGAGTGTATAAATTTGTAGGGCTTTGAAATGGAACGATCACATAAGCACATTTGTAGGTAAAGCGCGCGCGGTTCATTGGTACAATACTGGGGAATTTCAATCAGTACCAGATAGGACGAACAGGGGATATTGAACTTATACAGAGAAGGGGAGCAAAAAATGCTCACAGGTTTGTTTGACCCATATGAGAATGTCACGAAGGTGTTCAAAGAACTGAATTAACAGACAGTTGATGGCAGACGGAGACTATGCCATGGAAGAGCAAACTATCACGTGGAGACCTACTTTGAAAGTTTCTAGAACCGACGTTACATGATGAATGTAGGAATATACTGAAACCGTCTACGTATCTTAAATATAGGAAGCGTGAAGATCAGATTAGACTGAGCACATCACGCACAGAGGCTTTTAAGCAGCCACAATTCGCACGCTCCATACGTCAGTGGGGTGGGAATAAGTTCTAATAACTGGTATAATGGCAAGTTCCATCTGCCATGCACTTCACGGTCGTTTGTAGAGTACAAATTGTAAGCTGCCTATTTTTTGTTTAAATTTGGATTACAAGAAAATGGGCGTCTTGCAAAATGTCCTAAATAAGTCTCCTCTTCTTCAGCATCAGCACCACCACCACCACCACCACCACCACCACCATCATGAGTGTTCTGCCCTAGGGCAGGTCTTCACATGTAGCTCTCCATGCAGTCCCAATATTTGTTACCCTCTTGTTTTCTCACAACTATTTTCTGTCCTTACACTGTCCACCACTTGGTATGTTCGGCGTCTTCTTCTTCTTCTTCTTCTTCTTCTTCTTCCATTTACTATTCCCTCCGTACCATTAATCAATAAACAATCTCTTCTCATTCAGTGTCCATGCCAATTGTGTTTCCTCATCCTGCAACCTTTAAAATTTCTCTCTGTTCCCCCACTCAACACCACCTAATTTCTCACCGTGCCTGCCTATTTTATCCACTATCAACGCACCCACATAAAAGCCTCGTGTTATGAAACGTCTCGTGGTCAATTGCTATGCGTGTTTTCACCTCCTTATTACTTCCAATGTCGTCCATAATAGCGCGTCGCAGTTATCTAAATGGTTCAAATGGCTCTGAGCACTATGGGACTTAACATCTGTGGTCATCAGTCCCCTAGAACTTAGAACTACTTAAACCTAACTAACCTAAGGAAATCACGTACATCCATGCCCGAGGCAGGATTCGAACCTGCGACCGTAGCGGTCACGCGGTTCCAGACTGAAGCGCCTAGAACCGCACGGCCACACCGGCCGGTAGTTATCTAAAAACACTAAATTGTTCTGTATCTTCCTGCCTAACACTATAGTTGTTCTTACTTTTCTTGCACTTATCACCGGACATTTTCCTTTTTTCTTATTATTTCTCATTCCAATTTACTCACGTGTCTTGTTTAATTCTTTTAACATTTCAGTCATACTTCTTTCGCTCTCTCCCAATAACACCACATGATCCGCGAGTCTAATACATTCTGTTCTCCTAACAACAACCCGTTCCCCTCTATTTCGTTTCAAACGTTTTTGAATGACATGTTCCAAATATATTTACACACTAAGGAAAATAAACGTATCCCGGAGGAATTACCCCAGTGGGATGGAAATCGATACACGTGATGTACGTGTAGGGGCAAATGAATGATTACAGTTGCAGAAAACCTGGATAATTAATTCAAGAGAAAGAGCTTCACAAATTGATAAGTCGATAACGTGTTGGTTCACCTCTGGCCTTTACGCGGGCAGTTATTCGGCTTGACATTGATTGATAAAGTTAGTGGATATCCTCCTGACGGATATCGTACCAAATTCAGTTCAGTTGGTTCGTTACATCGTCAGAATCGCGACCTGCTTTAAAGAACCTGCCCGTTGTGCTCCAAACGTTCACAATTGGTGAGAGACATGGCAATCTTGCTGAGCAATGTATTGCCTGGCATGTACAAAGGCAAACATGTAGATACTATCTCCGTGTGTGGTGCGTAAATTGTCGGCAGGCACCTCACTTAGTGTCCCGAGCAGAGTTCAAGCCGCCATAGGGACACAGGGTGGACACACTGCATATTAATGTCCACTAATAGGTGTCTGTACACTTACTGATAGGATAGTGTATTTCGAAATGTTAGCAGAGGCCAGAAGTTGGAGCATTTGGCTTTCCGCTTAAAGCTTACGTGGGGCGAGTCGTAGTATCTCTAAAAAGAGACACCTCTAGCAACACTAGTTGAGAGTGGCCTTCAAACTAGCCGTGCTGCGCTCTCTACCTCCGGTTATTCTCGTGGCCGTCAGAGCTGCCGTAGCCAAGACGCCCCCTGGGTAAACGCTGCGGACGTCTGCAGTCGCGCCTGACGATCTGTCACGAATTATGAAATGTATTCGCAGATACCAATTGTAATACGACAACGGCTATACAATTTACTGGAAACGTACAGGATGTTCCGTAATTCCCATCACTAACTGCTAGAACTTGTAGAGGGGACTGAGTAGATAATACTCGTATTTTAAATTGTAACCCGTCTCCGGAGACGTACCGTATACTAGAACCATTTGAAAACATGTTGGTAACGCTGTTACTTTTACAAGTAATTTGTTACACTGAAGAGCCAAAGAAATATCGTTTATGGCCACCGAGAGCACGCAGAAGTGCCTCAACACGCCGTGGCATGGACTCTACTAATGGCTGAAGTCGCGCAGGAGGGAACTGACACCATGAATCCTGCAAAGCTGCCCATAAATACGTAATAGTACGAGGGAGCAGAGATCTCCTCTGATCAACACGTTGTAAGGCATCCCAGATATGCTCGATAATCCTATACAATTTACTGGAAACGTACAGGATGTTTGGTGAGTTTGGTGGCCAGAGGAAGTGTTTAACCTCGGAAGGGTGTTCCTGCAGCCACTCTGTAGCAATTGTGGTTGTGTGGGGCGTCGCATTGTCCTGCTGGAATTACCCACTTCCGTCGGAATCCACAATGGACAAGAATGGATGCAGGTGATCAGACAGGATGTATCTAGACGTATCAGGGGTCCCACATCAAACGAATGCACACGCCCTACAACGTCACAGAGCCTCCACCAGCTTGAACAGTCCCCAGTTGACATGCAGTGTCCATGGATTTATCCCCCCTGCGGGTTTGGGGGTAAGAATAGGCCCGCGGTATTCCTGCCTGTCGTAAGAGGCGACTAAAAGGAGTCTCAAACTTTTCGGCCTTCTGTGATGGTCCCCTGTTGGGTTTGACCTCCATATCTCAAAATTTTCCGAAGAGCGAGCCGATTGGGGAAGGGCGCCTTACTTGGTGCATTGTGTCCATCTTGCGATCAGACCTTTCGCCAGCTTATTCGCTGTTGAATTGCAGTCCTGCCCGCTCTCCATCTCTTGGGCATGACTACGTTCCTGCGTGCAGATTACACCTTGCACTGTGCAGTGCCTCTTTCTGCACTGACGGCGACCATGGACCACACGTTACCTAACATCCAGCACGGTAGCCAGTCCGTTGTGGTGGGGCCGCCATGTACCCTGTTGGTTGTAGCCCCCTGACAACACAGGGATCGCTCTACTGATGCCTGTGCCATTAACTCCCCACGTATGCCAAGGAGTAGATGCCTATCCTCCTGGGGTATCGGGACTCCCAGCAACGGCCATCCTGCCAGGTGGCCTTTGCTGTGATTGGGTGGCGCCCGTGGGGAGGGCCCTTGGTCGGAGTGGGTGGCATCAGGGCGGATGACCCGCAATGAAGCGTGGTACCTCGTCTCTCGCTGGTGGCCAGCCGCCAGCAGTCTCTAAGCGTTCTCGGGCTAAATTTAACACTCAGAAGTACGATCCGAAAACATTCCCCTCCCTGGCCTCACCGTGGGAGGAACGTAAATCTCAGGATGGCAGTAGCAGTTATTCGCCCCGATTCTTAGTTTGTACGAGAGCTGATGGGGAGCCTTTTCTCTCCACAAAGCCTCAGTTCTTCGTCGAGCATTTAGAGGACAAGTTTGGGGAGGTGGAGGGCTTGTCCAAAATGCGCTCTGGATCGGTCCTGATACAAACGGCATCCTCTGCCCTGTCACAATGGTGACTTGCTTGTGACAAGTTAGGGGATGTTGCTGTTATGATCACACCGCATAAGAGTTTAAATATGGTCCAGGGAGTTATTTACCATAAGGACCTTCTTTTGCAGTCTGATGACGAGCTGCGCGCCAACTTAGAGTGCAGAGGTGTACATTTCGTCTGGCGCGTTCATCAGGGTCTGAAGGAAACTCAGATAGCTACCGGTGCCTTAATCTTGGCCTTTGACGGTGATACGTTACCGGAAAAGGTCAAGGTGATGCTCTACCAATGTGACGTCAAGCCCTATATCCCTCCCCCAATGCGGTGCTTCAAGTGCTGGAAGTTCTGCCTTATGTCTTCCCGCTGCACTTCCAGCCTCACATGTCGAGATTGCGGACACCCATCTCATCCCGATACTCCATGTTCCCCGCCTCCCATCTGTGTCAACTGCGGGGAGCACCATTCACCTTGCTCGCCAGACTGCAGAATCTCCCAGAAAGAGCGCAAAATCATGGAATATAAGACCCTGGACCGACTGACTTATACTGAGGCCAAAAGGAAATACGACCGATTACATCCTGTGAGAATGACATCTTCCTACGCCGCTGCTACAATACCTGGACCTCGATCTCGCCGGTCCCTCAGACGCCATGAATAGCACTAGCACAGGTGCTCAATCTGAGGCAGCAGGTGACCCGGCGGCGTAATCTGCCTTCCCAGTCCCGTTACGCCTTTCTCAGCCAAGGACAATACCATCCTCCAGTGGAACTGCAGCGGTTTCTTCCACCATCTAGCTGAGCTCCGCCAACTTATCAGCCTTCACCCTTTCTTCTGCATTGCTCTTCAGGAAACTTGGTTTCCAGCAATGCGAACCCCCGCCCTCCGTGGCTATCGGGGTTATTATAACAACCGGGCATCTTATGAAAGGGTGTCTGGTGGCGTCTGCATCTATGTCCTTAACTCTCTTCACAGCGAGTCTGTCCCTCTACAAACAGCTTTGGAGGCTGTCGCTGTTCGGGTGTGGACGCCACAGGCTGTTACCGTCTGCAGTCTTTACCTTCCACCGGATGGTGATGTCACGCAGCATGTCCTGGCTGCGCTGATAGCCCAATTGCCGCCACCTTTCTTGTTACTGGGCGATTTCAACGCCCATAACCCTCTGTGGGGTGGGTCGGTGGCGACAGGTCGAGGCGCCACCATTGAGCATTTCTTGGCACAGTTCCATCGTTCGCTTTTAAATGATGGTTCCTTCACACACTTCAGCGTGGCGCATGGCACGTACTCCGCCATCGACCTTTCGATCTGCAGCCCTAGACTCTTACTGTCTGGCCAATGGAGAGTGCATGACGACCTGTGCGGTAGTGACCACTTCCCGATCCTTCTGTCACTGCCACAGCGTCACTCTTCTGGGCGCCCCAGCAGATGGGCTATGAATAAGGCTGACTGGGACTTGTTTTCCTCCACTGCCACTATTGAGCCTCTCTCTAGTGATGACATTGATGCGGTGGTTCAATCGGTCACCACCGGCATCGTTACTGCCGCCGAATCTGCCATTCCCCGCTCTTCTGGGTCTCCTCGGTGGCGGACTGTGCCTTGGTGGTCGCCTGAGATCGCTGAAGCGATTAAAGATCGCCGGCGGGCGCTCCAGCGTCACAAGCGACATCCCTGCATTGAACACCTCATCATCTTCAAATGGCTGCGTGCGCGGGCCCGCCGTCTTATCCGCCAAAGCAAGCAGGAGTGCTGGGAGCGGTATGTGTCCACCATTGGCCTCCATGCCTCTCCGTCGCAGGTGTGGGCCAAGATCCGACGCCTCTGTGGCTATCGGACCCCTGTCAGCGTCCCTGCGCTCTCACTGAATGGAGCAGTTTGTACAGACTACGTCATTGCGAACCGCTTGGCAGAGCATTTTGCTATGAGTTTCGCTTCTTCCAATTACTCACTGGCCTTCCGCTCCATTAAAGAGCGGATGGAACGTCGGAGCCTTTCTTTTCGCACCCACCATCCTGAATCTTACAATGTTCCATTCAGTGAGTGGGAATTTCGCAGTGCCCTCGCCGCTTGTCCTGATACCGCTCCTGGGCCAGATAGCATCCACTGTTAGGTGCTGAAACACCTTTCAGTGGACTGCCAGCGACGGCTCCTCGACCTTTAAAACCGCATTTGGGTCGAGGGTGAGTTTCCGTCGCAATGGCGGGAAAGCATTGTAATCCCCGTTTTGAAACCGGGCAAGAGTCCTTTGGAGGTGGACAGCTACCGCCCCATTAGCCTCACTAACGTTCTTTGCAAGGTTCTCGAACGGATGGTGAGCCGGCGCTTGAATTGGGTACTGGAGTCTCGGAGCCTTCTGGCTCCGTCTCAGGGTGGATTCCGTAAAGGCCGCTCCGCCGCCGACAATCTTGTGAGCCTGGAGTCGGCCATCCGTACTGCCTTTGCCCGCCGTTAGCACCTGGTCGCTGTCTTTTTCGACATGCGGAAGGCTTACGATACGACATGGCGTCATCACATCCTATCTACGCTACATGGATGGGGCCTTCGGGGCCCTCTGCCGATCTTTATCAGAAATTTTCTGTCGTATCGTACCTTCCGCGTGCAAGTCGCGGCCTCTCATAGTTCCTCCCGCGTCCAGGAGAACGGGGTACCACAGGGATCTGTCCTCAGTGTCTGCCTGTTTTTAATCGCAATAAACGGGCTCGCTGCAGCAGTGGGAAATTCTGTCTCCGCTTCCCTGTATGCTGACGACTTCTGCCTTTACTACAGCTCTACTGGCATTGCAGCTGTTGAATGTCAGCTACAGGACGCTATCCGCAAGGCGCAATCTTGGGCTGTAGCTCATGGGTTCCAGTTTTCGGCAGGCAAGACCTGCGTTATGCATTTCTGCCAGCGACGTACTGTCCACCTGGAGCCGTAGCTTTCTCTTGACGGCGAACTTCTTTCAGTGGTGGAATCACACAGGTTTTTGGGGGTGGTTTTCGATGCCCGGTTGACTTGGCTGCCTCATATCCGGCAGCTTAAACAGGCGTGTTGGCGGCATCTCAATGCTCTGAGATGCTTGAGCCACACCCGCTGGGGCGCAGACCGATCTACCCTGTTACGGCTCTACCAGGCGTTAATCCAGTCTCGTCTGGATTATCGGAGCCTGACTTATGGCTCGGCATTCCCATCTGCGCTGTGGGTACTGGACCCCATCCTACACAGCGGAATACGCCTTGCCACTGGTACTTTCCGGACAAGCCCAGTGGACAGCATAGTTGCGGAGGCAAGTATCCCCCCATTGCGGTTGCGGCGCCAATATCTACTGGCCGCTTATGCTGCCCATGTTTTTAGCATGCCCGGGTATCCGCACTACCGTCTCCTGTTCCCGCAATCGGTCGTTCATCTGCCAGAACGTCGGCCCCGGTCAGGTTGTACGATCGCGGTCCGTGTCAGAGAGCTTCTCTCCGGGCTTGGGGCTTTACCTCTTCCACCTCCTTTCCGGGCACCTCTGCGTACACCCCCGTGGTGTGTGCCTCGCCCTCGCCTTCAGCTGGAGTTGGCACAGGGCCCGAAGGACTCAGTCCCTCCAGAGGCCTTCCGCCGCCGCTTTTATTCCATCCTGGCCACGTATCAGGGCTCTGGCGTTGTATACTTTGACGGTTCGATGGTTGCTGGATGTGTCGGTTATGCGCTAACTCTAGGGGACCATTCCGAACAAAGTTCCTTGCCGGATGGCTGCAGCGCTTACACTGCTGAGCTGGTCGCCATCTTTCGTGCCCTAGAGTATATCCGCTCCTGCTCAGGTGAGTCCTTCGTTATCTGTAGCGATTCCCTGAGCGGTTTACGAGCTCTCGACCAGTGTTTCCCTCGTTCTCGTCTGGTGATGGCTATCCATGAGACCCTGCATATTCTTGCCCGTTGCGGCCGCTCTGTGGTCTTTGTTTGGACCCCGGGCCATGTTGGGATAACCGGCAATGAGAATGTTGACCGCCTGGCGAAAGAGGCCACTAGTAAATCATCTCTGGAGATTGGCCTCCTGGAGACTGATTTGCGGGCAGTCTTGCGCCGCGAAGTTCTATCGATTTGGGACGCTGAATGGCGCAATCTGCCCACGCCAAACAAACTCCGTCTAATCAAGGCGACGACGACTGTGTGGCGGTCGTCCATGCGGGTCTCCCGCAAGGAGTCTGTTGTCCTCTGCCGGCTGCGCATTGGGCACACTCGGCTTACGCACGGCCACTTATTGCGCCGTGAGGACGCACCTCTATGTCGCTGCGACTGAGTTTTATCTGTGGTCCATATTTTATTGGAGTGTCCGCTTTTAGCTGTGCTCAGGCAGACGTTCGCACTGCCTGACACGCTCCCTGTCCTTTTAACAGATGACCCTGCTATGGCTGGCTTAGTTTTGCGTTTTATTCCGGCAGGGGGTTTTTATCATTTAATGTGAGTGTTTGTTTTATTTTATTGTTTTGTGTTGATTCTGGCCTTTGGCCTACGGTTTTAAACTCAGTTTTTAATGTGTTTTCGGATGTTGGCTTTTCCTTTTTTTGTTCTTATGGTCGGCCAACCACCGTCACACTCTGTATGATTTTATTTCGTTTTGACTGGTCCTTGTCTACGTTTCTTTTGTTCTGTGTCGTCTGTCTCCTATTATGTTGAACATTTTTTATTCTCTGTAGGTATTTTTAGTTTTTTGGAAAAAGGGACCCTTTAATCCTTAAACCAACCAACCAACCAACCAACCATGGATTTATGAGGTTGTCATCATACCCGTACACAGGGTCCATGGAGTCATGATGTTGTCTTCATACCCGTACACGTCCATACTCTATATACATTTTGAATTGAAATGAGAGTCGTCCAACCAGGCAATATGTTTCTAGTCATCAACAGTCCAGTGTTCGTACCGATGGGCCCAAATGAGGCGTAAAGCTTTGTGCTGTGCAGTCAGCAAGGGTACACGAGTGGGCCTTCGGCTCTGAAAGCTCATATAGATGATGTTTCGTTGAATGGTTCGCGTGCTGACACTTGTTGATGGTCAAGCATTGAAATTTTCTGTAATTTGCGGAAGGGTTGCACTTTCGCCACGCTGAACGATTCTCTTCAGTCCCCATTCTTGCAGGATCTTTTTCCGGCCGCAGC
This sequence comes from Schistocerca cancellata, assembly GCF_023864275.1. Classification (NCBI taxonomy): domain Eukaryota; kingdom Metazoa; phylum Arthropoda; class Insecta; order Orthoptera; family Acrididae; genus Schistocerca; species Schistocerca cancellata. Next base: position 297,358,975 of record NC_064632.1, read on the forward strand.
AATGTCGGAGATTTGTTGTTTTACTGGATTGCTGATATTCGCGGAGCCCTCGTGAAATGGTCGTACAGGAAAATCCCCACTTCATCGCTACCTCGGAGATGCTGGGTCCCATCGCTCTTGCGCCGAGTATAATACCACGTTCAAAGCCATTTAAATCTTGATAACCTGCCACTGTAGCAGCAGTAACCGATCTAACAACTACGCCAGGCACATGTCTTACACAGGCGATGCCGGCAGCAGCACCATATTAAGCCTGTTTACATATCTCTGTGTTTGAATACGCATTATTGTACTAGTTTCTTTGCAATTTAAGTGTAGATGTGACCCAGTACATCTATTGTTCTACAGTTTCACTCGTTAATAACCAAAGAAACAACAAAAAAATTCGGTCTTCAGAAACACTGTTTTTACAGGAGGGCCTTTTCCAATTCGAAATTAGAATGATATTAATACCTTCAGCTGCTGATGGGCGTTGATATATATCAGCGAAGATAGGTGAAAATGTGTGCCCCGACCAGGACTCGAACCAGGGATCTCCTGCTTACATGGCAGTCGCTCTATCCATCTTACCCACCGAGGGCACAGAGGATAGCGCGACCGCAGGGACTATCTCGCGCACGCCTCCCGCGAGACCCACATTCTCACCTTGTATGTCCACACACTACTTTCATAGTGTCTTTTCGGACATGTCCGAAAGAACAGACACCATATCCATATAAATATATTTTCCAATTCGCGTGCGCTGCGTCTCCACGGGGCACCACAGACGCACCTGCTGACGGAGAAGGCACCCTTTCTCGAAGACGCTGCGCAGTGGTAACGAAAAGCGTGTGGGGAGGAGTCAGGCGTTGTGGACAACGATCTTGATAAAGGTGACCAGCAGCTCTTCCAGTACTGTGAGCTTGGCCACACAGAATACTCGTGTCGGTGTATTCGGCAAAAGTGTACTCAGCAATGTTGCTCTAACACTCACAGCACATGAACGAGACTCGAACCAGGTCAGAGAGGAGACATCCGTCAAATGACATCATACGATCCGACGTAAGTAATCCCGCCCCCCAGTGATTATAACCCTGTTGCATACCACATTAGCGAAGATGTATTTATACGGCTGTAGCACGGATATACGTTTCCATACATGGGCTCCAGTTCAAAATATCGTCACTCAGTTCCCTAGAAGTTTTTAACGGGAATTTTGTAACATCCTGTATCTCTCCAGTAACTATACAGCTGTTTCCAGAATTAGTTCACTCTGCAGCGGAGTGTGCGTCGATATGAAACTTCCTGGCAGATTAGAACTGTGTGCGGGACCGAGACTCGAACTCGGGACCTTTGCCTTTCGCGGGCGAGTGCTCTGCCATTTGAGCTACCCAAGCACAACTCACGCCCCGTCCACGCAGCTTCACTTCTGCCAGTACCTCGTCTCCTACCTACAGCTGTTGTACCACATTCGAAATATAGGGATGTATTTCAGGATTTCGGCGTTATGCAACTTCGCAGAAACATGGCTGAATTTTCCTGTATATTGTTATCATTAAAACGAAGCACCGTTTCTGTCTCCATATCAAAAAGTATTAGGTACTATTTTCATCATTTCAAGCACTATTAAAGTTGTTAGGTGTAGGAAAAAATACTAGTATCATACTGAAAATATTGGAGAGAAGCGATAGAATTCCTACAAACATCTATATCTACATGATTACTCTGCAATTCATATTTAAGTGCTTGGCAGGGGGTTCATCGAACCACAATCATACTATCTCTCTACCATTCCACTCCCGAACAGCGCGCGGGAAAAACGAACACCTAAACCTTTCTGTTCGAGCTCTGATTTATTTTATTTTGATGATCATTCCTACCTATGTAGGTTGGGCTCAACAAAATATTTTCGCATTCGGAAGAGAAAGTTGGTGACTGAAATTTCGTAAATAGATCTCACCGCGAAACGTCTTTGCTTTAATGACTTCCATCCCAACTCGTGTATCATATCTGCCACACTCTCTCCCCTATTACGTGATAATACAAAACGAGCTGCCCTTTTTTGCATCCTTTCGATGTCCTCCGTCAATCCCACCTGGTAAGGATCCCACACCGCGCTGCAATATTCTAACAGAGGACGAACGAGTGTAGTGTATGCTGTCTCTTTAGTGGATTTGTTGCATCTTCCAAGTGTCCTGCCAATGAAACGCAACCTTTGGCTCGCCTTACCCACAATATTATCTATGTGGTCTTTCCAACTGAAGTTCGTAATTTTTACACCCATGTACTTAGTTGAATTGACAGCCTTGAGAATTGTACTATATATCGAGTAATCGAATTCCAACGGATTTCTTTTGGAACTCATGTGGACCACCTCACACTTTTCGTTATTTAGCGTCAACTGCCACCTGCCACACCATACAGCAATCTTTTCTAAATCGCTTTGCAACTGATACTGGTCTTCGGATGACCTTACTAGACGGTAAATTACAGCATCATCTGCGAACAACCTAAGAGAACCGCTCAGATTGTCACCCAGGTCATTGATATAGATCACGAACAGCAGAGGTCCCAGGACGCTTCCCGGGGGAACAGCTGATATCACTTCAGTTTTACTCGACGATTTTCCGTCTATTACTACGAACTGCGACCTTCCTGACAGGAAATCACGAATCCAGTCGCACAACTGAGACGATACCCCATAGGCCCGCAGCTTGATTAGAAGTCGCTTGTGAGGAACGGTGTCAAAAGCTTTCCGGAAATCTAGAAATACGGAATCAACTTGAGATCCTCTGTCGATAGCGGCCATTACTTCGTGTGAAAAAAGAGCTAGCTGCGTTGCACAAGAACGATGTTTTCTGAAACCATGCTGCTTACGTATCAATAGATCGTTCCCTTCGAGGTGATTCATAATGTTTGAATACAGTATATGCTCCAAAACCCTACTGCAAACCGACGTCAATTATATAGGTCTGTAGTTCGATGGATTACTCCTACTACCCTTCTTAAACACTGCTGCGACCTGCGCAATTTTCCAATCTATAGGTACAGATCTATCGGTGAGTGAGCGGTTGTATATGATTGTTAAGTAGGGAGCTATTGCATCAGCGTAATCTGAAAGGAACCTAATCGGTATACAATCTGGACCTGAAGACTTGCCCGTATCAAGCGATTTGAGTTGCTTCGCAACCCCTAAGGTCCCTCCTGCAGGTTCGGGGGTTAGAATAGGCCCGAGGTATTCCTGCCTGTCGTAAGAGGCGACTAAAAGGAGTCCCTCCCCCTCAAGGGGGTAGTTAGCGCCTGCGTCCGGAGACGGACGGTTCCACGACCTATATTTGCGGTCATTTTGGTTTTTCACTTCTTCTCTTTTCTTCCTTCCTTTGGTTGGTTCCTTTCTTTGTTCTTCTCCATCTCACTGTCTTCCTTACTCTTTCCCTTGCCTTCTTCTCCTTGCCTTCTTCTCCTTGCCTTCTCTGGTCTCCGCCTCGGCATTTGAGACAGTCTGTCCTCTCTCTCTTCTTTTTCCTCTTCTTCCTTCCTCCCTGTGCGCGCCTGAAGGCCGACCCACGCGTTCGCACGCGTAGCCGGTGACGGGGTAACGCGTAATTCCTCGCCCTGGGTAGACAAGTAAGGCACGCACGTACCCCCTGGTAAAGGCCAGGCCCAGGGAGGGGTGATTGCCTGAGCTGATACCTTCTGACCATGCCGATTGGTCCCTCCGTCTGTTTCTCGGGAGGTGTGACCTGAGGTGTAAACATTCACCTAAGGCGGGAGTGCCCTTTGAGAGGGTCCCCACAAGGAAGGAGCGCGCCATCGGAGACGCTGGCAATCATGGGGGATTCCTCCGCAATGGATTCCTCTTCTTCTTCTCTCTCGACTTCTGCCCCTAAAAGGAAACTTGACCAGCCACCAGCGACAAAAGTACTACCGCCTGCCCCACAGTTCCTCGTAGTTTCTCGATCTGAAGACGGCAAGGATTTTTCCTCTGTCAACCCTTTCGTTATACAGAAGGGCGTAGATGCCATAGCTGGATCTGTCAAGTCGTGTACCAGGTTGCGTAATGGTACCTTGTTACTAGAAACTGAGAGCGCCTTTCAGGCACAAAAACTGCTTCGGGCCACACTCCTGTACACGTTCCCTGTCCGGGTGGAGGCTCACCGCACTTTGAATTCGTCTCGTGGTGTGGTCTGTACTCGATCACTCGACGGATTGACTGATGAGCAGATTCAGTCTTTCCTCGCTGAGCAGGGCGTGACGGCTGTCCATAGGGTCATGAAAAAGGTCAACAATGACCTTGTACCGACCCGGACACTTTTCTTCACCTTTGATAGAGTTCAGCGTATCAAAGCGGGCTACGTGGTTATTTCTGTTCGCCCCTATGTCCCGACACCTACGCGCTGCTACCAGTGTCAGCGTTTTAATCACACTCGCCAGTCTTGTTCCAATGCGGCTAAATGTGTCACTTGTGGCAGGGATGCCCATGAGGGTGACTGTCCACCTCCGTCTCCTCGTTGTGTGAACTGTCAGGGTGACCATGCAGCGTCCTCCCGCGACTGTCCCATCTACAAGGAAGAACGCTGTATCCAAGAAATTCGGGTCAAAGAGAAAGTGTCCACCTCGGCTGCTCGCAAGCTATTTGCTAGTAGGAAGCCCACGCTGCTCCCAGCGGGAAAATACAGTACTGTCCTCGCCTCTCCTCGGACTACCAGGGAGGTGGCGACACAGACATGCGATCTGACCTTCAGCACCACGGTCGTCCGTTCGGCCAGTGCTAAGATCGCGCGGTCGACGCCTCCTCTTCCTCCCGTCACCCCTCAGACACAAGCACCTTCATCAGCTTCTGCTAAGACGAAGACCCAGACGTCACATGCACGGGCCTTCAAGAAGGAACCGTCCCGTGCAGACTTCCTACGTACCTCGAATTCCCAGCCATCGACCAGTACTTCCACTAAACGACCTTCCAAGAAGGCTCATAGGAAGCACAGTTCTCCGCCGCGGCGCATTTCTTCTCCTGCGCCACCCAGAGGTTGCCGCCCCAGGCGGTCATCCGTTTCGCCTAGCTGCGCCGCTGGTAGCCGAACATCTGGCCGTCCACCGGCGGAGGAAGCTCCCCCTCCCGGCCATCTTAACGAGATGGCCGATGAACCTATAGAACCAATGGACGATGACTGTCCGCCTCCTGATAGCGGCGGCAGTGCTCGCTCGAAGCCTGTCCCTCAGCGGCCTTCGAGGTGACTGCTTCTTTCATCTTCCTTTTCCTATCACGATGGCACTTATTCACTGGAATATTGGCAGCATTCGCTCCAACCGAGAGGACTTGAAGTTGCTGCTCCGCTTGCACCGTCCGCTCGTCGTAGCCCTACAGGAAACGAAGCTACGCCCATGCGATCACATTGCCTTGGCACACTACACGTCTGTGCGTTTTGACCTACCCCCTGTGGTAGGTATTCCGGCTCACGGAGGGGTTATGTTGCTGGTCCGGGATGATATTTACTACGATCCCATCACATTGCACACCGGCCTGCAGGCAGTTGCCATCCGAATTACGCTCCCCACTTTTACATTTTCCATTTGTACCGTTTACACTCCATCATCGTTTGCCGTTACCAGGGCAGACATGGTGCAAATTATTGCTCAGCTACCTGCACCATTTTTGTTAACTGGAGACTTCAATGCCCACCATCCCCTTTGGGGCTCTCCAGCATCCTGCCTGAGGGACTCCCTGTTAGCAGACCTTTTCAACCAGCTCAATCTTGTCTGCCTCAATACTGGCGCCCCTACTTTTCTTTCGGATACATCTCACACCTATTCCCATTTAGACCTCTCTATATGTACTACCCAACTTGCACGCCGGTTTGAGTGATATGCACTTTCTGATACATATTCGAGTGACCACTTCCCGTGTGTTATCCATCTCCTGCAGCATACCCCCTCTCATCTAGTTGGAACATCTAGTTGGAACATGTCCAAAGCAGACTGGGGGCTCTTCTCTTTCAGGGCGACCTTTCAGGATCAAACCTTCACAAGCTGCGATAGTCAGGTCGCACACCTCACGAAAGTCATTCTCACTGCTGCTGAATATTCCATCCCTCACACTACCTCTTCTCCACGTCGCGTACCGGTCCCCTGGTGGACCGCAGCATGTAGAGACGCTTTACGTGCTCGTCGCCGTGCTTTACGCACCTTTAAACGCCACCCTACAGTGGTGAATTGTATCACATAAACGATTACGTGCGCAGTGCCGTCGTATTATTAAAGAAAGCAAGAAAGCCAGCTGGGCTGCTTTCACAAGCACCTTCAACAGTTTTACTCCTTCTCTTGTCTGGGGTAGCCTGCGCCAGCTATCTGGCACTAAGGTCCACTCACCAGTTTCTGGCTTGACGGTTGCGAATGGCATCCTTGTGGCCCCTGAGGATGTCTCCAATGCCTTCGGCCGCTTTTTCGCAGAGGTTGTTTAAGCTCTGCTCATTACCACCCTGCCTTCCTCCCCAGAAAAGAGGCAGAGGAGGCTAGGCCACCTAACTTCGGCTCCTCGAATCGTGAAAGTTATAATGCCCCTTTCACCATGCAGGAACTCGAACATGCACTTGCCCGGTCACAGTCCTCCGCTCCAGGGCCTGATTCTATTCATATTCAGATGCTGAAGAACCTTTCTGCTGCGGGTAAAGGTTTCCTTCTTCGTAATTATAATCGCATCTGGATTGAGGGACATGTTCCCGCATGCTGGCGCGAGTCTATTGTTGTACCGATTCCTAATTCGGGGAAGGACAAGCACTTGCCTTCCAGTTATCGACCCATCTCGCTTACCAGCTGTGTCTGTAAGGTGATGAAGCGAATGGTTAACTCTCGTTTGGTTTGGCTGCTCGAATCTCGACGCCTACTTACCAATGTACAATGTGCATTTCGTAGGCGCCGCTCTGCTGTTGACCATCTGGTTACCTTGTCGACCTTCATTATGAATAACTTCTTGCGGAAGCGCCCGACCGCAGCTGTGTTCTTTGATTTGGAGAACGCTTACGACACCTGTTGGAGGGCGGGCATTCTCCGCACCATGCATGCATGGGGCCTTCGCGGTCGCCTCCCTCTTTTTATTCGTTCCTTTTTAATGGATCGACAGTTCAGGGTACGTGTGGGTTCTGTTCTGTCAGACACCTTTCGCCAGGAGAATGGGGTGCCACAGGGCTCAGTTTTGAGCGTCGCTCTCTTCGCCATAGCGATCAATCCAATAATGGATTGCCTCCCAGCTGATGTATCAGGCTCCCTTTTCGTGGACGATTTTACCATCTATTGCAGCGCGCAGCGTACATGTTTCCTGGAGCGCTGTCTTCAGCGTTCTCTTGACCATCTTTACTCCTGGAGTGTCGCCAATGGCTTCCGTTTTTCTGCCAAGAAGACGGTCTGTATTAACTTCTGGCGCTACAAAGAGTTTCTCCCACTGTCCTTACGACTCGGTCCCATTGATCTCCCATTTGTGGAGACAACAAAATTTTTGGGTCTTACATTGGACAGGAAACTTAGCTGGTCTCCACATGTGTCTTATTTGGCTGCCCATTGTACCCGTACTCTAAATGTCCTTCGTGTTCTCAGTGGTACGTCTTGGGGAGCGGATCGAACCGTCCTCCTTCGCCTATATCGGTCGATCGTCCGCTCAAAGCTTAATTATGGGAGCTTCGTATACTCCTCTGCACGGCCGTCCATCTTACGCCGCTTCAACTCCATACAACATCGGGGTTTACGTCTTGCGATCGGAGCATTTTATACTAGTCCCGTCGAGAGTCTTCATGCTGAAGCCGGTGAATTGCCACTGACCTACCGGCGCGATATACTGCTTTGTCGGTATGCCTGTCGGCTACTGTCAATGCCCGACCACCCGTCTTATCGTTCCTTTTTTGACGACTCTCTCGATCGTCAATACGGGTTGTATGTCTCTGCCCTGATACCCCCTGGAGTTCGCTTTCGTCGCCTCCTTCGAAACCTTGATTTTTCACTCCCTTCAACCTTTAGAGTGGGCGAGAGCCACACGCCACCTTGGTTTCAGGCTCAGGTTCGTGTTCACCTTGACCTCAGATCGCTCCCAAAGGAGGTTACCCCGGTTCGGTATACCACTCCCGTTTTGTCGAACTTCGTTCGAAGTTCATTAAGATGACCTTCATTTATACAGATGGCTCTAAGACCAATGACGGGGTCGGATGTTCTTTTATTGTCGGGGCACAAAGTTTCAAATACCGGCTCCATGGCCATTGTTCGGTCTTCACAGCTGAGCTCTTTGCCCTCTACCAGGCTGTTCTTTACATCTGCCGCCAGCGACATTCTGCTTACGTCATCTGCTCCGATTCCCTGAGCGCACTCCAGAGCCTCAGTGATCCGTATCCGGTTCACCCTTTCGTGCACCGGATCCAACGCTCTCTTCAGCAGCTGGTGGACGACGGTTCTCCGGTTAGCTTTATGTGGTTTCCTGGCCATGTCGGTATCCCTGGGAACGAAGCTGCAGATGCCGCGGCCAAGGCTGCGGTCCTCCAGCCTCGGACAGCTTCTTGTTGTGTCCCTTCATCAGATTGTAGCAGGGTCATTTGTCGGCGCATTTTGTCGCTGTGGCATGCCGATTGGGCTGCACTTACGGACAACAAGCTTCGGGCCTTGAAACCTCTTTCCGCAGCTTGGACGTCCTCCTCACGCCCTTCTCGGCGGGAGGAGGTCTTTTGGCCCGGTTACGAATTGGACACTGACGGTTCAAACATCTGCCATCTGCTGACGGCTGCGCCGGCGCCATTCTGCCCATGTGAGCAATTGCTGACGGTCCGCCATATTTTAACGTCCTGTCCGGATTTTAACACACTGCGTCTTGATCTTGGTCTGCCATGTACTCTAGATGCCATTTTAGCGGATGACCCACGAGCAGCTGCTCGCGTTCTTCGTTTTATCAACTTGACAAACCTCTCTAAGGACATTTGATTATGCTGTTTTTTTTAATCCTATGCCTGTCAGTCTGTCTTTTATCGTGTTTTCCCTTTTAGTTGCTGTTTTAAGCTTGTGCCTCGCGGTGCATTCCTAACGTAGTCTGAGCGCTAATGGCCATTGAAGTTGTGCGCCCTAAAACCACAAAAAAAACCCGAAGGTATCTACTTCTAAGAAACTCATGCTAGCAGCTGTTCGTGTTTCAAAATCTGGAATATTCCATTCGTCTTCCCTGGTGAAGGAATTTCGGAAAACTCCGCTTTAGCGGCACAGTCGTCGGTATCAGTACCATCGGCACTGCGCAGCGTAGGTATTGACTGCGTCTTGCCACTTGTGTACTTTACATACGACCAGAATTTCTTCGGATTTTCTACCAAATTTCGAGAGAATGTTTCGTTGTGGAACCTATTAAAGGCATCTCGCATTGAAGTCCGTGCCAAATTTCGCGCGTCTGTAAATTTTAGCCAATCTTCGGGATTTCGCGTTCTTCTGAACTTCTCATGCTTTTTCCGTTGCCTCTGCAACAGCGTTCGGACATGTTTTGTGTACCATGGGGGATCAGTTCCATCTCTTTTCCGCGTTCTTCTGAACTTCGCATGCTTTTTCCGTTGCCTCTGCAACAGCGTTCGGACATGTTTTGTATACCATGGGGGATCAGTTCCATCTCTTACCAATTTATGAGGTATGAATCTCTCAATTGCTGTTGCTACTATATCTTTGAATTTCAGCCATATCTCGTCTACATTTGCATAGTCAGTTCGGAAGGAATGGAGATTGTCTCTTAGGAAGGCTTCTAGTGACACTTTATCCGCTTTTTTAAATAAAATTATTTTGCATTTGTTTCTGGTGGATTTGGAAGAAACGGTATTGAGCCTAGCTACAACGACCTTGTGATCGCTAATACCTGTATCAGTCATGATGCTCTCTATTAGCTCTGGATTGTTTGTGGCTAAGAGGTCAAGTGTGGATTCGCAACCATTTACAATTCGCGTGGGTTCTTGTACTAACTGCTCGAAATAATTTTCGGAAGATGTTTTCTACCACCGGTTTGGAACAAGTATTTTTGCCAACATATCGAGGGAAGGTTGAAGTCCCCACCAACTATAACCGTATGAGTGGGGTATTTATTTGTTACGAGACTCAAATTTTCTCCGAACTGTTCAGCAACTATATCATCAGAGTCTGGGGGTCGGTAGAAGGAGCCAATTTTTAACTTAGTTCGGCTGTTAAGTATAACCTCCACCCATACCAATTCGCACGGAGTATCTACTTCGACTTCACTACAAGATAAACCACTACTAACAGACACAAACACTCCACCACCAATTCTGCCTAATCTGTCTTTCCTGAACACCGTCTGAGACTTCGTAAAAATTTCTGCAGAACTTATTTCAGGCTTTAGCCAGCTTTCTGTACCTATAACGATTTCAGCTTCTGTGCTTTCTATTAGCGCTGGAAGAAAACCATTTTGGGTACTAGGCAATGTCATTATAAAACAGTGAAACAACTAAAATAACGACATTTCGACCATCGTTTGAACGATCCTCTTCAGAGCGAATAAATGCCACGAAATTTCAAATCAGCAGCAGCAAAATGAAAGTTCGATTTGGAAACAATTTCTATTTCTTCTTTCTTATCTTCGATCAATTTCCCGAATTTCTCTTTCGTTTCGTATGTTGCTTTCTTTATACAAGGTGTTTCACATTTCTAGAGCTTGCAATTTTACCTAGTAACTCATGCCTGCAAACGTCATCTAACGAGGCTACAGAGCATCAAAATACAGGCGCCAGCTCCGGCAAATGTGTGAAAGTAGAGTGTGATGCCGTGATTATGTATCAATTTGAGGTAAGGGCCCCAGTTCCGGAAACGAATGAGTCGAAAGCTACAAGGGAAAATCGCTATCATTCCTCTGACGGTGCAATACAAGTACTGATACTGTTGTTGCTAACTTTCAAAGGTGGTAGTATGGATCAAAGTAAGAAAAAATGTCCGGTAAACATGGGCTACAAAATGCATACCTGAGGAGCTATGAGCACTTGTTCAGTAGTGGAGATATGTTTTATGCTAGCGAAGACGAACAAGTCCTCACAGCTCTTAAGGTATGCATTTTACAGCTCATGTGTACTGGACATTGTTTTCTTCTTTCGGTCCACACTACCACCTCTGAAAGTTTCCTGCCCTACATCTTAGCTACAATACTACCGGTACATACTGTCACATGTAACAGGAATGTCTTCTCTTCTAATTTTCCGTTATAGGGACATAATCTCAAATTGATACATTTATCCATCTCCATCATCATAGAAAATTGGTAACATCTTCATTGGATCTCCCTGTATACACATATTTTACAGACTCCAGCGACTGTAACTTATATACTCTGTAGCGTCGCTGGATGACGTTTCCAGACATCGATTCCTATGTAAAACTTCATCAGCTAGGTCCCCTCTACAGACTCGATAAGTGTGTAGCATGACGTGTAAAACATTCTGTATGCAAAGTAAATAACATGGAAGAAGGGGCTAGAACCCCCCCCCCCCCAATCTCTCTCTCTCTCTCTCTCTCTCTCTCTCTCTCTTCTCAACTATCAACTACAAGCTTCCTTTTAAGTCTTACAACTGCTGTCTGATTTCTGGCCGAGTTCTAGATAACATGCCGCTCACTGTATTTTATCGCTGGTTGCATCTTAAATTCAAACTGTATATTCTGTTCAAAACTGTCAAAAGTTATTTTCTACATCTATAGATGTTATAAATATAGGTTGAATTTCTTCAACCGATCTCTAGCGGCTAGTGTATTCTCCCAAAATTGATTTTCCTCTAGCTCGTCTTCTCTAATGTGTTCCAATCCTCTGTAGATATTTTGGATCAGTATTTTCAGCCTGGACGTATGAAAGTGACGGTTCGGTAGTATTCGCACTTATCACTATTTGCCTTATTTGGTATTGGTGTTATTTTTTTCGTTTAGTCTGAAGATTTAGCAGTCACGTCAGCTAGCATAGATGTTGAGGAGTGAAGCAGCAAACGCCGACCGAGTGAGTCCTCACCGGTGCTCATAGAGCCCTCTGGTAGCGAAGCCCTGCACTACAGACAACTGAGTGTGTGAGGGACTAGTAGCGACACCTAGCAGCAAAGTGATAACTGAGTGTGTGAGGGACTAGTAGTGACACCTAGCAGCAAAGTGATGAACCGCAAAATAGCCGCGAAAATTGAGTGACTTAAATATCTAGTTGCTGTTTATTTCTTCCTTTACACTATTATTACAAAACAGACTATGGCATCACTGCACGGTTTGTCTGTTACCGTATTTTTGTGTATTTCACACGTTACAAAATAATTCTGTTCTCGTAACATATAATGCAAACTACATCTCCAGTGACATTAATGTACGCAGCATGTTACATTCATCGTTCCCTCTTTGTAATTTAGCATTACTAAAAGTTTTGTCCACACTTTTAAGCATTAAAAATGGATATGTGGCTCGGAAATTAATAGCAAAAGAAACAGCCTTACTAGCAGACAGTCTCTCTCTCTCTCTCTCTCATTAACAAAAATACGAAATGTAGGTTCAATTTCCTCTGCGCAGTGAGGTGTCGGGGCTACTGTTACATTAAATGGTACCAAAATAATCGCACGATATTGTGGGTTAAAGAATTTTGAACAGCAAGGGGAACTGTAAGTAAGTTTCTTGCAATGCAACGTTAGTGATATATAGTAGTACAACAATAATAGACGTTTGTCATCCCTTTTTCTTATTTTACAGTTTCGCTCATTACTGATGGCAAACGCCTTGCAGAGAAGGTAACATTCTGCATCTTCGGCTACGGCCTTTACAATCTCTTTCATTCAACTAGACTTAACCTGTACAGGTAGTAATATAATTTCTTTTCTGATCCACAAGATACTTTTACAAAAAGTAGAGGCAGAGAGGTTGTCATATAACTATTAATCGAAATATTATATGAAATATATGGACGTGTTAGTAAAATAGTCAAGAAATTCCTCTTATTAATGTTAAGTGTTATCTGCTTGATTCAGCATTCAGCTCACAGTTCACATAAAACCACGAGAAATATCGTTTTTCATACAAAAAAAAGAGTTTATCTCATTAGTGACCTATGTCAAATCAAACATTTCATTTTGAAGCTAGAATAATTTGAGACAAAGAAGGGCTGTGTTCGTTTTTGAAAATGCAATTAGTGAAAACAATGTATTTTTAAAAGGTATTGTCAACTGTTACGAAACGATTTCTTATACAGAATTTATTTATCACATAGTCAATCATGATACTAAAAAGAACACATTGTTGGCTTGTGTGTTGCTGTTGATATAATATTTTGCATTTTCTTATGACTTTGAAATAATTACTGCTGTTTCAGCACTGATAATGTGTGAAATACAGTATGTAATATATGAATCAGTATGATAAACTTTTTTTTCGAATATTGACTGTTAACTATAAGAAAATGGCAGATGTTTGGGTATTTACCTCAGCAGTATTCAGCACACGAAGGAAAACAAAATCTTTTATTTATTTATTTTTTGTAAGGTTTTTATTTCATAGTTGTAATCCTACAAATATTAATGATACCATGCAGTTTCTTTTGATAGTGAGATATATTAAGTACCTTAAAATATGTAGATGAAGTCTGGTGAAGAAAGTGTGTGAATTAAAATGTTTGCAGCAGCACAATCAGGTTTAGTTTGTAGTGTGGGAGTGAGCTCCACGTGGGATCCGAAGCACGGACCCCACAGGGGTACCCGGCATGCGCCACATGCCAGGGCAGAGGTGGAGGCTAGTGTTCGGAAATCTGAAAATTCCAGCGCCGGCTGGGGATAGAATCGCGGCCCGGCTGGGGCGAATAGCCCCAGCCGAGGCGCTGGAGCGTTCCAGACCCCTTACCACTAGACCACCGAGGACCCCGGCTGTTTCCTGCTCTGGAGTCCAGCTAGTGGTCGTAGAGCACTTCCTGCTGTCCTCCGTGTTTACACCGAGGCAGCAGTGGCATGTTATAACAGGAAGTGTTTACCTGCGTCCGCTGAATGTGCACTTAGTGTACGACTTATTTACCCGGCTGACGTCGTGTCGCTATAATCTCCTTAGTTGCGTTACAATTATTTGCAGGGACCGAAAATCTGCCTATGCAGTTATACGCAGTCGCGTCTCACTATTTGAACCTCTGTGATTCGATCGTGTTGTCAAGACCCATGTAAGAACTTCTATTTATCGAAGAAACCTCATGTGTTCGGTACATTCCATAAACGGAAGCGACTGTCATAACAGACAACCCCGTAAACATTTTGCAATGAAGTGTCAGCCGGTACGTAATACTCGATATCTGGAATTGTTTTATCGGTTATTAAGATAATCGTTTCACCCCTATACACTTCGAAAAATTCCCGTGTTTTCTCAATAAAGCATAAACACAGTACGTACATAAATCCGTCGCGAAAATGACATCGAAGAAGTACAAGTGTTCGAGTACCACAGAAAAGAAGCGGGTCCTTGAAAGTGTGGAACGGAGAGCAGAACAAAAATAATATGTAACATTTCGGGATTCCCTCATACTCGCTGTAGACACTCCAGAAGCAGGAAAATCAGTTTGATGACGTCTCATGAGGAGCGAGGAATAAATTCACTCTCAAATAACTACTGTATGAGATGCCTCGCCGCCTCTTGAAGGGTGTCATGGGCTTCTGCGGCCGTGGACTTGGCGACCCGTGAGTCATCGCGGTGTTTCTGACCACATACATTTTAGCTGCTGGTTCTCCGACCTTCAAAGGAAGCCGCGACAATGGGGAGGCTCTGCCTGTCGTTTTGTAATAAGAACGCCCCTCCACATTTTATCTGGGCTTAAGACTGTCTATAGTGCATAGCCGTGTTTTAAAAAATGTTATTTTTTTTTACCTTTTCCATTCTACAACATTACTTCCTGTCTTATTTTACGAACTTTTCGTAGGAATGTTGTAAATTTTAAACGTCTTATATCCACCGAGTCATTATGTATTCTTAAAATACCTTTTAACTCTTTCTCAAGACACATGTATCTTTTACCTCTTTCATTGAAGAGGCTGGCCAACGGATTATTTTTTTTTAAATTTCAAGTTTTGATTTTACTGCATCCTCCTTTAGCTTATTGATCAGAAATTGTAGGTTCAGATACTTTTGCCTTAATGAAGGGTATGGTTTGGTATGCCAAACTTCGACAGCATTCGTGGTCCTGTGCATCGAATTGATGACGGTAGATAGCCGACCGAAATCACTTCGACATAAATTCTCTAAACGCAGATAACTTTGCTACTGCTGTGTTAGGTATCGATGTATTACCCAACACTGCCGAAGCCAAGTTATTTGAGAGTGAATTTGTTTCGAGATAATTTCGGTCGACTGTCTGTCTTCACCAATTCCACATTTCAGATGGTGTACTAGGATTTTCCATCTATTGACTGACTATATAGTCTACGAATTCATGATCTTTTCGCCACTGGGCATTTGCTACGCTGTTACCATCCATGCATCATCAAGGCAGTCCGGTGGAAGATGTGCTCTACAGCATACATGCGGCAAGACAATCGAACTACTTCTTCATCCCTGTATTTCTCCACTAATCCCAGTTCTTGTATGTCTTCCAGAGGCTTTGCTTGAAATGAAAATTACAACTGGAAGTAGATGTCTCGGAGAACACTGCTTTCATAACTTAATTTGCAGCCATTTCGAAGTCTAGCACTGCAGGTTTAAATGACAACCCAGTTATGACATTTCTCGGTCCAGAAAAAAATATTTAACTATTATTTTGACTTTTCTCTGGTAAAAAAGCTAGTCTTCCGTGCTTCAGATATCAATATGCAATGGTGTACAGTTGCTTCAGTTGTTTCGAACAACTCTGAAATGTCCCTCCCCTAAGAAGAGATTTATTTTCACACATTTTCTCCCCTTCTTCGTAACTGATCACCCGGATTCATTTGTCGGGAACAAATTTATTATCAATTTTCTAAAAAACTTCAGTCACTTTCAAAATCTCTTCGCGGAACTGAATCCCTGAACTAGTGGCACGGTTATGGGACATCACAGTAGCTTCACTTACACAGTGCAGTCTTATACTTGCGACGTAATCTAAACCTTTATCTCGCAAATCTTGAAATTGCTCTTTGAACCTTCGGAAAACAGGTACTGTCTCCTCTCCGCAGATTCTTTTCCAGCAGTTATGGCATTCGCTTCTCAATCTCCACATCTGTTTCGTCAGGTTGGGCGAGAAACTTACTGTTCAGCCGTGATTCTACCATTTACAATTTGTAAACTGCCGCTGCTCCTATTTCGTTCGGAGCTCATGCACAGGCAACTCGTACACTTACCACATTTTCGGTGCTGCTGGTACCGATTACCATCCTTTCCCGTTTCTGTTTCCTTTTACTTTCCTTTTTCTAACTACACGGTCCAGTCACATTAACGTGATCACCACCTGTGTCCGGCGTTAATGTGCAATAACCACTCACAGACAGCAGGTGGCAGCACTAGCAGTGTAGGGTATGTAAAGCCCCTGGGGGGGGGGGGGGGGGGAAGGGGGGACGCGACGCAGAAAACTGCAGTCGTTTCCGTAATGCGGAAACTCAACCACTTATGTGACATCCAAAAGGACGTGATCATTGCCTTTCGGGCCACGGGTGGATGCATTTTCGAAACGGCAAAGTTCGTAAAACGTTGGCGTGTTGCCATATTTAAAGCACTCCGTGCATGGCGCTGTCCAGAACCGACGCTGAGGCCGTTGTGGTGCCCCACGGGCCACAGATGACAGTAGTTAAAGGAGGCTGCAGGTGAATAACGTGCAACTGCTGAGCAACTGACCACGCACGTGAATCGAGGGGCTACCGACAGTGTCTCCTCAAAGACCACTCGGCGAAAAATGCTGCGTATGGGTCTCCACAGCAGACGCCTGGTCCACACACCTATGCTGACTGCTGTTTATCGGTGACGAAGCCTGGAATTTCCACGCTATTTCTGCAACTGGGCGTCCACTGCGCGGTGACAAGCGGTCTTTTCAAGTGACAGACGTTGGCGTGTAGGGCGTGAGTCACCTGAAAGTGAGCACCCTGCAACAGTCGACGGCAGGGTTAAGACAGGAGGAAGGATCGTTATGGTCTCAGAAACGTTATCGTGACACTCCCGTCGTGATCTCGTCGTTCTGGAAGGCACAGTGGATGAGCAGAAATATCCGTCGGAACCATTGCCACACCTACATCGAGTTTGTTTTCCCTCGGAATCTACCAGCGGGACAACTGAATCTGTGACACAGCTTGCAGTGTACGTGCGTGGTGTGAAAAGCACCAGGATGAGTTTGCTGTACTCCACCGACCACCGGGCTTAACGGAATCGAGAATATGTGGGACCACCTCGATGAGGCTCTTGGTGTCCTGAGTCCTCAACCGACATACGTAGCGCAGCTGACTAAGGCACCGGCGTCGGCATGGCTCAGTACCTCACTGCCTCCTGCACGTTTCTGAGTTGTCCGCGCTTCGCGTTAATTGTATCCTCCTACAGTGACTCAATGACGACACTCTTCCGTACACGACAGCATCATCAACAGCCGCAGATTGCTGTTCACTCAGCCTGTCACATCATTTATGTCTATACGGAATAACAGCTGTCTGTTACACTTCCTGGGACACTCCCGACGATACCCTTGTCTCTGATCAACGCTCACCGTCGAGAACGTACTGTTATAGTCTTTGAGCCACTCACATATCTGGGAACCTACTCCGTATGCTCATACGAGGCCCCTGGTTAACAGTGTGCAGTGGAACACCGTGTCAAAGGCTTTTCTCAGATCTAGGAGAGTGCAATCTGCCTGGCACCCTTCATCCGTGGTTCACAGTATATAATGTGCGGAAAGGGCAAGCTGGGTTTCACACGAGCTTTCTAAAACCGTGTTGATTTATGTACATAAGCTTTTCGGTGTCTAGGAAATTTATTATAATCAGATTCAGAATACGTTCTAGAATTCTGCAGAAAATCGATGTCAAGGACACTAGTCTGTAATTTTGCACATCCTTTCTTTTACTCTTCTTGTACACGAGTGTCATCTGCGATTATTTAAACTGCCTTAGGTTGGACCCATTACAGGTGTAATATTCAGAAGGGAAATGTATATTGATCTCGTTATATACAGGTGCCACTTGCGCTTTTCCCAGTCGTTTGCGAAATACTGCTGGGCAAGAGATAGGCGATAAATGCGAATGAAGTAAGTAAAACCGAAATTGGATTAACCTCCTCGCTCTCGCTGAATCCTTTCCACGCGATGCGTCCTTGAGCAGGTCAAACAGGTAGCAAAAAATGCTCTACAAATGAGGTTGACTTTTGAAGTTTTTCTTATGAGTTAATTAAACTGCAGACAGCTTCCATTCTGCATAATATCAGCAATATGAAAATGAAAATTCACGGAAGTGAAATCTGGACTGTAGGGACGATGACGTAGAGTCTCCCAACCCATTATGGTTTCTTTTTCCTTCCAATGGTTTCTTGGATCAGCTGCGCTGTGTGTGGGCGAGCATTGTTGTGTAATAGTATCACGTCTTTTCTTTGACATTGGCGACCCTTTCCTCTCATCGCTGGCTTTACTTTGTTCATCAGTATGTGTGAGTGGTCAGCGCTGCATCCTGTACGCTCATCTTCCAAATAATCACCAAAATACGACAACTGTGGCATCCAAATGATGGCCAGCATCACTTTCCTCGCTGATGCTCGAGTTTTGAATTTCTTTCGGACAGGTGAGCTGGTGTGCTTCCATTTCACGCCTTGTCTTTTCGAGTCGGGTTCACCATTTTGAACGAAAGTTTCATCACACGTTAAAATCTCGTTCAGAAAAGGTTGACCTTCACATTCATAGCACTCTTTGTTCCTGTTGTGTGAATTCTTTCGGGACTCACGTTGGACTTGTTTTGCTGTACCTGAGCATGTCGATTACGAACTGTGCCACTACCTATTGCAACTATTTTGCTATTCAGTTCTACTGCAACACGTCGGCCATCACGAGTAATGTCGTCAGTGCCGGCTTTAAGCGAAGGAGACGACACTTCAATTGGCCGGGCACGGCGTTTTTCATTCGTCACTGAAGTTCGATTGTTTTTGAACTGTTCTACGTATTTATCGAAAATTTCCGTCGTTCGCACAGCTTCGACCATACTGAAAAATCGTTAGAGAAAATATTTTGGCAGTTTTCCACCTTCAGAAAGGGAAAACGCATCGCTGAACGTTGCTCAGTTAATGTGGAAACCTCAACCGGACACGTCATTGTTAATTGCAACATTAAGGTTATAAATAAAACAGTTATTTTTTGTCAGCCGCTCTCAGCTCATCTGTCATGCCAACCTAAAGTCATGAAACTACAAAAATTCTTCCTACAAACTATGCGACTTCATCAGTTTGCCTTTGCAGGGGAAAGTCAGGAAGGAGTATGCACTTAGTATCTAATCGGTCATTTCTAGTTGATGAGAAAGTTAAAACAAACAAATAGCAAACCATTGCTCATTTATTTACGAACAACATTTATCAGATACAGCTGAGTAACTTTTAACCCAAACCTTAAATGTCATTATATATATGACACTTCTCGTTCGTACTCGTAGCCGCATAATCTGGTAAGAGAACGCACTAACACCAATAACAAGAAAATGCACCATGACCTTCATAAACTGTGCATTCTTCATGCCACTGTTGGGAGCAGTTATCAAACTTATTACAGTCTTACGTGACAGACTCCTTTTAGTCTTCATCACACCTTGGGCAGTTCAAAACATGAAGTTGGAATAATAGACAATTGTGAAGGTGATTCGATAAACCCTATGCCAGGCACTTAGATGTGATTTGCAGAATATCCATGTGGGTGTAGATCCCTCCTTGGATTGTGCCCTGGTTGTTGCTGAAGATGATGGAGCAGTTTAATCCAGATTAGCCGTAGAGATTCTACGTTGTTCGTTACTGATATTTTGTCCCTTCTTGGTTTAGTTTGTTTTTCTAACAATGTGTTTTTGTACGTAGACTCAAACAGAATTTAGGATGTTTTTGCAGCTTGCTTTAGATGTTCGAAAATCTAAAATTGTGCAGTTCACAAAACGAAAAAACATAGTATCCTATGACTACAACATCAATAACACTCATTTTCAATCGGTCAACTCACACAAATACTTCGGTGTAGCACATTGTAAGGATACGAAATGGAAGCAGGACTGAATAAAACTCAAGACGCGTTCATAGGAGTTGTCGACCTGGAAAAGCGTTCGACAATGTAAAATGGTGCAAGATCGAAGTTCTGAAGAAAATAGCTCTAGGGAGAGATGGGTAATATATTCGCACAAGACCCAAGAGTAAATAAGAGTGGAAGACCAAGAACGAAGTGCAAGGATTAAAAAGGGAGTAAGACTTTGATATATTCATTAGCCTCTACTGTTCAATGTGTGCATCAAAGGAGCAATGAAGAAAATAAGAGAGAGGTTCCAGATTCAGACTGAAATGCGGGGTCAAAGGATATCAGTGACAAGGTTTGCTGATAATATTATCGTCCTCAGTGAAAGTGAATTACTACAGGAGCTGATGAATGAAATATACAATATAATGAGTGTAGAATTTGGGTTGAGAGTAAATCAAAGACAAAAGTGATGAGGTGAAGCATAAACAGGAGCAGCGAGAATCTTAACATTGGTGATAACGAAGTAGATGGTTCAAAAGGCTCTGAGAACTATGGGACTTGACATCTTAGATCATCAATCCCCTAGAATTTAGAACTACTTAAACCTAACAAAGTACATCACACACATCCATGCCCGAGGCAGGATTCGAACCTGCGACCGTAGCAGTCGCGCGGTTCCGGACTGAAGCGCCTAGAACCGCTCGCCCACCGTGGCCGGCGAAGTAGATGAAGTTAAGAAATTTTGCTACCGAGACAGTTAAATAATCCATGACGGACAGAGAAAGGAGGACGTAAAAAGCAGGCTAGCAATGGCATTCTTGACCTAGAGTAATCTGCAAGCATCAAAGAAGAAATTTCTGAGAATGTACGTTTGGAGCACTGCATTGTATGGTAGTGAAACATGGACTGCAGGAAAACCAGATCAAAAGAGAATCGAAGCATTTGTGATGTGGCGGTAGGGATGAATGTTGAAAGTTATGTGGACTGATAGGGTGAAGAATGAAGAGGCTCTCCTTACAATCGGGGAGGAAAGGAATATTTGGAAAACACTGACAAGGAGAAGGGACAGGATGACAGAACATCACTGAGTAACTTCCACGGTGGTAGAGGGATCTGTAGAGGGCAAAAACTCTAAAGGAAGACAGACATTGGAATACACACAGAAAACAAATTACGACGTAGGTGCCAAATGATACTCTGAGATGAAGAGGTTGGCGCAGAACCTCACCTGCGCCAACTTCTTCATCAGAGTAGCACTTGGCATCTACGTCCTTCATGTTGGGTCGTATCAGACCAGTCAGAAGACTGATGACTCAAAAGCGAGTAAGAAATGGAACCATCACATTGTCTCAGTCAAAGGTAAAGATGGTGGCGGACTGTAATTCATTGTTAGAATTAAAGGGAAATATAATAAGTGCACAAATATGATCTTTTTCGAACTATTGGTGTGACCCATACTCTAATATTGCTCCAGTGTGTGGGACCTGTCCCATATACGACTAGCAGGGGATATTGAACTGTTCATAAGAAAGTCAGCACGAATGGTTACAGGTTTGTTTGGCCCACAGGACAATGTAACAGAGGTGCTGAAGAAGTTGGCAGATGCCTGAAGATACACGTAAGCTATTCCGAGAAAGCCTACCTGCAAAATTTCTAGAACATACCCTAAATTTTGAATAAGCGAGGTGTGTTCAAAAAACTTTCGGAACATTCGTAATTTCGCGCCAATGGCGTGTTGGGGCGAAATGCAGTTGACATCCCTGCACACGCGTGTGCTTAATGTGTTAACTGCGGGAAGTTTCATTGTTGTATGTCTGTTAGCTTATTGTTCAGTGCTGTATTGAGTAGAACGTTGTGTCGCACAGTTGGCGAACTTCGAGAGGGGATAGTTAGAGGAGCAATGCGCCTGCAATAAATTTTGCGTGAAACTCAAGAAAACCGCCGCTCGGGATAGCCGCGCAGTCTTAGGGGCCTTGCCACGGTTCGTGCGGCTGCCCCCCGTCCGAGATTAGAGTCCACCCTCGGGCGTGGGTGTGTGTAAGTGGTGCAAGCCTAGGGACTGATGACCTCAGCAGTTTGGTCCCATAGGAACTTAAAAGCTAAACTCAAGAACACCTTTACAGACACACACCAAATGATGCAGGAAGCCTATGGTGATGAGTGCTTAAGCCGTACTCGGTGTTCCGGAT
Organism: Schistocerca cancellata; assembly: GCF_023864275.1. Classification (NCBI taxonomy): domain Eukaryota; kingdom Metazoa; phylum Arthropoda; class Insecta; order Orthoptera; family Acrididae; genus Schistocerca; species Schistocerca cancellata. Next base: position 297,381,277 of record NC_064632.1, read on the forward strand.
GGTTCACACGGTTTAAAAACGGCCGGACGGAAGTTGAAGACGACCCTCGTTCAGGATGTCCTTCGACTTCTGCCAACAACGCTTGTGTCAGGAACGTCAACGAAACTGTGCGTGCTAAACGAAGACACTGTCCGAGAGATTGCAGAAGAATGTACATTGCAGTTGGATCGTGAAATCCTGATACAGCATCTTGGAATGTATCGTGTTGCCGCCAAGTTAGTGCCACGGCTCATGAGTCAAGGGCAGAAAGACCTCCGCCTCGCAATCTGAGAAGAGCTTTAGGATCACCCAAATGAGAACGAGATGCTCCTGGTGATGAGACGTGGGTCTGCAGTTATGACGTTGAAAACAAGGTTCAGTCTTCACAATGGGTAGGGAAATGTTTTCAACGATCAAAAAATAAAAAGCTTGTCAGGTCAGCTTGGCCCTTGCAGACATTTTTTTATTTCCAAAGTTGAAAACCAAGTTGAGAGGTCGAAGATTTGTAACGATAGACGCGCGGTCCAGCGAAAGGCGAACCAAGTCTGCACCCGGAAGTGGAAACGGTGTTGGGAGCGGTGTATCAGTCGTGGGGGAGATCATATACAAATAAGTGAAGGTAAGCGTAGAAAAATTTTGTGGACAAAGTTCCGGAATTTTTTGAACAGACCTTGTAGACGAAAGGTAGTGAATACTGGCAAGTGGTCTGCAAATGTTCGTACGGTTGCGTTCGCTTCCATTCGCTGCTGTGGAAACTGGGCTTAATAATAATATTCCCGGTGCGAGATGTAATTGCCAACTTTGTAAACGCTGAGCTGTGCGCCGCTTACGGCCCAGGCAAAATTATTCTCGGAGGGACACATCATCATTATCTCCTTCGTGCCTAAAGTTGCTTCGGCCAAACTCCAACTCAATTTCCAGGCCGATAGCTCGTTATCCTCCTCCTCTGCAAGTAACACTTGGTCTGAAACCATCTGTACGGTTATGTAGGTTAAGACACTGCAGCCACTCATAATGGTGGGTCCACGTTTGCGAGTAACTGACGAGAAAAGAAATTATGAATTTTGAGTGACACTCGGTAGCATTAAGAAAGCTGAGTGACATTAGTTGGTTGTGAGGTATAATGGAAAGGATAATAGCTTCACATGTTGTGTTCGGATACCAAAATTTAAAAGCCTGCAGTCTTCTATTTCAGAAGTAAGGAGCGCAACAATCAAGTGATTTATGAACAGTAAGTGCACACATTTTCGCTTGGTTGATTTTAATTGAGGTTGCAATGTGCAGGTCAAGCAAGTACCGCACTGTAGAGAGGCTGAACAAGAGGAGCGTTTTGTAACAAGTGTTTATCCTTATTTTGGATAGTTAGCTTTCTTATCTGAGAAGTAGTTGTGAGTAGGACTAGAAATGCATCACGAATTCCTTCGTCATTCAGTCTAATATGGCCCCCCACCCCCCTCACAAACACACACAAACACAAACTAACTAAATACCCTCCACCTCTCATGATTTTAAAACTAAAAGTGTTCCTAGAAAAGTTGTTCACTCTACAGTTTATTTATGTGCCAAAGTTAGTGATAATGTGGGGGAGGGGGAGGAAAGGCCACAGACGGAAGGGGGGGGGGGTAGGGCAGGGGCTACTGGCAAATGTCTGATTGCACTCAGGAGCAATGGTCTAAGAAAGGCTAGGAACCACTGTTCAAGTGCCTCTGAATGTGTACTGAACATAAATGTGGAAAACTACAACAACTCACTTTTTGAATTTTTTTAATTCGAGTTAACTATTTTCGGAGCCGTTTCAGGATCATCTTCAAATGTGGCGCACAGAATTCGCGTCTTTATTTCTTTAGAGTGAATCTGGGTACTGGCTCTCTGACAAGAAGACAGAGAACTCTTTAATGTATCGCCACGAGCGGCAGTTACACGGCGACATGTATCGGGAAACCAAACCTCCTACTTACCGTGGCAGCGTGGGCGGTATTGCAGTTAATATCCATCTGGCAACTTGCGTTTTAGTTGTCTGTTGGCCACTGGTCAATCTCTTTTCATTGTAAATATAAATACGAATTGTCACCATATATCAGCAGCATAACGTTTACTACAGATGTACATTACAAAGATCTTCACTTAAAAATACAGCATACTTTTGCTCGGAAACATTTTATTTTCATTTTTGTGAGTATAACACGACGGCGTGCTGAGAAGTAGTGACTCGGTCTGTTTTATTTGATGAAGTCAGTAACATTCTACATCTTTACTACGGATATCTGCAGCCCTCTGCTGCTAGAGGGCTCCGATTTTGCCTAACATAGCGATGTGTGACGTGACTATGTTGGTGGGTGAGAAAGAGCTAAAAGCACAAATTCGAAGACTTCGTCCGCATGTGGAGCACACTCTCCTTAAGCATGGCAGTGCCAAACTACACACGAGCGCTGCGGCATCTGCAGCAAGCCGACGTCCTTGGTTCACTGCCGTCGATCATCCTACACACAGTTTCGATCTTCGTCTTTGTGCAAAACTGAGAAAACCTTCGAGCACTTCAAATGTTTCAAGCGGTGCAAGCAGAGCTAAGGTTGTGGCTCTGTTAACATAGTCAAACAATATACTGTGACGGTATCAACAAAATAGTATCTAGTAGGGGAAATTGTGCTGGTTCCCGGGGTGAGTGTGTTGAGAAATAAATTTATGGACGTGAAGAATACAGATGCAGAATGTTAATGAAGTTTGTTTTATTTGAAAACCGTTGCGAGGTTTTACATAAAACATCTGTCGACATTACTTTTCAGTACGTCCTCGTACAGTGGATGTCTGAGAAAATACGTACATTGATCAAAATAAATGTTGACATGAATGCTGTTAACAGCACTAGGTTCAAAAAAATTTAACTGTATGGCAATTGCAGATTAATTTTATTTGCAGCTAGCGCGATTGTATGAGTGGAGGAGTATTAGATTTAACGGTGAGCATTTATGTAATTATTAAGCATTGTCTGTATTGCCTCGTCCTCCAATAACACTGCCGATCGGTAGCATGATCTGTTGTCCGTCCATGGTTTTTCAGAACATCGATTCAGTGCTGAACCCAAACTGCTGGCTTGAGTTATTTAGCCAGGATAATCCTGTGCGTCGTGGGTTACGTATGTCATTAATCTTTCAAAAAGATGGTTCAAATGGCTGTGAGCACTATGGGGCTTAACATCTGAGGTCATCAGTCCCCTAGAACTTACAACAACTTAAATCTAACTAACCTAAGGACTTCACACACACCCATGCCCGAGGCAGGATTCGAACCTGCGACCGTAGCAGTCGCGCGGTTCCAGATTGAAGCGCCTAGAACCACTCGTCCACACTGGCCGGCCATTAATGTTTCCTTGAATTATTAATTTCAAAAGGTTTTATTTAGTGTTCCGGAATTGCGCTACCAAAACAATCGAGTTTTGCTCTCTGGATGCTGTTGAGAATTTCTGCGTCTTCGTACCGCCATATTTTGGACTATATCTGTCGATGGTATCCTTAATATTTTTCGATACGATCGCATTTCAAAAGCCTAATACAGTCCATGACTCAGCTCCATAGAGTAGGACACCGAACGTGTAACATCGAAGTAGTCGAGTGCGAATCCTAATGACTGGTCTGAAGGTTCTCAGCAGTCGCTGCGGACTAAATGACTGCCGGGGACTTGGTGCATTGGCTATAAGTTTTCTAGTAATTCTGGAGATTTTCCTTTGGACTAAGTACGAGGTCGTTCCTCGTTGCTTAGATCGTGCAGGTTTCGCACCGTTTGTGTTACTATGGCTACACTACTAAATGTGTGTCCACCACCGTATCAGTAGATATAACGAAACGGCGGCCCTCTTTCGTTATGTCTTAACAAGAAGATTTCTCCAGCGGTAGGATCGACTTTTTGAAACCATCTATACGGTTATGTAAGTTAAGCATTCAAGTATCACACTGCAGCCATTCATCCTGGTGAGTCGACGTTTGCGAGGAACTGACGAGAAAAGAAATTCGGAATTTTGTGAGAGACTCGATAGCATGAAGAAAGCCGAATGACATAAGTTGGTTGTGAGGGTAATGGAAAGGATACTAGCTTCACATGCATAAGGTTGTGGGTTCGAATCTCACCAGAGAAATAAATCTATTTTAGGTCTTTAGCGAAGTGACATTGATAATCATTCTCATTCAATTGATGTAAATATAATTTTTTTATTTCCACTCCTCGGTCACATGATTCAATAGTGATATGAACTTCTTCATTTGGTCTAGTTTTTCTTCTTATCATCCCTTCTCCACTGGAAATATTTGTTCGTGAACTTTTAATTATCTTCATGTATCAATTCCGATTTAATTTCTCCTGTTTTTATGACCCTGTATTTTCGTATACGTTATTGTGTCCATTATATCGATTTCGCACTTTGCTTGAATTTTATTTTACTTATGAAACCTTCTCTCATTTAAATCTTCATCTACACTATTATTTCCATAGTGCACAAAGAATTTAGGTTATGTTTTAAATATTTGTATGTCGATTACTATGCAAAAAAAGGCACGTCTTGCAATGAAAAATACATTTTTCACACTAATGCACAGTCAATATAAATAGATTATTTCGTCTTTTGTTTTTTAATTAATATATCGGAGTTTTGAAATAATTGAATAGTCAAACAGATAGGTATAATAAAATACACATTCACAAAAATTCCGATTGGAAGAAGAATGATATAAAGAAAAATTAAACAAATGAAAAAGTTCATACGGTGATTAAAACGATGTGACAAAGGAATAGAACGAAAGAAATTACATTTAAACCAATAAATTGAGTAAAAATAGCCATCAAAGTCATTTCGATAAAGATTTAAAAATAAAAAAAATTACTGCATCTGACGAGGCATGGTTGAGTTCTATCCTAACCATTATGACACGTAACCAGACTATGGAATACGACTTCCTTAACGCTATGTAGCATCACGCAAAATTCCGAAATCTATTCCGTCAGTTACTTGCAAACGGAGGCCCACCTGGATGCAGGGTCTGATACGGGGGATCTTAAGTTACACTACCGCTTATTTGGTTTCAAAAAGTCGATCCCACCGCTGGGGAGCTCTCCTGGTTAGTTTTAAGAGTAACAAACGGCACATTTTGAAAGATCAGTAATGTCGCAGTCCAATAGCGCCAACTAGCGGTGGCCCCTGCAAATTTGAAGGACGACTCTAGCAAAGGCAAAGAAAATTTTACTGTAGCAAGTAACCTGGCAACGCTACACACACGTTTAGACAACTGAACAACAACGAAATAATAATAAGTTCGCAGAAGAGCTTCTGTAAAGTTTGGAAGGTAGGAGACGAGGTACTGGCAAAGCTGTGAGGACGGGGCGTGAGTCGTGCTTGGGTAGCTCAGATGGTAGAGCACTTGCCCGCGAAAGGCAAAGGTCCCGAGCTCGAGTCTCGGTCTGGCACCCAGTTTTAATCTGCGAGGAAGTTTCAATAATAATAACAATAATAATAATAATAATAATAATAATAGGTCCAGTCATATTAATGTGACCAACTCCTATTTTCGAGATCAACGTGTAATAACTCATAGACGCCAGGTGATAGCATTAGTAGGTGATGAATGAGGGGGGGGGAGGGGGGAGGCTGGAAACAGTGAAGTCGTTGTCATAATGCGTAAAAGGGGCGATTTACGTGACGTCCAACAGGGCATAATCGTTGGCTTTCTTCCCAAGGGTGGTGTGGCCGTGCGGTCTAGGCGCTTCAGTCTGGAACCGCTTGACCGCTCCGGTCGCAGGTTCGAATCCTGCCTCGGGCATGGATGTGTGTGATGTCCTTAGGTTAGTTAGGTTTAAGTAGTTCTAAGTTCTAGGGGACTGATGACCACAGCATTTAAGTCCCATAGTGCTCAGAGCCATTTGAACCTTCCCAAGGGTGGAAGCATTTCCGAAACGGCAAAATCTGTAATCTTTTCACATGCCACTGTATGTAAAGTAAACCGTGCGTGGCAAAATCTCGGTATTCTAATCCGGCTCCGAGGCAACTGTGTTGCACTTCGGGCAGTAGGCGACACAGGTAAACAACAGCTGCAGATGTATGTGCTGGCGAATAGACGGGCAACGTTTGTGCAGCTGACCGCCCAGGCGAACCAAGGGCTGCCACCAATGTTTACTCAACAACGTATGGGCTTCCGCAGTAGGCACCTGGTGCCTGCACCCATGCTGACTGCTGTTCATTGGCGTTGAAAGCTTGCATTTGCACGCCGGTACCACAACTGAAAGTCCACTGCGTGCTACAGGTGGCCTCTCCATATTAATCACATTTTATGCTCCATCGGACAGATTTCCATTGGTGTGTAACGTCTGAAAGCAAACGCCCTTCAACCCTGAGGGAGCGTTATGGTGTGGGCAATGTTTTCGCGGCACTCCCTGAAAGGCACAATGGATCAACCCTAGTACGCACCTATCCTTGGGGACCATATCCACCTTTAGATGCACGTGTAACATAGCTCGCAGTGTATGTGCGTGGTTCTGAAAGCTCTAGGATGAATTTACCGTACTGCCCTGACCGCCAAATTTCCCTCCTTTAAACCCAATCGAGAATCTGAGGGATCACCTCGATCGAGTAGTTTGTGTCACGGATCCTCAATCGATAAAATTCTATCGCAGCTGGACAAGTACTGGAGTCGGAATGGCTTCTTATCACTGTCATTACTTCATTGACTCTATTCCTGTACGTCTCATGCTGCAAAAGGCGTTTATTCGGGATTTTAATACGTGGTCAGATTACTACGACTGGACAATGTAATAATACTAATAATAATAAATTTCGCGTGTTTCAGTGCCCTCGTTTAAGTCTTTCAATTGGACGGCACTTTGGCGACTTGCTTATCATTAACGTACACTAGTTGTCCAACCGCGGAAAGGGAATCGGCAGTTTAACGTGGAATCAGCACCACATGTTGTTTCTACCGACTCCTCAAATCATTGAGAGGTGAAGGCTGGATTAAACGCAGACTGAAAAATTTATTGGTTCAACTGAGATTCGATCCCGCGATTCTCGATTTGCAGCCACGCGCTGTGCCGGTAGACCACCAGGTCCAACAGTTACGAGATGGTAATCGAACTGTATTGGCGGAGTATTTCGTCGTATTTTACGTCAAGTAAATGTGCTGTGGTGCAAGCCAAAGTAAATTGACGCTAAGGGCATCAGTTGCGAACCCAGAAAAATGTGCAGCCAGGGCAGTACTTTAAGTGCAAATCGAAAATTAATGCTCTAAGTAAAAATCAGACTCTTCCATCTTTCGTAACGAATTGCTATACATCTAGAGAACAAACCAAAATTGTGAAAACATTTCATACAAGACTACTGACAAATTTTTATGAGTAAAAATAACCGGGTATGGTAATATATGTGGGGTGGATGAAAAGTAGTGACAGTTCGGTTATAATTCATGCCAGACTTCATTGACTAAAATTCACTTTATTACGTTTCCGTCTCGCGTCTCGATCACTTTCCACACCCACATGAAAGATGTCATACACTGTCAGTGCATCCACCTGTGATGATGTCTCGCTAGGACCGCCATAGGGTGTCCTATCATTTGCTGTAACGCGTGCCACGAAATACTTCATTCATTAGGGCGATCAGGTCATAATTGGGGGGACTCTACCGGATGAATGCGGTGGATGTTCCAGTATGTCCCGCTGCCACATACGCGAAGCTCCTGCACAGGGCTTGTCGTTTGGCGTCGTGCATTGTCGTGAAAGTTGGTGGAATGCAGCGCCGGATGGAAAGATTGTTGCGCGCTCCGACCACGTGCCCTTTCAGTCTTGACCCAAGCACGTTTTTCGTGTTTCCCAAACATACTATTAAGGCACTTGAGCTAGCCTCTCCAACTTTGAGATAGGACACGCCGCAACTGACTCAAACACACCTATGCCGCTGACTTTACTACTTAAGCACCATCTACCAGCAACAGAAAGCGTGCATACCAAATGACTCACATCCTTCATGTTACGGCATTGTGCTACTACTTTTTATCCAACACATGCAAAGACGCATGTGTGAGTACTTGTTATCTCCCATCTTGGTAGTGGCCTAATTATTGGGAGGTTTTGAAGTGCGTTATCTATACCGGGTGTATCAAAAACAATCATCCGATCTGAGCCATCTATATTTCTGAAACTAAGGAACATATACAATGAATCTTGTTTTTTGATGAACGGAAACTGAAAAAGTTTTTTTCATCCTTTTCATTGGTGGTCAATATGCATCCTTGAGATCCACGGAATGTGTCAATGCGGTGTTCAAATTGTACCAACACTGCAGCAAGCATGTCTGGAGTTACAGCTTCCACAGGTGCTGTTATCCGATGTCTCAGTTCATTTATTTCTGTAGGTAACGTAGGTACATAAAGAGCCTCTTACAAAACCATACATATATAATCACATATAGTCGGGTACGGTGACCTTGGAGGCCAGTAATCTAAGGCTGAGTCATTTAGTCCAGTGTGACCGATCCATCGTTCAGTAATCGTTTGATTTAGAAATTCCCACACTTCCAGATGCCACTGTCGCGGTGCCCCATCTCATTGGTAAATGAAGTCGTTCGAATCAAACTGTGGGAAAAGAAAGTTTTCAAGCATATCGAGATATATGCTTCCTATAACAGTGTTTCCGGCAAAGAAAAATGAATCGTACACCTTTTCCCGTTAAACTGCACAAAACACATTAAATTTAGGAGAGTCTATTTTATGTTGCACAACTTCATGTGGTTGTCCCGTACCTCATCTTGTCACATTTTTGACAGTTCACCTTTCCGTATAAATGGAATGTTGCCTCGTTACTAAACACTAACTGTGGGAGAAAACAGCCATCCTCCACCTTGCCAACAATGAAATTACGGAACTTCACGCGATGTTATCACCCTCACGCAGAGCTCGCAGTAGCTGAATTTAATATTATTTGATGCATAAACGTCGACGCATAGACGCCAGACGGACATCGGGGGCGTACTGAGCTGTCGAGCTGCACGGCGGACGGATTTCTGCGGACCCCTTGTGAAACTGTGGCGGTTGCGTTCGACATCTGTGTCAGGCACTCGGGGACGGCCCGGCGATTTGCCTTTCCGCAAACATTCTGTTTCTCTTAATCGTTGATGCCATCGTCTAATGCTCTGTGCTGTAGGAGGATCCGCACCGTACCTTGTACGGAAGTCACGCCGAACACTTATTACTGCCCACACTGCGCAAAATGCAGAACACAAAACGCTTTCTGTCGTCGCGACACCATTTTTACTAGGACTGAAATGGACGGACAGTGCTGCTGCCAAGCGGTAACCATGTAAAGCCCGATGGTTTGCTCTTTCCTGCAGTACGCTATTCACGCACATATGTCGAATAATATGTTACTTTTTTAAAAATCAGTTGATTCTTTTTGATACACCCTGTATATTTACACTCTAAACCGTACCACCAAGAAATTACCTCAGTGTGAAGGAAATCGGTAGATGTGATGTACGTGTAGAGGCAAACAAATGATAACAATTGCAGGAAAATTGGGTGATTCATTCAGGAGAAAGTCATAACACGTTGGTCCACCTCTGGCCCTTAAGCAAGCAGCTATTCGGCTTGATCTTGATTGATGAAGTTGGTGGATGTCCTCCTGACGGATGTCGTACCATATTCAGTTCAATTGATTCGTTACATCGTCAAAATCCCGACCGGGTTGCATGGAGCTGCCCATATTGCTCCAAAATTGGGGAGAGAGGCGGCGATCTTGCTGGCCAGTGTATTGTTGGTACGTACACACAGATGAAACTCTCACCATGTGTGGTGCGTAAAATATCGTCGACACTGAAAGCGTTCCCAGCAGAGTTTAACCCCTCGTAAAGACAAAAGGTGGTCATACCGCATATTGAAGTCCACTATTAAGTGTCTGGATACTTTTGATTGGATAGTGTATTTCAGAATGTTAGCAGTGGCCAGAAGTTGGGATATTTGGCTTTCTGCTTAAGGCTGGTGCGGTGCGGGTCAAGATACCTCTAAAAATAGAAACTTTTCTTTCGCTCGCTATACTTTATTCCTGGTTGCATCTTAAATTCAAACTGTATATTCTGGTCAACATTGTCAAAAAAATTTTCTGTATCTAAAGATGTTATAAATATGGGTTCTGTACCCTCCAAATTGATTTTCCTCTAGATCAGCTTCTGTGAGGTGCTCCATTCCTCTGTAAATAGTTTGTATCAGTATTTTCAGCTAGGAGGTATCATAGTGGTGGTTTGGCAATATTCGCACTGACCACGATTTGCCTTATTTGGTATTGTTGCTATTACGTTTCTCGTTTAGTGTGGGGATTTAGCGGTTATTTCAGCTGGCGTAGACATTCAGGAGTGAAGCAGCAAATCCCGGCAGAGTGAGTCGTCGCCAGCTCCGCTACAGCCCTGCGCTATAGACAACTGACTGTGTGAGGGACTAGTAGCGACACCTAGCAGCGATGTGATGAATATGAAAATAGTATCACGAAAAATTTTATCCACGCCTTTTAGCATTTAGAATGGAGATATGGCACGCTCTTGCAGTGCAACGTCAGTGATAAAATAGTACGACAATAATAGACCAACTGAATCTGTAGAGGTAGTAATATAATTTCTCTTCTGACCTGCAAGATACTTTCATATAAAGCTGAGCCTGAGAGGATGTCAGGTAACTACCAACAGAAATGTTATATGAAGTGTATAGACACTGTCAGTAAACTCGTCAAGAAATTCGTTTTTTAAATGTTATCTGTTTAATTTAGCATTCAGCTCACATAAAACTAGGAGAATTATCCTCTTTCATACAAAGAAAGAGTTTATCTCATTAGTGACCTGTGTCATATCATAATCTCATTTTGACACTTGAATAATTTGAAAAAAGAAAGGCCTGTGTTCGTGTCGAAAATACAGTTAGTGACAATATACGTTTATAAAAGGCATTGAGTGTGAACTGTTACGAAACGATTTCTGATACAGAATTTATTTATTATCATATAATCAATCAGGATACTAAAAAGAAAAGGCAGACTGAGACACCTGAAAATATTTTTTTCTTTCACTGTTCACTTGTGTGATGGTATTGATATAATATTTTGCATTTCTTTTGACATTGAAATAATTTATCCTGTTTCAGCACCGAGAATGTGCTAAGTAAACATGTAATACACTCCTGGAAATGGAAAAAGAACACATTGACACCGGTGTGTCTGACCCACCATACTTGCTCCGGACACTGCGAGAGGGCTGTACAAGCAATGATCACACGCACGGCACAGCGGACACACCAGGAACCGCGGTGTTGGCCGTCGAATGGCGCTAGCTGCGCAGCATTTGTGCACCGCCGCCGTCAGTGTCAGCCAGTTTGCCGTGGCATACGGAGCTCCATCGCAGTCTTCAACACTGGTAGCATGCCGCGACAGCGTGGACGTGAACCGTATGTGCAGTTGACGGACTTTGAGCGAGGGCGTATAGTGGGCATGCGGGAGGCCGGGTGGACGTACCGCCGAATTGCTCAACACGTGGGGCGTGAGGTCTCCACAGTACATCGATGTTGTCGCCAGTGGTCGGCGGAAGGTGCACGTGCCCGTCGACCTGGGACCGGACCGCAGCGACGCACGGATGCACGCCAAGACCGTAGGATCCTACGCAGTGCCGTAGGGGACCGCACCGCCACTTCCCAGCAAATTAGGGACACTGTTGCTCCTGGGGTATCGGCGAGGACCATTCACAACCGTCTCCATGAAGCTGGGCTACGGTCCCGCACACCGTTAGGCCGTCTTCCGCTCACGCCCCAACATCGTGCAGCCCGCCTCCAGTGGTGTCGCGACAGGCGTGAATGGAGGGACGAATGGAGACGTGTCGTCTTCAGCGATGAGAGTCGCTTCTGCCTTGGTGCCAATGATGGTTGTATGCGTGTTTGGCGCCGTGCAGGTGAGCGCCACAATCAGGACTGCATACGACCGAGGCACACAGGGCCAACACCCGGCATCATGGTGTGGGGAGCGATCTCCTACACTGGCCGTACACCACTGGTGATCGTCGAGGGGACACTGAATAGTGCACGGTACATCAAAACCGTCATTGAACCCATCGTTCTACCATTCCTAGACCGGCAAGCGAACTTGCTGTTCCAACAGGACAATGCACGTCCGCATGTATCCCGTGCCACCCAACGTGCTCTAGAAGGTGTAAGTCAACTACCCTGGCCAGCAAGATCTCCGGATCTGTCCCCCATTGAGCATGTTTGGGACTGGATGAAGCGTCGTCTCACGCGGTCTGCACGTCCAGCACGAACGCTGGTCCAACTGAGGCGCCAGGTGGAAATGGCATGGCAAGCCGTTCCACAGGACTACATCCAGCATCTCTACGATCGTCTCCATGGGAGAATAGCAGCCTGCATTGCTGCGAAAGGTGGATATACACTGTACTAGTGCCGACATTGTGCATGCTCTGTTGCCTGTGTCTATGTGCCTGTGGTTCTGTCAGTGTGATCATGTGATGTATCTGACCCCAGGAATGTATCAATAAAGTTTCCCCTTCCTGGGACAATGAATTCACGGTGTTCTTATTTCAATTTCCAGGAGTGTATATGTATCAGTATTATAGCTAAACTTATTTTTCTAATTACTGATTGTTAACTACAAGAAAGTGGAAGCTGTTTTGGTATTTATCTTAGCAGCATTTAGCCCAAAAACGAAAATAAAATGTATTAGTTTTTTTTAGTAAGGATTTTATTTCATTGTTGTAATCCTACAAATGTTCATGATACTATGCAGTTTATTTTGACAGTGAGATATATTATGTAGAAGGTACCTTGAAAATATATGTAGATGTGGTCTGGTGAAGAAAGTGTGCGTATTAAAATTTAAAATAAGTGTTTGCAGCAGCATAATCAGGTTTATTTTGTAGTGTGGGAGTGAGCTCCACGTGGGATCCGAAGCACGGACCCCATGGGGGTACCCGGCATGCGCCACATGCCAGGGCAGAGGTGGAGGCTAGTGTTCGGAATTCTGAAAATTCCAGCGCCGGCCGGGGATAGAACCCCAGCCCGGCTGGAACGCTCCAGACCCCCTTACCACTAGACCACTAGACCACCGGGGACCCCGGCCGTTTCCTGCTCTGAACTCGATCTGTTAGTCCTGTTGTCGGCTGTGTTTACATCGGACGCTGAGTGGCGCACTCTAGCCGGCAACATTAGAACGCTGTGAGGGGGAAGGGTTTACCTCAGACTGCTAGCTGTCCCCTTAGCCAGCTGAAGTTTTATTACGTGGCTGTAGTTGCTTTACAGTTATCAAAGACATTTGAAATCAGCCTCTGCGACTGTATGCAGTCGACACTTGTCAATCGTTTGTTTCAACCTGTTCCCAAATGCCTCGAGAAAACCGAAGAAACTTCTTCACTAATCGAGGCGACTGTCATAGCAGAACGACCCGTAGGGATTCTATAATTACAAGTCAACGCCTAGCTTACATCGGATAATTCTATTTGTTTCATCAGTTATTCAGGTAATTATACCGTCATTGAGCACCTTGTGACAGGCATCTGTTTTTAACAATGCACGAAATACCACAGCATATTAATCAGTTGCAAATAAATTTCTGTGTGTGTAGTTCAGGTCTGCGCCGTAGATTTTTCGTGAAAACGTCGGGATAAAATCGTAACATGTGTTTCATATTAATATGTAATTTAATTATCAATGTGTTTAATACAGTGGTCACACGGTTACCATTTTGGACTTTCAGTGGCCGGTGTACGATATAGCCTTTGAGTACGTTATCAAGTTGCGCCGTTTCTTCCTTTTATTCCCACTCTGCGGTAGTTGTCGCATTCGCTCAGCGCTGCACTTTTTAGGCTTCTGGGAGGGCTTTTCTCACGTTTTCTGTAATTTAGAGCATATTTACAAGTCCTATGAGACGAACTCTTCCTTTGTGTCATAGGTTTAAACTCAATATAGATTATCGTTTATATTCCGGCGAATACTTTTATTTCCTATGACTCCTAACTGCGCTCCCTAAGCTGTTCATCGCAATGACACCCAAATCAGTATCCTAGCTTACAGCTACACCAGTTTATAACTTTACACAAAGCTGATTTGTAACAATGACGCGCATATGCCTATACTGGTAAGATGACAACACAGGCAATAAGCGACAACCACGTACAGACGGCGTGGACTTAACCTTTGTTTGCGCACTGTCGGTCTCGTAGTTATTAGTGATTCAAATCTGACGCCATTTTGTCACACAAGAAACTTCGACCAAGGAGAAAGTAGACTTTTTCACGTCAGAATAACTTCCAGGAAGTTTTCGACTTTCGTAAAACAGAAACGATTTTCGACGCTGTGGAATGCAACAAGAAGTGGCAGGTAACGAATTGTTTCGGGATTCCACCATCCATGCTGCAAACGATCATCGAGCGGAAAGATAATGTTGCTGATGAGTATTAAAAGGCGGGAGCAAGCAGACCGGGCGAGGCGAGTCCCCGCCTCTTGCTGAAAGCTTATGGAATTGGCTTACTCAATGCAGGGTACAAAAGGTATTTGTCGGAGGTTATAGCTTAACGGAACGCTAAATCATTAACGGTTAACGGTTAGTCTTGGAACCCAAGTCTCAGATACAAATAAGGAGTGACACGCTAACTCCAAAGACATAAGGTCGTTTATAAGAAATTTAGTTCACAAAATGCATCCATTCGTGACAGTTTGTTCAGCATTGAAAAATGAATTTATGTATTTCCGAACATTTGTGTGTGCCTTCCGTTTCAAATACTAAAGCAAATAACATGTAAGAAAACTGGGAATACAATAGTAAAAAAAAAAAATCAAAATGTTATTTCGATTTTTCCTGATTTAATCTAGAATAAAGTCGAGTTAAATAGAATTAATTATTCGAACTTTTTCTCTTAGTTATTCGAACTTTTTCTTAGATCATTTGAACTTCGAATTGTGCAGACTTGATTGTAACGGTCCCTTGAGCTTCTAAGTTTCTAGAGTCTGCAGTAATATCTAAAAGGTGAAAACAAATCTTCTCGTGCTATTATCCACGTCCCTGTGGATGCTGATTTGGTTGTCCTTTTTAGTATATCAGTATGATTATAGAGTCCTAATCAACGTACGCAACGCTGTTACGGTATAAACGTACGTTTATTTTTACCAAAATTGCGTAAGAATGCGCTTCTGTCATGCATCCCCACTCCCTAAATCCGCCGTCAGGCAAAAGAAAGTGAGTACTCTTTCCTTTGTTTTTCACCCTTGATCGATGACAAGTAATAATGACTTGGCAGCGGAGACCTGTTTAGCTTGAGTGAGTGCCCTCTGGTCGGCCTCCAACAACTGAATGCGATGTTCATTTTCATCATCTAGTAATCGTATGTTTGAGCGATGATGTTTCGAATTCTGTCGGCAAACTGCTCGATAGATTCGTCTCGTCGCATTCGCAAACTGTGAAGCTGCTCTCTGTAAAATCTTATCGCGTTTTTACGTTTAAATCTCTGAACAACAACCGTTCTAAACTTATTGTAATCTTCTGTTTTCTCGCAAGTACGCTCCGCGCTAAATAAATCTTGGGCTGCTCCTCGAATCCTTAATTTGACAACTACTAGCTTATCGGAATCTGACCACGATCCTAACAGGGCTGCACCTTCAAGTTTACGAAAAAATACCTTCACATCATTTTCGGGTTCCCCACTAAACACTGGTACTAATGGCAATAATGAAAAATCTTTATTGTAGTTGTACCTGTACTGCACGAACTATCAGTCTTTCGGAATGTTACACTCGCTTCTTTCTGCTTTTAACTGCCGAATCTCTTCTTGCAGTTCATTAATAACAGTTTGTAGATCGACAACGTTACTCTGACTGGACTGCGACATTTCGTCTAATTTAACGCCAGTGAGTCACTCAAATGTAAAATAAAAATCCATCACTGCTTTTGGTATTCTAGTCAAACTGAAATAGAGCAACCTGAATTCCAGAGTTGGGTGTCCCCGCGTAGTCGGAAAATGTTCGTGCTGCTGCTCTAAGTTCAAGTTGTGCTGCACCCCTTTAGGACTGTTGATTTTTCCATAATTATCCCACTTCTGACTCCACGTCTATAAGGGTGTTGTTGCCCCGGATAATAATGAGACGAAATGTTTGTATGCTGTGGGTCCTTGGGGTACGGCAAATACGCGAACACGAGATGTAAATTTAAACAGTTTTATTAACAAAGGCTGATTATAAAACACGCTCGCTACGCGCACCCATCATCACTGTGTCTGACATCCTAATTCTGGTCGTATCGAAGGGCTCCACTGTGAGCTAAGAAAAGAGACACATTCACGCCCGAGGTGGCGCTAGTTAGTTCGGCGCGCTGCGGCCAGGGGCTGACTTCCTGCGACGCACAGCGGCTGGGCACACGTGTACTGACGGAGCAGACTGTCAGCTGGCGAGTGCGTGTTAAGTACCGCACAGCAGCGTGCAACCCGTACACACTTACAATGTCGTGTTTGCATCGTGCAGCCTATTGCGCACGATTTGAGTCGTAACACGACGTCCTGAGGCTGCATGAAAAGCATTATTAAACACGGTGGCGTTGCTGTCAGAGTATTGACCGTCTAGGCACGGTTGAACTACAGACAACTCTAGCCGTGTACCTCCTTCCTGGTGGCATGACTGGAACTGATCAGCTGTCGGACCCCCTCCGTCTATTAGACGCTGCTCATGCGTGGCTGTTTACATCTTTGGGAGGGTTTAGTGACATCTCTGAACAGTCAGAGAGACTGTGTCTGTGATACAATATCCACAGTCAACGTCTATCTTCAGGAGTTGTGGTAAATGAGGTGATGCAAAACTTTTTTTGATGTGTGTCTGAACGTTAGCAGAAACGCGACCTACGTCGCCCCAAATCGTCACTGAACCCCGCCATGTTTCACTCTTAGGACGTAAAGTAGGCCATAGGTTGGGAACAGTGTGAACGAGATTCATTCGACCCGAGGACTTTTTAACCGTTACTTCATAGTTCAGCTTTTATGTCCTTAGAACTATACGTTCTAGGGGACTGATGACCTCAGAAGTTAAGTCCCATAGTGCTCAGAGCTATTTGAACCATTTTTTGAACCTATGTGCCACGATTTCCTTTTGCGCTTCATGGGTCAGTGGTTTTGGAATTCCATCCCGCCCTGTTATTCATTGTTTCTGGACCGCCCTTCGTGTTGTTTTGATGCTGATGGTGTTCGCAAGTGCGACATTCAGTTGTGCAGTGGCTTTCATGGCTATAGTCCTCTTATTTATCGTCATTATGCGAGGTGGTTACAATAGCTCCCATAATGAAACTTCGTCTCGAAACCTCTCAGAAAAGCCAAAGAGATTCTCGTCGCATGTAAAGTATGCTCGCTGTAAGACAGAATCAGTGCCTTCTCTGCGCAGTATCAATGGAAATACTATCGATGACAGTGCTGTTAAAGTAGGGTTACTAAACACAGCCTTCCGAAATTCATTCACCAAAGAAGACGAAGTAAATACTCCAGTATTCGAATCGAAAACAGCTGCCGACGTAAGTAACTTAACATCAGATATCCTCGGTTTAGTGAACCAAATTGTGTTCCACTCACGTTTTTTTCAGAGTATGCGAATATAATAGTTCCATACTTACCAATCACATACAACCACTCTCTCGATGTAATGTCTGTACCCAAAGACTGGAAAGTTGCACAGGTCAGATCAATACGAAAGAAAGGCAGTAGGAGTAATGCACTAAATTACAAGTCCTTGTATTAACGTCGATATACAGTAGGATTTTGGAATGTGTATTGTGTTCGAACAACATGAATTACCTCCCAGAAAAGGGTCTATTGGCACATTGTCAACACGGATTTAGACAACATTTTTCTTATGAAACACAACCAGCTCTTCAACCACACCAAGTGCTGACCACTATTGTAAGGGATTTCAAACTGATTCCGTAGTTCTAGATTTCCAAGTAGGCTTTTGACGCCGTATGTCACAAGCGGCTTGTAGTGAAATTGCGTGTTTACGGAATATCGTTTGTTATGCAACTGGATTCGCGATTTACTGCCAGAGACGTCACAGCTCATAGTAGGCTAACTGACGGAAAATCATCGAGCAAACAAAAGTGATTTCTGGCGTTCCCCAAGGTAAGTGTTATAGGCCCTCGGCTGTACCTTTTCCACATAAATGATTTAGGAGACAATCTGAGCAGCCGTCTTAGCTTGTTTGCACTGATGCTGTCGTTTATTACCTAGCAAAATCTTCAGAAAAACAAAAAAAAAAAAAATTGGAGAACGATTTAGAAAAGTTATCTGTGTGGTGCGAAAATTGGCAAGTAATGAAAAGTGCGAGGTCATGCACATGAGTGCTAAAAGGAATCCGTTAAACTTCGGTTACGCGATAAATCAATCAAATCTAAAGGCCTAAAATTCAACAAAATACCTAGGAATTACAATTACGAACTAAAGAAATTGGAAGGAACACACAGAAAATGTTGTGGGGAAGGCAAACCAAAGACTGTGTTTGATTGGCACAAAACGCACAAGATGCAACAGATGTAGTAGAGAGACTGCCTACAGTGTGCCTGTCCGCCCTCTTTTGGAATACTGCTGCGCTGTTTGGAATCCTTACCGGGTAGGGTTAATGGAGTACGGGACTTAGGGCGGACGTCATTAAAATAATGGCGTTTCTGATTGCGGCGGGATGTTCTCACGAAATTTCATTCACCAACTTTCTTCTCCGAATTCGAAAATGTTTTGTTGACGCCGACCTACGTAGGGAGAAACGATCAACATAATAGAATGAGGGAAATCAGAGCTCGCACGGACAGATACGGGTGTTCGTTCCTTCCGCGCGCTGTTCAGGACTGCAATTATAGAGAATTATTGTGAAGGTAATTCGATGAACTCTCTGCCAGGCATTTCCGCTGGCGTCGTTACAGAAGCACGCACCAACAGTTTGCCATCGTTCGAATTCAGTCAGCTACGTCATAATGCACTGTTGTGACCACGGCTAACACTTGCAACGAAATGGGGACATCGACCACGTACGGCACATGTGCAAATACAACAGCGCAATCGGCATGCTTGGCTGGCGTCCTTATTTATTTCCAAGCATGCATTTCTCATTGTCATATATAATTATAAACGAAAAAATAATTAACAATATTAGGTTCGCAGACGGCGCTTGTCGTCGCAAATTATCTACCTCCGCATCAACACATATTAGAAAATTCTTGGGGTGTTTTTGTTCTGTCATTGGAACTACATAAATGCGTGATTTTTTTCACCAGACGCGTTTCGCTTTATTGAGGTAAAGCATCAGCAATGGTGGTGATTTTCGCTTACACCGGAAAATGCCGTCTACTAGCACATCGTCATCATTCTAAGTTAGACACTGATAATTTTGGTCTAATATTTAGTTGTTCTGCAGCACTATGCATTTCTTATGTTCTCACATCAAAATTTTATGCATATCACTGTATTCTGTTTGTTTTTGTGCTTTGAAGTACAAAAACAAACAGAATACAGTGGGTGGTGTGCATAAAAGTGTGTTGTGAAAACATAAAAAAATTCGTAGTGCTGCACAACTAAATATTACACCAAAACTATCACTTTCTAACGCAGAAAAACGATGATTTGCTAGCAGACGGCATTTCGCGATGTAAGCGAGAAATCAAGCGAAAATCATCAACAGTAATGATGCTTTACCTTAACAAAGCGAAACGCGTCTGAAAGAAAATCACACATTTCTGTAGTTGCAACGACAGATGGAAAATACCCTCAAGAATTGTAAAGCAACTACGGACACTATTGCTATACAAATGAGGTACGTGATAGACAATGTCCACTGCAGGGACCAGTTTGGCCTGTTTAACAACACTTTTAAGATTAAAGTTGTGCCGTATTTTACGGCCTGTACGACCCTACAGACTATAAGACACACCTTAATATTTAAGCAATTTTAAGAAAACATTTTTAAAATTTTTATTATTAGATTGCAAATCTAAACTAAAAAAAAGGTTTGGTTTATAAAACCGAACTGACCTTTAAAATCCCTGAAAATAGTCATCTGAACTTACTTCTTCGTCTTCATCGTCGTCGTTGTCGTCCTGTCCATATATGAAATGGTCTTCACTGCCATCGAGAGCATAACTTACGCCGCACTTCTAAAAGATTTAACAGTGATGCCTCCTGTCACTCTAGACCACGACTGTTTTATGCACCGACACACTTGAGTTAATGTAGTCCGTTTTAAAGTTACCTTCGGCCTGAATTCATGTTAGGTTTCATCCATCATCCATTTGTTCCATCCTTCTCTCCTACCCACTTTTAATGGTTTAGTTATCGAGACATCAAGAGACTGCAATTGTGGAGTAAGTCCTCCCGCAATAACAGCAAACACTGTGTTTCCCTGTCTAAAAGTTTTTCAAATGACTGCTAAACTGATCTAGCACAAGAAGACCACTCTTCTCTCACACACTCAGTCAGTCCACAATTTCATACCAGCCTCGTCCATCCAACCACTGTCATGTACGTGAACAGCATCAACACCTGGCAGTATTTCAGAAGGTTTTGGCATTGTTTTGGGCTTGAAAATGGTCATTGGATTAAGTTTAGTACCGCAGCGACAGCAGTGTAGTTCATTTTTTTCATGTCCACTTGTTTGAATACCTTTCATGGCAAAATTTCTGTTACTCGACACATGAAAAGTCACAGGAGTTTTGTCTAATGTTGCCAGGTTTCCCGCGGCATCGAATATGTGGCCATTTATAAGACTGGTGGGAATTTTAAATCAAACACTGGATATTTTTATATTCATTTCGAGTATAAGACGCACCTGAATTTTGGAGGCAGTTTTTCGAATAAAAAGATGCGTCTTATAGTCCGTAAAATACGGTAGTACTCTCTCAGAGAAGAATACAGGCGATCTCGTCAACAAATGTAAATTAGTTGTTCGGTGTTTCCTCCTAGAAGAATTTGGACACTTCATATATGAGCGATGTGACTGTAAGAAAGGGGCCAGATCTGGAAAAGAGCAAGATAGATTATTCGTTAGCATGAAAAAACTATTCGTAAGGTCGGATCTTGGTCAACAACCGAGAATGAGAACGATTCGCTGCCACGTGTTCTCCACAATTTCTATGAAGGAATGCAACATTTTCGTTGCACTTTCATCGTTGGTAAGCTTAATTACTCCAAGGATCATATAAATGCTTTCAACATTGTTCAATGCACAGTTCATCGTTGACACCTGTCTCAAATAATCAGTGTGTCGACTGCGATTGAAAATGGAGAACACCGAGTTTCGTACTGTTGTTAAACGTTTTCATTTGAAGGACTGAAGTGCTGCACAAATCAAAACATAATTGGATGTAATTCACACCGACTCTGCACTATTTGCGAATATCATGCACTTTTGTATTAATGAACCCATTTCCAAAACCTGTGGTGTGGTAATGCAAGACGTCGAATAAAAATTCGTTTGACTAATATCCTGCTCGGAGAATTGGCTATGAAAAATCAATGTGACAGATGGATATGGCGATTGCTCACAGTCGACCAAAAGCGTATCTGGCACAATATTTCAGCACAATGACTGGTTGTTTAATCGCAGTCCGCAAGATTTTTTTCTTCGACTTGTCACTGTCGATGAAACCTGGATCCATTATTACACACCAAAGTCCAAACAACAAGCGAAACCACAGCGTACTACATATTATTAACCAGTCATCCTGCCCACCTCCAATTCCTTAATGAACTGAACTCACACATATAAAACAGGTTCAGACGTCTGATTACTTTACAAATGAGTGAGTTAACGTGTCGTATATTTGCCTTTAAGCAATGGACAAACGCTAGTGAAATTGGGATTACTAAATAATGGGATACAAGCAGTCCCGCTTTGACCAATGACGTCAGAAGCTACCACAGATGATGTATTGAACAGATTTAACAGCAAAGACCAATGTTGAGAAAACAAAGGAGTGCGGGATGGAGAAAACATATCACGTACATCCATATTTCGGACATAATATTAAGTATATTGCTTCTTTGAATCTTAGTTTCCTATTCTTCACTAGACCTATATAGGTCGACTGAAGTAGGGGGCTACAAAGTTTTCGAATGTCAGCCTTTCCGCCTTCGATAGTACTAGTATCGGCTAAAAAATATCGTAATAATACTATTGCTAGTGAAGGCGGAAAAAGGCAACAACAGTAAAATTTGCATTCCGTAATGCAGACCTGCTTCTAGACTTCCATGTTCACAGGAATAGATGAATCCATACCTACAAACGAATACAAAAAAGTAAAAACTCTCCAGAGTGAAAAAAAAAATTATTCCAAAATATGTCAAACTCCCTAAGAATAAAAGTAGCTACCGAATGAATAGGAACGAACAAATGATTTTCATTAATACAAACGACAAAAACCGTCCACAATATCTAGCCCTGTCTTTTAAAAACCTTTTATATATTCCAGTTTACAATGATGACGCCTCGCCACAGAAGATAAACGATTGTTATCATTGGCTCGAAAGTAAAGACATTAATACTTGCAAGTAAACTATGACGTCACTGATTAAAGCCGACGGGCTATATCGGGTGCACCGTAGAAGGCGAAGACTATTTTGTCATCTGGGAAGGTGATGACAACTGTTCTTTTGGGACTCGCAAGGAATGATCCTCATAGATTACCTGGAAAAGGGGAAAGGTACGCTATTATGCTTCATTGTTGATCGTTTGAAACTTTCGTTGGCTGAAAAATGACCAGGGCCGACACGCAAAAAAGTGCTCTTTACCAGGATAATGCATCATACCACACATCAGCGATAACAGTGACGGAGGTGCATGAATTGATTCCTCATCAACCGCTTTCACCAGATTTAGCCTCAAGTGACTTTCTCCTGTTCCCTAACTTGAAACTTTGTGTTTCTGAAAAGAAATTTTCATCAAATGAGGATGTGATGGTTGCAGTCAACGGGTATTTTGCAGAGTTCGACAGAACCTATTTTTTCGATGGCACGAAAAAGCTGGAGGACCGCTGAATGAAGTGTATATACCTCAAAAGAGACTTCGTTGAGAAGTAAGGTGAGCTGTTTGTTTCGTCTACATTTTTTTTCTTGCTTTGTTACCAGAATTATCAAACCACCCTCGCACACCCTAAAAGGCCAGACAAGCGTAGTACAGGCAGCCTCTTTAGCCTTGCCTAGAACGTTGAGCCAGTTGGTAGAGGAAACGAAGTGAACCAGAGGAGAGGGTGCTAGAGTTGGAGGAGAAGTTAAGGCGGTGATGATTATAATTCCGCTCGCGCGTTCTCCCCTCCGCGCACCGTGCTTGTAGGCGGTTTCTGGAAACACGTCAAGCGAGCAGTCCAGACACAAAGATTCGGAGGGCGGTAATATTTACGGAAAAATTAAAACCGGCAGCCGTAATATTTACAAGAGTCGGCACGCCGCTGTGCGAGAGGCAGGGACCTCAGTAAACATTCGGTCCGGCTGCAAACAGAGAAATCTATTTGAGAGCTGTTTGTTAATAACAGGGAAAACAGAGACTCTTATTTAAGCCCGGGGGTTTGCGGCACAAGCTCGTCTGTGGAACCGTCACGGCACGCGAGAAAATTCCGCTACAGCCATCTGGCCGTACGCCTTTGGTTTGCGCTCGAGGCTATGAAGTCCTAGGATACAGGTTTTCGGCGCAGTCGTGTAATACTCTTCCGCATTTCGCCCTCATTCCTCTCTTTCACTGAGGGATGATATGCTTAAAACTTCTGAAACGTATTTTCAGTGAAGAAAATGAAGTCTATGCCACACATGGACTTTCAAGGTGAGGGGTCTGCCATGTGGGTCGCCAATTTTGATCAAGTTTCGTAGGACGTTGTTCTGTATTGAAAAACAGAGAAACATGTGTTTCGGCTTTTTGCTAGACGCTCCCAAGTTTTTGAAAAAAATCTAGGTCATAGTTAACGACGGAAAAATCGTATTTTGCACGCTATACATAGAAAGACCGACTAAAAACAATTATTTTTTATTAGTATGATATGGGGTCCAAAGTTAATTATGTCGGAGTTATTAGCATTATTGTGTTGTAACTTGTGCATCCGTCATTGTAGATATGTAGCAGAGCGAAATCATCGGTCGAGACATTAAACTACCAGACTGCTGGACCATGTTCACTTCTTGGTCGTGGGTTTTTTCGTACGATACTTTTTCGGCGAATCTGATAATATTCTCATAGTTGGAAGTACCTTTATTTCCTCTTTTTAAGTAAAACATCGGCAGGTGTAATTAATAATCGTGCATATATAATGTGACAGCTGATTTACCGGCTGATCAAAAAGTCAATATAAATTTGAAAACTGAATAAATCACGGAATAATGTAGATAGAGAGGTACAAATTGACACAGATGCTTGGAATGACATGGAGTTTTATTAGAACCCAAAAAATATAAAAGTTCAAAAAATGTCCGACAGATGGCGCTTCATCTGATCAGAACAGCAATAATTAGCATAACAAAGTAAGACAAAGTAAAGATGAAGTTCTTTACAGGAAATGCTCAATATGTCCATCATCATTCCTGAATAATAGCTGTAGTCAAGGAATAATCTTGTGAACAGCACTGTAAAGCATGTCCGGAGTTTATGGCGAGGCATTGGCGTCGGATGTTGTCTTTCATCATCCCCAGAGATGTCGGTCGATCACGATACACTTGCGACTTCAGGTAACCCCAAAGCCAATAATCGCACGGACTGAGGTCTGGGGACCTGGGAGGCCAAGTATGACGAAAGTGGCGGCTGAGCACACGATCACCACCAAACGACACGCGCAAGAGATCTTTCACGCGTCTGTCGGACATTTCGTGACCTTTGTTTCTCTTTTTGGTTCTAATAAAACGCCATGTCATTCCAAGCATGTGTGTCAATTTTTACCTCTCTATCTACATTATTCCGTGGTTTATTTTCAAATTTATACTGGCTTTTGATCACCCAGTACATCGGGATACATGACGCGCTACGAGACGATAATGCTCAACCGACATGCATCTTGAAGTTGACACCACCGGAATGTACCTTTCTTTGTCAACCGTGTGAAAGCAACGTTTTCGGACAAAAAGAATTTAGGCGCAAGACTTGAAAATCTTGCAACATCGCAACAGAGCAGAGAATTATAGGATAGGACGTATGCTATCAAAATTCATGCCTCCGTCCGTAACTAGTTGTCCTCTCCTATCTTTCTAGATATGTTTATATACGCTTTGCACGCATCTAAATCGATATCTGACACATCTCTGTTTAGCAAGGTGACTCAGATAAGTATTCTACGAACAGTGTACCGGAAAATATGTCAATGTGGCGAGATCCTGTGCGTATTTTGCGCATGGTGCCATAAGTAAGTATGTTTTGCGTATCCTTATGCTAAGTTTCATCTCATTCATTGCAAAAAGGCCCTCGAATAGTTGATCATCTACGATTAACAATAATATTCTTTAGATATATTTTTATAGTATGTATCACAATGAAAATAGCTGTTAGTACATTGTATATACTTATTTAATAATTTATCACATCTCCCGATGTTTTACTTCAAGAAGCGGAAAGAAAAGTATTCCAGTTATCAGATTATTGTCAGATACAGCTAAAAAAAAAGCTACAGCCAAGAATCGAACACCCTCCAGCAAACTAATACCAAATCGCCGAATCAGAGGCGCCCAACGTACAGCATGCGAACACAAAAACGTTAATAACTCGAACATTATTAAATTTGCATCCCATATTATACGGATAAAAAAATGTATGCGCTTAGAAGATGTTTCGTTGTAAAGCACTGAAAATACGATTTTCCGTCATCAACTTTGACATCGATTTTCTTAAAAAATTAGTGTGTAACAAAAAGCCGAAACACGTTTCCCTCTACTTTCATTACAGAACGTCCTTACGGAAAGTTGACAAAAACAGGCGACCCACTTATCGGCCTCTCCCCTTGCTAGTTACCGTTACCGAATAATTACAGATAAAAATTGTTTTCCAAGCTGTTCGTAGTTAGTTGTGGGTACTTTTGACAGTCATTCACTCATGTCCTAAAATTCCTATTATTTTCCGTTGTCGAATTTACATTGCACTCTTGGACACTACTTGAATTACTAGGAGCAAAAAGCGGGCTATTAATTTTTAGCTGGCTTCCATTATTCAGGGATAACCCGGTCAAGGACGCAACTATAAACAGACGTGTCGTGTTTACGTAACAGCCGTTACTGGAATTACCCTCGGATCGACCTGCTGTTGTGGCGCTCGAATGGGAAGAAATCCAAACACTCAGTCCAAGGAAAGCCGTAAATTGCGTTGACAGCTAGCGTCCCCAGTCGTTATGTAGCGCGTATGCTCCATACAAGGCTTTATTTCTTTCCATCTCAGGGAATCAAACTCGCTTTGCCTTACTGTAGCATACATTTTACAGCGTGTGCTAATCAGTGCTTCCCTTGTTCCGGTATCTGTATGATCCCAGTAGGTGGTATCATTATCTTAAAGAAAGCTGTTTATCGCGGTGTCAGCGTGCCTCCGAGAATTGCAGGAATTTATTGTTTGTTTCTAGTAACTGTAAACTAGAACGCGTTTACAACAAGTTGAAATATGCTGATACAACCTACACTATCTAATAAGCGATGTATTTTTATTGATGTAGCGCTCCAACAACGAGCTGTACTTCGATATTCCAGAGGCATTGTTTGCACAATTTTTGGGTCTTCGAAATATATACAGTACTGAGAAACATAAATAGCATCCACTTTGAACCCGTTATAAAATTTTGGAAAATCAAACCAGTTTTATAAATCTTATTTCGTCTTAAAACAAGGCATATAAACTTTCATTCATAAAATTTAAGACGAGGGCCGAGGAGTATGATGAGAATTCGGTAGTGGATAGCATAGAGGTGTATCGATGGACGTGATTAAGGGTAAATATAGCGATTTACAGAATCCACGCACTCGGTGTAGTTCCTTAAGATAAGAGATGTAAGAAAGTGGGAAAAGGATGTAAGAGGCAATAAGTATAATGAGACGAAACAAGGTAGGTTTACATACCTGTGACACATTACTGATTACATGCGATGTCCCAAGCGAAAAAATTACGTCTGTTAGATGGGTATGCAAGAGTTTCGAAGAGTCAAACTTAACCATAATTACTACCTGGAAATTCATACTTTTCTTACAGTTCAAAACATTAGAGTCTGTATATTGAGCAATCTGTAACAGAAACCAAGGAGAATGAGGAAATAGGATCAGAAATCAGGGAGAAAACTTAAAGGTCTGATGATGAGGTTACAATTCTGGCAGGCGGCAAAGGACTTGGAACAGCAGCGGAAAAGAGGTTTTAAGCTGAAAATCAACAAAAGTAAAAGGAGGTCTATGGACGACGATAGTTTCGATTGTGCGTGAAATAACTATACGTCATTTCCCACGTTGTTAGTTCCCTGACACTACACATTCTTATTTTTTACTCCATGCCGAGGATCTTCAGAACTCCAAGATTGATTGGTTTGTGAATGCATATACCAGAAACACGCAGGCATGCTTCACCTACCTAATAGCCGGTATGTCCACCTTGGGCACGGATAAAAGCGGCGACGCGTCGTGGCATGGAAGCAGTGAGGCCTTCGCAGGTCGCTGGAGGGAGTTGGCACCACACCTGACGCCCAAGTCACCAAATTCCAGGGGAGGACGCGATGAGCTCTGACGCCACGTTCAACCACATGCCAGATGTTTTCGATCCGGTTCAGATCTTGTTGGGGGTCAACACATCAATTGGAACTCGACACTGTTTTCCTCGAACTACTCCGTCATATTTCTGGCCTGTGACGTGGAGTGTTATCTTGTTGAAAAATGCCACTGCTGTCGGGAAACATGACCGTCATGAAGGGGTGTACGATGCTTCTTGGCCGTCATGGTGCCGTGCCCTGCACTAGCTCCACTGGATCCGTGGATGCCCGCGTGAATGTTCCCCAGAGCATAATGGAGCTTGTCTTCGTACCACAGTATGGGTGTCAAAGAGCTGTCCCCCTGGATGAGAAAGGATTCGTGCACTTTCATTGGCACGAAGAAAACGCTATCGGGACTAATCAGACCGTGCAACGCTATGCCAATGCCGATGGTCACGTGGGCATTGCAGTCGTAGTTGCCTATGTCATGGTGTTAACACTGGCAAATGCATGGG
This sequence comes from Schistocerca cancellata, assembly GCF_023864275.1. Lineage (NCBI taxonomy): Eukaryota > Metazoa > Arthropoda > Insecta > Orthoptera > Acrididae > Schistocerca > Schistocerca cancellata. The sequence goes on from NC_064632.1 coordinate 297,409,470, forward strand.
TCGTCAGCTGCAGAGGCCCATAGTTCGGCTTACTCTTTGTTCAGAAACACTTGTACTCTGACCAACATCAAAGTTTTCAAATGTTCCTTTACACAGGAAAATCCAGGAGAATTGCTCCAGCTTAATCCTCGTACCACTGAAAAGATGGCTGAAGTAATTATTAGCGTCAGCGGTGTTGAGAAACAGCTGAAATCGTTAAAAATGAACAAAACTGCATGGCCCGATAGAATGACTGTCAGATTCTGTACTGAATTTGCGGTGGAGTTAGAAGAAGGAGCTAATTGCAATCTATCGTAGATCCCTCGAACAAAAAACCGTGCCCCGTTCTTGGAAAAAGGCACAGGTCACACCCCTCTACAAGATGGGTAGTAGAAGTGATCCACAATGACGAATCTAGTCACACGACTGAGACGATATTCCATAAGCGCGCAATTTCACTGCAAGCCGCTTGTGAGGTACGGCGTCAAAAGCCTTCTGGAAATCTAGACATACGGAATTGGATGAAAGTCCCTTGCAGTAGTGCTCAGCACTTGTGTTTGAACAGCTAGTTGTGTTTCACCGTGTTGACTGTGTGCCAGTAGACCGTTTTCTTGGAAAAAACAAAATACGTTCCAAAATCGTGATGCATCTCAATGCAAACCAGCATGGATTTCGAAAACATCGATCATGTGAAATCCAACTCTCACTTTTCTCACATAACATACTGAAAGCTTTGGATCAATGCAATCAGGTAGATGCAGCATTTCTTGATTTCCGAAAAGCATTTGACTCAGCACCACACCTACGCTTATTGTCAAAAGTTTGATCATATTGGGGGAGAGATCGAGTGAAATTTGTGACTGGGCTTAGGAATTTTTGGTAGTGAGGACACAACATGTTATCTTGGATGTCGTAGTCAGACGTAGAAGTAAGTTAGGGTGTACCCTAGGGAAATGTGTTGGGACCCTTGCTGTTCATTTTGTATGTTAATGACGTTGCAGACAATATCAATAGTAAAATCAGGCTTTTTGCACATGATGCAGTTATCTATGATGAAGTACTATCTGAGAGCAAGTGCATAAATATTCAGTCAGATGTTGATAAGATTTCAAAGTGGTGCAAAGATTATCAACTTGCTTTAAATCTTCAGAAATGCAAAACTGCGCTCTCCACAAGACGAAAAAAGCGTAATATCCTGTGACTATAACAACAGACACTGATGGAATCTGCCAATTAATACAAATGCCTGGGTGTAACACTTTGGAGCGATATGAAATAGAACGATCACAGAGACCCAGTCGGGGGCAGGGCAGGTACCCTACTGGGGAAGTGCAGTCTGTCTACGAAGGAGATTGCTTATAAATTACTAGTACGACCTATTCTAGAATATTGCTTAAGTGTGTAGGACCTGCAACAGATGATACTGAACATACACAGAGAAGGACAACACGAATGGTCACAGGTTTCTTCGATTCGTGGGAAAGCGTCATAGAGGTGTTGAAGAAATTGAACTGGCTGACTCTTCCAGGTAGACATAAACTTGAAAGTTATCTGAATGAATAAAAATATAGCAACTGACGTACTGTTTCTGATTGTAAGCTCTGAGCTGTAATAATAAATCAACTGTCGCAATGATCAGGCAAAGCTGCTTTGTAATAATAATTAATTGTCCTCATGTAAAGGGGAGTCATTCATATTGTAAACGTTAGTAATCTGACTGCAAGAATTTTGAACAGTATAAATTGGCTGAATAATTAATTTTGACATGAAACCTAGACTAATTGGTTTTGCAAAATGAATCACAAAAACTGTCTCTGAATGACATACGTTGGCCCTGACTGAATAAATAAAAAAACCATAATTTTTCTCCTTACCACCATTCTGCGCAAATCTGGATAACGTATTGCAATACTGCTCTGTCTTGCGCGCCACTGTGCTAAAGCTGTGGATTACTGTGTCCACACAGAGACACTCGAGAGGTGCAATGAGTTCTCCGTTAACTGAAGATGGCACTGTTTATCGAGTATATCTGGTTGTATGATCCATTAAAAAGAATTGTAAGACAAAGATTGGTAAGAAAATGAAATATGCGTATAAATGACCACACTCAAGTTTTTTGTATACTGTGGAAAAGTGCTAAGGGCATATTTTAAATTTAATGAACTTCGTAACATACAAAGAATACTCTTTCCTATCTCGCAAATTTAGCAACTTTCAGTTCAATAACCAACTTAGTTCGATGGCGCAGTTATACTGAAAGAAAAAGTAACGTCATTATTATCTTTACCTTGGACATTCCATTACACTTGCTGCTTCACGTGTTGATTGAACAAATTGAAACATATTATTGCCATTGCTTCCTCATTGTAACACAACAATGTCTGCATCCTTACTCAAACACTGCTGAACTGTGACTGCCTGATTCTACCAGAGCTTAACGTTGTCTGCTCCACTGCGCCCTCGCGCATCTCTGACTTCTGCGATACAGATACCAAAATTATACATGACACCTGTCAAACTATCCCGAGAAATCTTACAGAGTTTCAAGAACTGGCTTCAAGTGATGACTCCAGGAATATATTACGACCGCCTACGTGCCCCTCCCACAGAGATGGTGAAGACAAGATTAGAGTACCTAAAGCATGCACAGATGCATTTAAACATTCACTATTCAAGTGTTCCTTCCGCGGATAGAAATAATTAATAACTGGTACAATGGGTCGTATCCTCTGCCATGCACCTCAGGGTATTTGCTGAGTATAGATGTACTTGTGCTCGTACCTTCGTCATTACAACCATGTTCGATAATTGTATCCGTCTTGAAATGTAAAAATATAAATTTTATCAAATGTACAAGTGTTTCATTTTCGATGTTCTACCCGCAAAGGCAGCGGGTAGTGTCTTTTGAGGCGGCCTAATAGCACTTTTGCCTTGTAAAAATATGCTCTCTAGCAGTGTTTGCTTACGTCCACTACATACAGCGTACTGATGCTATTTGATTGTGCTCCTGTGTTGCAGTTCGCGAAGAGAACGAGGAGTACTTGAGCGCCGTAGGCGGGGACGACTCAGGGCTGTCCAGCACGGGCCAAAACGCCACGTCTGGCCCCTGCCGTTGCTGTTGGACAACCCGTGAGGTGAGTCACAGCAGTTGATACCGACATCTTTATTTATTCGTTCGCCATTTACAAAGGCATTCATCACGCTCTGTATTAACTAAAATATTCTGTGAAATCTATACTGAGATACAATATTCTTTATGCATAATACTGTACAATATCACAAATATTCTTGAGACAGGGGAGTCTACATATGTCCTTCAGGCCACCATCGCAGCCATACCCTCACATTCAGGACTGTGGCACAGGCCCAATTTGTTTGTCAGTTGCTTATACCTTACCAACACACGTCGTTGACACGGTCAAAGTTGGCCACAATTTCCTCAGGAGATTGACTTCATCGAATTTTTTGAGTCCTCTACCAAATATTTGTTCGTATGTCCACTTACAGCCCATAGTTCATAGAGTCGAAGAACAAAGAATGAGAGAGGGGATGATTGAGTGGAACAAAGGGAAGAGACTAATGTCACAAAGAAGAGAGAAACAACATTTCAAAATCCGACAAAAAAAAAAAAAAAAGAAGAAGAAGAAAGCTTGTGTTTCAGCCATAGACAAGAGGACGCTCTTATAGAAGGTTATGATGAACTCAGACTAAACACAAGCAGTCAGTGGAACCACTGGTCCAATTTCCTTAACCTGAGTTCTTAAGGCAAGATAGTTTCAATGTTCGCAAATGTGGTCGAGATGTACACACGTAAAAGTGCAAATGTATGATAGACTCTGGAATGCTCAGGACCACCCCATTTGGCCTGGCTCCTAGTTCTAGAAACATAGACCCCATGAAATTAGGTGATCACAGTCAGCCACAAGATTGCACAGAAAATCCTAGACAAACCACAACTCGGATTTTGAAATGTTGTTTCTCTCTTCTTTGTGACATTAGTCTCTTCCCTTTGTTCCACTCAATCATCCCCTCTCTCATGTCCCTGTTCTTTACTCCTCTTCCTGTGTCCACTCTGTTTACTTTCTCTCACTCCCTTCTGTTTTTCCTCTTTCACTTATCAATGTTCTTCTCTCGTACGTCCAGTAATCTTTCTCTACAACTACCTCGTTTGTGCCAAACTCTGGCGAGTCATGGGCCTCCACATAAATTTATCCAAGAGGGAGTGAAATTCCAAATTGACAATTTTGTAAGGACTAGTTCTTTTGAGTTTGCAAATGCGTCGTGCCCCAAACACACATTTTGACAGCAAACATACAAAACTAGTTGTATTTTCCACAATTCATAATTATTCACTTAAAAGTACTAAGGTCGATCACTTTGATACCTAAAAGATATGGATATTCCAATAACGTATATAATTCTTTGACACATGAATATGAAAACTTCCTTTCATGTTCAGCAGTCTGAAATAGTATCATCTTGACTTTATACACAGAGTACCCAACAAGCTATAAAATGTCTTTTTTCTATTTACGCTTGCTTAATGTTAGGCTAATTCAAAATAAAAATCTCAAATACAAAAATTCAGAACGACTGAAAAAAGTCCTGTTGGTTAGTGGTTAGTAACGAACAAAAAAATGCTATTTTTAACTTCCACGAAGAGGATAAACAGAGAATAAATAAAAAAAAAAACACTTATTCAACTTTGATGACTTCTACGACAATTTGCTCGCTTACGAAACTTCACTTCTGATAACTTCAATGAATTTATTGCATTACTTCTATTTTTAATGTAGAATGACGTAACTACAGTTGAATAAAACATAGATTTCAAAATGTTATTCGGGTTGGTTGGAAATTGGAATCCAGGGGCATCATTCAATGTGAGAAATCTCTCAAAACCTCCCTCAAGTTAGCTGATGGAACCGACTATTACTGAAACCAAAGCAGCCCTCGTCCCATTATGGTGCAGTCACACCAACTGGGTGGTAGAACTCGCAGGTCTGTATTGCGTCCGATAGAGTTTGAAATGATTCCAATCCATGGAGAGGACGTCTTTTCGATTTCACAATCCCCCCCCCCCTTCTGCAGCAGAAACCGATATTGCCTCTTTCCAGTTGACTATTTAGCCCCCAAGATTAAGCATAAATGTACACACCTGCAATATAGCAAGGGTGTGTTCCGCCAAGAGCACAGTAGTAAGTCCGAGCCATCATGGGTCTTCTTCGTTCACAGAAAAACGGTAAGATACTATAGTGATTTCGTTGTGCAGAAAAAAAGTGGTTCAAATGGCTCGTAGCACTATGGGACTTGAGCTCAAATGTTATCAGTCACCCAAACTTGGAGCTACTTAAACGTAACTAACCTACGGACATCACACACATCCATGTCCGAGGCAGGATTCAAACCTGCGACCGTAGCAGCCACGTGGTTCAGGACTGAAGCGCCTAGAACCTCTCGGCCACCGAGGCCGGCTCGTTGCGCAGCATTGGGAGAAGGCATCCTTACGAGCATCTGGGTTTGGTGACAGCCACTTACACTGCTGCCATGATCATGTCGTTCTGGGAATTGGTCCTGGATTCACGGCACCAGTTAATCAGCAGTTCGCTAAGAGCTGTATCAGGAAGTGACAGGCAAGGATTGAGGACATGTTTCACTTAAGAACAGCGCTGAAATCGCCACTGTTAGGATATAGACGAAGAACTCTGCATAACTTGCAAAATACCACCTTCCACATAACCATTTCAAATTTTGGGAAACTCATGCATTAGTAGCAAATACAATGCTACACACACACACACATACACACACACAAATGAAACCTTATGGATTGAGAGGATATGTGGTTGTATTTCTGTGGTGACAATATGGAGTCAGATTTATAAAGAATTTGGCATTATGAGCTCTCATATCAGGTTGCCTTCCTCTGTCGTCGGTGCACGATCTGATTCCACTAGAAGAGGTGTCACCATCGTGTTTTATCATCCTCTGAGGCAAGCTGGGTAACAATTGTTGTAGTTGGTACTCGATATTCTGTGAACTGGCACTGGGACGGTCTTGACGTCCGACTCACCAGGTGATCATTCAAAAAGGTCTGTCGCCTCTGCTGTGGTTAGTACTTTTGTTAACCATTTGTAACTTTCAGAGAAGCGTCATGAATGGCGAATTTCGAGTAAACCCTACACATTTCTCATTTTGCCAACTTAAAATTCGGTTCTTTTGCCGAAACGCAGCGGAGTTTGCACAGTCTCACCTCCCTAAATGTACAGGCAGTTGCGACAGGATTGTCACACAATTAAGTTTATTAAGTGAGGAACTCGGGGAAATATGGTCAGTAGCCTATGAAAAAGCACATCCACGGTACAAAAATAAATGAGTAGTGGCTTCACTTAAGTTGTTTCAAAATCCATAGCATTTTTCCTTTCACCAGTTATCGATACACCCTTAAAAATTACGTCATTTCATCGAAAAAGTCTGTAGTCAGTTGGATAACAGGGTAGGCGACGAAGTTTTGCATAACAACCATACAGTAAAATACTTTCCCCATTACATGCTATCATTTGCCGATACCTGAAAAATATATGAGAAATGTTGTGTATATCTCACTGCGGCCGCCTCGCGTGAGATCGCAAATGCGCGCGGTCGTCAGATCAATTTTCTCGAGACCTCCAACCACGTATAAAGAAAAATTCGATATGTCAGCCAAATTTCATAAACAGTAACATCTTGTGTAATATCCACCAGACGCAAAATCATACCGACCTCAATTTTCCCTGCATACTTTTTCGAATTTCGCGTGATGTCTTCCTTGCAAGCAAATATTACAATAACTATGGCCATTAATAAAATGATTGGCATGTCATCGTGAGCTGACATATAAAGCTATAAAACGAACAAAATTTTTCTACCGTATTGTTTCGGTAAAATCGTTTGAGAGAAATTTCAGGACGTGCACCTCAATGCTGTAATCGAAGACCGGCGGACACGGTCGGCCTCCTCTTCTGAACAAACGAACTCGCCCAGAGCTTTGGACGAAAACTGGTCAGTGCGCACCGGCAACCGTATCCTGTGAGACTGGGACCTGAGCAACAGGCGTCGTGTCGTAGACTATCGTCTGCGTATGGATGCTTAGAAAATGCAAACTCTGATATGTGTATTCTCAGATGAGACAACCTTCCATGAATCAGGAATGATGTGGAACACTTTTGTGCAGCAATTCGCAGAAATGTCAGTGTATGATTATATTCAAATATTTATTTATAATAGTAAATATTCGAATAGAGTAAACACCAAATAAAGCATTAATATTTTCATAATTTAAATAAAAATAAAAATGTCATTTTCGGCGGTACAGCACCCCTTAAATGTGCCATGAGGCTCATTGCAATAATAGGAATTTCTTGTGACAAAACATATTGAGAAAGTACGAGTAATACAGGGTTGCCACGACTTCTGGAAAAAATCTCGTTTTTGTCTGAGTAGCATGAAATTGTTCGTTTAGTGAGATACCATGCTTCGTTGTTGTGTACGTCCGCCGCATCCCTGCCTCTGCCCTTCCCGCAGCCACTGCTAGCGCAGCAGCTGCCGATGAGAGGAGTGGTCTGTTTGGATGTGGTTCTCAGAGCTTGTTGATGCGGCGGCCGGAGGACGCAGTCGTGTGTGCATGAGCTGTGTCTACACTTTCGATTTTTGACAAAGGCTGTGGCCAAAAATTTAGTTACAGAGTGTGATCGTCTTTTCTATGTGCCTGAGCGATCATCCTTACGGTGAGTTGCTGACTACTCTCAGAGTATTTGCTCAAGTTATCTGTTGCGTGGGTGAACCGCGGTCTCATTTCATCGGCGTGGTGTCTGTGACACGTGAATGGCTGGCCATACGAATGGACTTCCGTGACGGGCCAAAACTGCAGGCCATCTCTAACGGATCGGGCCTGCCAATCCAAAGCCCATAGTTTCCCCACTAATGTGCGGGCTCTGTCCTCTGACTTGGTCTGTGTGTGTGTGTGTGTGTGTGTGTGTGTGTGTGTGTGTGTGTGTGTGTGTGTGTGTGTGGCGTACTACCATGGACCTAGGACTGTGGTGCCCCTCCTCGGCCACAGGCGATGTATTTCGAGAATCGTGACTGTCTCACCGCAAGTACATTGTACAGTGCGGCGTTTGATACAAATTTTATTTATTCTAGTATATTTTGGCACTTCGAAAGTACAGTACTGGCCATTAAAATTGCTAAACTAAGAAGAAATGCAGATGATAGGCGGGTATTCATTGGACAAATATATTATACTAGAACTGACATGTCATTACATTTTCACGCAATTTGGCTGCATAGATCCTGAGAAATCAGTACCCAGAGCAACCACCTCTGGTCGTAATAACGGCCTTGATACGCCTGGGCGTTGAGTCAAACAGAGCTTGGATGGCGTGTACAGGTACAGCTGCCCATACAGCTTCAACACGATACCACAGTTCATCAAGAGTAGTGACTGGCGTATTGTGACGAGCCAGTTGCTCGGCCACCATTGACCAGACGTTTTCAGTTGGTGAGAGATCTGGAGAATGTGCTAGCCAGGGCAGCAGTCGAACATTTTCTGTATCTAGAAAGGCCCGCACAGGACCTGCAACATGGGGTTGTGTATTATCCTGCTGAAATGTAGGGTTTCGCAGGGATCGAATGCAGGGTAGAGCCACGGGTCGTAACACATCTGAAATGTAACGTCCACTGTTCAAAGTGCCGTCAATGCGAACAAGAGGTGACCAAGACGTGTAAACAATGGCATCCCATATCATCACGCCGGGTGATACACCAGTATGGCGATGACAAATACACGCTTCCACCGCGATATTGCCAAACACGGATGCGACCATCATGATGCTGTAAACAGAACCTGGATTCATCTGAAAAAAATGACGTTTTGCCATTCGTGCACCCAGGTTGGTCGTTCAGCACACCACCGCAGGCGCTACTGCCTGTGGTGCAGCGTCAAGGGTAACCGCAGCCATGGTCTCCGAGCTGATAGCGCATGCTACTGCAAACGTCGTCGAACTGTTCGTCCTGATGCTTGTTATCTTTCAAACGCCCCCATCTGCTGACTCAGGGATCGAGACGTGGCTGCACGATCCGTTACAGCCGTGCGGATAAGATGCCTGTCATCTCGACTGCTAGTGATATGAGGCCGTTGGGATCCGGCACGGCGTTACGTATTACCCTCCTGAACCCACCGATTCCATATTCTGCTAACAGTCATTGGATCTCGACCAACGCGAGCAGCAATGTCGCGATACGATAAACAGCAATCGCGATAGGCCACGATCCGACCTTTATCAAAGTCGGAAACGTGATGGTACGCATTTCTCCTCCTTACAAGAGGCATCACAACAACGTTTTTACCAGGCAACGCCGATCGACTACTGTTGTGTATGAGAAATCGGTTGGAAACTTCCCTCATGTCACCACGTTGTAGGTGTCGCCACCGGCATCAACCTTGTGTGAATGCTCTGAAAAGCTAATCATTTGCATATCACAGCATCTTCTTCTTGTCGGTTAAATTTCGCATCAGTAGCAAGTCATCTTCGTGGTGTAGCAATTTTAATGGCCAGTAGTGTAGTTTATATATTTGAAAGTATGGACGATAAGAAAAAAAAATTGTGGCAATCGCTGCCAGTTTGTACACTATGAAGTCATGTATTTCCTGAAAGAAAAAAAATCAAACAATACCTGTAGATAATAGACATAACGCAGTGGGTAATAACTGACAATTACGAACATAGTACAAGTATCATTTTATTTGCAGTCACCTACAGTGTTGGTTGAAAGTATCATTTTATTTGCAGTCACCTACAGTGTTGGTTGACACACCTATTCCCCACCTTCTACATTTCTTTCGAGAGGCCTACTTTTTTCTGAGGTTATTTTAAATACCTTCACTGCTTTCAGGAATGTGTCTCGCAACTCCAAGAAAATGCATATTTTTTTCACCAAATGTGTTTCGCTTTATGAAAATAAAATCAGTGATCTTAATGAAACATATCTACCATTGGGCTTCGTTTCTCCATCTAAAAGAAGTCATTACATTTTTTTTTTTACAACTTAGGTCTGCACTTAGACTTGATACCTGAAAATTTGTCAGGGAAAAATGCTAAAACTTGTCTGGAAAAAAGGGAATTTCACTTGCGGGAAAGTTGTGACAACCCTGTAATAGGTTTCAATTTTCAGTCTCATTGCAGCATTGTTATTTAAGATAAGGTATAAGAATTTAATGGGTTTGAATCATTGCATGTCAGTCATCCAGGAACTGCAAAATCTTACACGTCATTAAGACACATTTTCAAAAAGGAAAAGAGGTACATTGCATAATATAAAAAAAACGAAAAAATGGACTCGCTCTGTGAGGATGTTATACAAACAGACAGTTCATACGTTGCGGGAATAGAGAATCTCGACTATTTTCACCTGTTATCGACATTGATCCTGGCAAGATACCCGATCCCAGGGATTAAAAGCTTTTCGAGAATGTCACATTTATACTATTAAAATGAAAACAAAGTCATGCAGGAAGCAGGCGACCAGTATTATTATTTTAATTTTAATAATGAACAGCCTCAGTTGCGCCGCTTACCTAGACTTTACCCAGGTTTCAGTCGGGATAACCCAACCTTCTTCAGAATAACAGTGTCTACTGTTTGTCCATAGTGGAGTTAGAGTACAGCACTCGTGGCTGCCGCATCGCGGTCGCGAAGTGGGCCGAAGCAGTGCCAGATAAGTTTTACAGTCTGACGATAATTTATGAATTTGTAGTTTTAACTTGACGATGTCCACTATGGACAGTAGATACTGTTATTGTGAAGAAGGTTGGGTTATCCCGACTGAAACATAGGTAAATTCTAGATAAACGGTGCAACTGAGGCTGTTCATTATTAAAATTAATATTTATACAGTTGCTGACAGGGCCGCGAAATGTTGAAGATATTTAAGTATTATTACTAAAGTAATTAGTAGTTCTGAGTTGAGGCTGACTGCGTCTATTCTGCGAATTTTTGCTTCACATGCAACTTTGAACGACTTATGCACATGCAGTAATCGCACCTGGATATCTGATGACGGCTAAATTCCGAAACGCAATACAGCCTTCCTTGCGCGATATTTGACGTTTAGTATTGCGACCCAGTCAACATGAACGCAGAACTACTGATTGTTGTAACTTCAAGTTCGATGTTGGATAACAATTTCCCTGTGATATAATTACAAATTATCAGTTTTCGGACTCTTTCATTAAACATTGCTTCTTGCCAATTTTCATTAGTGTAGATCAACAGAAAATGCCCTCTAGATCTGCATATTTTACACCGTCGAGGGAACACAACCTCAATATGTGACAAAAATTTCAACTTGATACATCTTCCTGTTCCTGAAGCAAAGGATCTGCAACAGACAGACGAAAAACAAGGGTTCCGTTTTTCGCGATTGAGGAATGGAATCGAAGAAAAAGACAAAGTATTGTTAGGTTGAGAGCATATGGTATCTCCAGTTATAAAAGATTAAGTGGTATATTTAGACAAAAACATGGCACACTACGCTTAAGAATACAAAAAAGAAAGGCACCGAGATTCGGACTCGCGACTTCTATTCCTGCACGCTCATTATCGCTAGACTACCAAGCCCGACATTTGCTTTTTTATGCTTATGGGGGGGAGGGGAGGAGGATTTATTTTAATTGGTTGTGATGTCCAGATAACATATACGTAAACGCGATCCTGCTGCCAGTTACAGAGCAGTAAAACGCCCAACTCGCATCAGAAACTCAGTATATTGCTTTATTTGTGTTATCACATATTCGAGCGCAATTTCCATCTGTACTTGTGTAAACTTTTAACACGCTAATCGCCATAACTACGCTTACGTCTTTGGTCACGAGATATTTTTTGTACGCATACTGTCAAACTCTGTGTTACCTTTTGCGTCGGTAATCACGTGCTGATTATCCAAGTAGCAGCCGACAGTTAATAAATGTTTTACTTTTTATCAGTGCGCCTTGTATTCACACACACGACTGTGAACAGTTCTCAGAGATTATCAGCATTAACTTCCAAGCCATCCACAAGGAATCAAGAGTGGCATTAGAGCCTCCCTGAAGTCTAGGCTGTGGCGTCAGGCTGGTCTTCACGGTGGCACGAAATCTCGCTCAAGCAGAAAATTTATAATTCTGAACTCAGGCGTAACGAGGTACCTCAGACTGAATGACCTCCCCCCTGCTTAGCAACATGGATTCCGAAAACATCGATTACGTGCAACCCGACTCGAACGACAGTCTGAAAACCACGGGTGAAGGCAGACGGGGGAAAACGGTGTTGATTGATTTCCGAAACGCATTTCACTCACTAGCACAACTGTACTTATTAAGTGAATTGGGTTTTGCATGATCTATATTCTCGAAATACATGCTGGCTGGCGTTGAGGTCATTCTGTTTGACCTCAGAATATGTTCTAAGGTACTACAACAAATCGATAGTGAAAAATAGAACTGTGCACTTAAACAAGCGAAAAAATGCCGTTCCCTATTACTGTGATAACAAAGAGTCGCAGTTGTAACAGCTGAAATCATACAAATACAGCTGAAATCATACAAATACATTGTTGCAACACTTAGTAGGTATAAGAAATGTCACGACTACAATAGCCTGAGTTGTAGGTAAAGCAGCAAAACAGTGCAGCTGATGATCACCGTGAATTTCTGCCAGCAAGCGGGCAGCCCCCTTGTAACTCAGGGCAGCCTGCCGTTTCTTGTGGTCGAACAGCCAACCCCTTAATGCTTTCCACGATTACGCCCATGGCGAAGGCTGTGATACTGAGACGAGAAGAATTTAGTGCACGAAGGCTGAGGGCTTACACATCCACACTATGTTCGATTAGGACTTAAGCTCACGTACTCTAAACACTTCTGTAGTGGCAAATGATGAAAGGTTTTTGTCCAGTAGTGTGCTGCAGCGTTGGCTCTTGCTATACCGTGCCCAGTTGACGGTGTTTTGCCTTGCAATGCATAACACACTCATCCACTCGCAGCTGCAACTTTTATTTATCATCATCCCAATGAACCATGAACCATGGGCCTTGCTGTTGGTGGGGAGGCTTGCATGCCTCAGCGATACAGATAGCCGTACCGTAGGTGCAACCACAACGGAGGGGTATCTGTTGAGAGGCCAGACAAACGTGTGGTTCCTGAAGAGGGGCAGCAGCCTTTTCAGTAGTTGCAGGGGCAACACTCTGGATGATTGACTGATCTGGCCTTGTAACACTAACCAAAATGGCCTTGCTGTGCTGGTACTATGAACGGCTGAAAGCAAGGGGAAACTACGGCCGTAATTTTTCCCGAGGGCATGCCGCTCTATAGTTAAATGATGATGGTGTCCTCTTGGGTAAAATATTCCGGAGATAAAATAGTCCCCCATTTGGATCTCCGGGCGGGGACTACTCACAAGGACATCGTTATTAGGAGAAAGAAGACTGACGTTCTACGGATCAGAGCGTGGAATGTCAGATCCCTTAATCGGGCAGGTAGGTTAGAAAATTTAAAAAGGGAAATGGATAGGTTATAGTTAGATATAGTGGGAATTAGTGAAGTTCGGTGGCAGGAGGAACAAGACTTTTGGTCAGGCGAATACAGGGTTATAAATACAAAATCAAATAGTGGTAACGCAGGAGTAGGTTTAATAATGAATAAAAAAATAGGAGAGGGGGTAAACTAGTACAAACAGCATATTGAACGCATTATTGTGGCCAAGATAGACATGAAGCCCACACCTACCACAGTAGTACAAGTTTATATGCCAACTAGCTCTGCAGATGACGAAGAAATTGTAGAAATGTATGATGAAATAAAAGAAATTATTCAGATAGTGAAGGGAGACGAAAATTTAATAGTCATGGGTGACTGGAATTCGGTAGTAGGAAAAGGGAGAGAAGGAAACGTAGTAGGTGACTATGGATTGGGGGTAAGAAATGAAAGAGGAAGCCGTCTGGTAGAATTTTGCACAGAGCATAACTTAATCATAGCTAACACTTGGTTCAAGAATCATAAAAGAAGGTTGTACACATGGAAGAAGCCTGGAGATACTGACAGGTTTCAGATAGATTACATAATGGTAAGACAGAGATTTAGGAACAAGGTTTTAAGTTTTAAGCCATTTCCAGGGGCAGATGTGGACTCTGACCACAATCTATTGGTTATGAACTGTAGATTAAAACTGAAGAAACTTCAAAAAGGTGGGAATTTAAGGAGATGGGACCTGGATAAACTGAAAGAACCAGAGGTTGTACAGAGTTTCAAGGAGAGCATAAGGGAACAATTGACAGGAATGGGGGAAAGTAATACAGTAAAAGAAGAATGGGTAGCTTTGAGGAATGAAGTAGTGAAGGCAGCAGAGGATAAAGTAGGTAAAAAGATGAGGGCTGCTAGAAATCCTTCAGTAACAGAAGAAATATTGAACCTAATTGAT